>NC_141818.1:33985110-34341985 GCF_982586985.1 Callionymus lyra
TTAAGCCTCAACACACCAACATTAAGCCTCAACACACCAACATTAAGTTTCAACACACCAACATTAAGCCTCAACACACCAACATTAAGCCTCAACACACCAACATTAAGCCTCAACACACCAACATTAAGTTTCAACACACCAACATTAAGCCACAACACACCAACATTAAGCCACAACACACCAACATTAAGCCTCAACACACCAACATTAAGCAACAACACACCAACATTAAGTTTCAACACACCGACATTAAGCCTCAACACACCAACATTAAGTTTCAACACACCGACATTAAGCCTCAACACACCAACATTAAGCCTCAACACACCAACATTAAGCCTCAACACACCAACATTAAGCCTCAACACACCAACACTAAGCCTCAACACACCAACACTAAGCCTCAACACACCAACATTACGTTTCAACACACCGACATTAAGCAAGCTCACACCAACACTCGTCCTTTTACGGTAAAGTGTATTGTCTTCAATTTTTCTGTTTTCTTCTCAGTGTTCAAGTCATATTTAACTTGTACTCGTAAATAATATTATCAATAATGTGCAAGTTTGATCAATTAGAGGCAATAACTTTATTCCTTCTGTATTAATTTTCTTACTTATCGCATCATGACACTTCATGAAGCTTCATCAATCCGTGATCGCCGTTTGTGGGTCAGAATGGGTAAAAAGTGAGGCTATGTTACCTCTATAGTAATAGCCAATGAAATCAGTTGTACACAGTCCCACATTACATTAAAACACTTTAGGAAAGCAACTTATTTAATATTTGTTTGTTTAAAATACGAAGGAAAGTGATTGTTTCTTAAGTCCAAGAGGAATAAAAAATTAAAAACACTTCCACTCTCCATCGAAGTTATATACAAGAGAGGTGGAGATGAAATGTCGGCTTTGGAAAGAACATGCCCGATTGAGATTCAGTGCCATCTTTTTTTAATCACTTGTCCAAGCAAGGTGTTAGAGCAGGAGTGTGTACTTGTGTGTGTAATGTGAATACAGTTAGCGGTACATCCATCTCAACACCGCTCCAAATTTAAATGAGACATTTTCTCTCTTTGCCTTTTAGCAATGTTGCATATTAAATAGCTGGAGAAAAGCAGAAAGGTTATACATCTTTTTTTTCTCCCCCTGGAAAGCCTTTTTTCTTTTT
This sequence comes from Callionymus lyra, assembly GCF_982586985.1. Lineage (NCBI taxonomy): Eukaryota > Metazoa > Chordata > Actinopteri > Syngnathiformes > Callionymidae > Callionymus > Callionymus lyra. The sequence continues at coordinate 33,986,284 of NC_141818.1, forward strand.
TCGTCCAGCAACTGAAAAGGGATTTTTAAGGAAATCAGATAAAGTTGGCATGAGGCAAAGGTTGAGCAAATAGGTAATGAAGAGATTCGACTGGGATTTTTGAATAATAGATGCCGGCTAATGGAAACAAACAAGAAGCTGCAATACTGGGTTAAAAATACAAAAGCTTTTTTTCTTTTTTTTTTAGATGGACTTATCACAACCGTTTTTTCTTTTGGAGTATCCACAGGGGGAAGAACCCCATTTAAAAACAAGGTGTAACTTAATGTTTGCAGATTAGAGAGATTGTCATCTTGTCGACAATTTTGCATTAAGGGACTTGTGTATAAATAAAAAAGCAGCGCATTGTTCACTGCTGCAAGAGGAGCCAAGCTCATTATTACGACCTAATAACCTCTCGTTCTGCGAGACTACAGACGGGGGAAGTTATAACTTTTTAAAGTCATAACTTCAAAACATGGTCATGATGAGAAACTTACTGCATCTTGAAGAGGAAGACATTTGAAACATGTGAGGGAGTCAGGAGAGTTGGGTTTTCACATTAGTAGCCCTTTTAAAAAACGTATTTTTCCAGTTTCTTCAGTCTGTTATCGCTGAACAACTTGATATTGCTGACACAGATCCTTTTTTCATTTTAGTATCAACCTTCTGACCTTTTTTCCCTTGGATTATTTTGTTACAACCAGGGAAACGCTAAAGACGGATTATAGGTGACCCCAAAAAGCCTTAGACACTTGCAATATTGAAACATTGTTAGTGCTTCATGAAACAGTGTCATGTTGTTGGCGCCATCAATTTAAAAATGATGTTTCATAAGAACAGTTGTTCAAAACAAAGGATAATACTGCAGAGTCCGCCATCTAGTGGACGCTGGAAATATTGACACTGCATCATGAAGCTTCATCAGACCATCACTAGTCATTAGCCTGTGGCTAAAAGAAACTGAAAGTAAAGTGGCGATCTCATCATCTCTAATATGGATACTGACCTGGAATAGATTCCGATGGTATCTTGGATCGATCCGCCCACCACTGGTATTGGCCAGTCTTACTGAGGCTTGCAGCTCGTCTTTGGCAGCGGGAACAAAGCATGGAGATGTTCCAGAGCTGATGCATCTTGTCCATCTTTGAGGACTGAAATATTCAAGCAAACTCACACAAACTCACTAAATCATGGAACCCAAATACCTGCATTAATACAGTACGCCTCTGAAATCCTCAATTCACAATATTTACTTGCATTCTCTTTTCCTTTATCTCACCTGTGTTTGATGTTTGTTTGTTTTTCTCTTTGCTCATCTAAATCTTATTTAAAGTTTTCAAAGTTGTCTGATGCCTAGTACCAAAAGGGATAAAAGACTAATACCTTTTTTCTTTGGGCCATTCCCTAATCTCCTTTAATTTGTTTATTTGCTTCAAGGGAAGCTGAAAATGTGAATGGCAGCTACATCCTCTGATGTTTTCAACTTTTGCAACAGCTAAGGACACCTTGATAAGATTTTTTTTTTCTTGTTTTTATCGTTACTTAAATGCATGAAAAGCTTTGCTGTTCAAAGTTGGAGCCCTTTGGTGATTTTTTTTTTCTCCTACTAGTGATTAAACAAACTTTTGTTCAAGCTGGTTAGCGTGTGCGAGACCACACTGAACATCAAGGTTAGGGAAAAATAAATAATTTCATAAGGCCATTCAAAGAGATCCCATGATCCCCTTAGACAGGTATCACTTCTGTCCGCCTTTTGCTGTTTTTATTTTTTTTAGAAACCGCTGGCGTGACTATGTTTGGCTTCAGTTGAAACCATTGCAGCTACTTTGGTGGTGGTTTAAGATGTGCTTATATCTCGTGATAAAGTACATTTAAAACATGTTTATGAGTAAAAACAGAAGAAAAACAAATCCAAGTTACTCCAATTATAATTATGTTTCTTTGGAAGCTAGGAGGGGGGAAGAAAAGACAAAAGCGTACAGGGATTTAGGGCGGTGAAGAAAGTGAATAAAGAAAAAGAATCCCCTGCGAAGAAAAATTGTGCACAACAGGCTCCAGAAAGATCTGTGAAGATTCATCTTCCCCATTATCACATTTATCGGAAAAACTCATAAAATTTAGAGTATCGTCAATCATTTATCCCATGTGGCCTTATTTTCTTTGCCAGTTAAATGTGAGCGGTTAAAAGAATTATCTTTCGGATCATCACTCATGTTGGTTTATTGCGTGGGATGTTTACAGAGACGTTTTTTGATCTAATCCCTTTGTTGGTCGAGTCGAACGATGATTCCGTGGTGTCCTGGTGTTTGATCAGAGTTCAACTTAAAACTTTAATGCTTTAAAGTACAACTAAAGTGGTGATTTATGTATGTCTTAAACTGATCTTGGACCTTCATTGTACTATTGCTCATTGAAATATTTTCATTCATTCATTTTCTACCGCTATATCTCGCGGGGAGACGGGAGCCTATCCCAGTTTCATTCGACGGGGAGATGCAGGGGACACCCTGGACAGGACGCCAGTCTGTCCCAGGGCACATACAATTAGACAACCATTCACACACACTTTTATACCTACGGACAATTTCCCCAAGCTTTCAATGAAACCTTTGCATGTTTTTGGGCTGTGGGAGGAAACCTGAGTGCCCGGAGTAAACCCGCGCAACACGGGGAGAACATATCGACAAGTGTTTAAGCCCCGCCCACTGAAAACACATTGTTTCTCTCGAGATGAAATCTTGTTCACCATAACCACACCCACTCTGCTGTGATTGGTCAATCATCAATGTTTGTCACTGCGCATCATCAATCCTGGAAGTCTCCACCTCAAACGGACTTATTGTATAAACAAAGCAGGGCATGATTACAGCTGGCTGGAGGAGGAGTGAAGCCCATTATTATGTCATAATGGACCTAACCTCTCACTATATCGTAACCTCTCGTTCGCCAAGATTTCAGACAAGGGAGAACTTTATAAAGTAACACTTTAAAACATGACTACAAAATTTGAAACATGTGAGTAAGTCAGAGAAGTTAGAGTTTGACATTAGTTTCCTTTTAAGTAGAACGTAAATCTTGATCCTTCAAGTCACCGTTTTGCCTCTGATTAGCTAACAAATGGATGTTAAAGCACCCATTTTTCTTAACTTTGTCAAATGACATTGCCTTCTGCCATAAAAACCATAAATGCCTCAAAAAGATTTAGACACTCATCTTTTAGTGTCTAAATCTTTTTGAGGCGTTATGGTTTTTATGGCTTCAACACTGACTTACCACATAAACCATTTGTTCGACCGTTTGGCGTGAACACTGGTTCATGGGTAAAGGGAGTCAAGCGAGATTAACTCTTTGGAAGCCATTGTCATGTGTGCAGCCAAACTCAAGAAGGCAAAGAATTGAACTATAGGATTAAACTTAATGAAATAAAATCAGCTCTGGTTGAAGAAGAATAATTAATCCTTTGCGTTCTTTAAATGTCCAGATTGTCAAATTGTCGATCCTTTGTCAAAGAAGCAATTAATTTACAGAATAGTTACAGAATATATATATATATATATATATAAAATCGATATAACTCACCACGAGTGGAGATGATGTCCGTCACAGCTGAATGTTATCCAGTCAAAAAGCACACAAAATCACAATTATTTTCGATAAATCTGACAATTGTTGTACACAAGGAATCATCTCATCTTCTATGTGCTTCCATTATCAGTTATATTTAACTGGAGGGCAGGTCATAAGTGTGCAACACAAGAGTAAAACTGATGAAGGATGATGGGATTGATCGGTTGAAGGAGGACAAAAGAAGGATATCATTAAATTGAGCCTTCACAAATGAAGTACAATAACACAATCAAACTTCCTGTTATAGTCAGTTTGATGAATATACTCTTTTATCTTTGTTAGGTTGAAAATATTCTGGCCTGTTGTGTGATTGAGCTTAAAACTGCCAACTTGCTCAAGATCACAATTGAGAAATGTTATTTATTAGGTCAAATTGCGTTGAATCATTGAATGTTGTGGCTGTAAGGCACATGGTACCTGATATCTCAAGAAACTGTTTTGCATTCGCGGTCAATTTAGTCTTTGTCCCACCCTAACCCATCACCTCTCCACAGACCATTACTCCCATTCCTCCATGTTAGAAAAAACAAAGGTGTTCCGTCTCATTCCACCTTCATCTCAGTTATTCCATTACCACTGTGTTATGTGGGTTTTTATGTGTCGGCATGAATTTCACAAGTGTCGGAGATGCATTCTATTTGGCAGTTGTCACAGTACGAGAGTTTCACAGTCTGAGTCACAAAGGATGAGTCAATCACAGTAGGGGGTTCGAGGATGGAGACACATTTGCGACATCTAACTATCTCATTTGATGAGGCTTGTGATGGAGGTGCATCTACAAAATATGCACAGAAAACAATTGCCACGTCGTTATATTCCTGTGACAGTTTGAGGTTGTAGCTTACTGGAGCCAAAAGGACTTCGACAACTGCGAAGTCAAACTGAAGAACCTCTCGTCAGAAAACTCTGGGAAACTTCTTACGTCCAAAAAATAGTTTCGTTTTTCGATACGGACCAGAATATTGCGGTTCTGGAACTCTTCCTATCCGCCTGCTGTCCAATGAATATACATGTATATACTGTATATATATATATATATATATATAATCATCTAATGTATTTTACTTGAACAAAGAATAGAAATTAGGTCTGGCTTAGAGTCACATGTTTTACTTGTAAACGTAAGAAAGAAGCGCAGAGCTGTTAGTTCGCTGTTATATTTGCATTTGGGTTTCCACCTAACAAAAACTTGAATTACTTATTATCTGGGTCGGCTGTTTACTACACCTGACACTAAGACATCAAATCCCACATTCCTTTCCCACACAAGCAGGGATGAAAACATACAATACAATCTATAGTAACAACATATGTTGTTAAGTAAATCTGATAAGAAATACTAGTAATTAAGATTAAGAACAGATTATTAACAATTAAACACATGGAAATTGAATTTGAAGGAAAGAAATTTGATGGGATTCTCCAGCCCGTAAAGAGTGATAAAATATGTTTGCCCCTTGTCTGATTGAGTTTGACACACCTGATTTAGCCTTCAGATAAAAACATAAGAAATAAAGAGAAGCGTGACCTGGGAAAAAATAGGTTGAGTACATGAAAACTTGATTCTGTTTTATGACGCCATGAGCTATTTATGTATTTCATGCATGAATAAGTTGAAGTGGGTACAAGTTTCACATTTTTTTTCTAAATATCTGAAAAATAATAATAAATAATAATGATTAATGATAAACATTAACTTCTTTGTGAAAACAGGCATATTCAGGGTCAATCTTAAAGCCTGCGGTGCATTTCAACCTGAGAAAAAGACAACTTTGTAGCAACAGATTTTTTTTTTTTTGTTGAAATCAACATTAATATTCGTCTAGTGTTTGGGGGTGAACTAATCTCTTTATCATCCAGCCAAAACACATTTCATTATCTCTCGACTGTTCCAAGGGAGAGTTTATATAATATTCCCAACGCTTGCTACTGTAGAATTTATGCACTGAGAATCTATGATCCTCTGTTCTACTTCTCTTTTCTTCTGTCCTTTTCCACAAGCCGAGTTATCTGGAGGAAGATGAAAGGATGACTTTTGCTCATTGGTATAAATAAATGGAGAGAGTGGGGTGGGGTGAGGCAAGGCCGTGTGGGAGGGGAGATATCCTTGGGGCAAATGAAGAGTAGGAGAAAGGGATGAACCTACAACACTGAGGCAGTGAAAAATGTAGATATATGTGGCGAGGTTTTGAGAGTCCGCCATGGAAACTAGAAACTAATGGATATGAAAGAGAAAAATATCTTGAGTGAAGATTGTTGTCGTCTCATCAAGGACTGCATAGAAGGTTCTCAACGATGAGATGGAACTAAATAAAGACTCAACAATGGGTCCACAAGCGGGTACACTCCTTTCGGACCATATTGGAAAATAAACGTTCTTCTTTTGAAAGCTAGCTAGAATGTCTAAATGTTGCTAAAAGCTACTAATTGCACTCTTATATGAAGGACGATAAAAAAAAGGTATAGGAAACTAATGGATATGAAAGAGAAAAACATCTCGAGTGAAGATTGAATAGTTGTCTTCTCATCAAGGACTGCATACAAGGTTCTCAACGATGAGATGGAACTAAATAAAGAATCTGGGATCAATGAAGTTATACCTTACCTTGCCTTACAATGGGTCCACAAGTGGGCACACTCCCTTTGGACCATATTGGGAAATAAGTGTTCTTCTTTTGAAAGCTAGCTAGAATGTCTGAATGTTGCTAAAAGCTACTAATGGCACTCTTATATGAAGGACGATAAATAAATGTATAAGAAAAATGTATAAATACGTAACAAAATGTAAAAATGTATTTATACAATTGTATAAATTAAAATATATATTTATACAATTTGACATTTATTTATACACTTTTGATGTTTCGTTGTCCATATGCAAATTAAGTGGGCGGGTCGACATCAGTCTAAGGCCGTGATTGGTTAAACAGGCGAAACAAACTAAACCAATCGATGTCGATCTTAAAACTATCGCTCCTGCAGAAACTGGTCGAAAGCATCGATGCTGCACGAAGAGTTGAAGAACCTTTTCTGAAATCTTAGCAAAAAAACTGAACAAGTTTTCCATGTTATTCATGAGCATTAGACAGTTTTTTTTTTAACAACCATGGTCCTGAAGAATGATCTCCGTGAATCTCATAGATAGAGCACCAGCTCTTGTGGCTCAGTGGTACTCGCCTCTGGTCCCAGACGCCTGGGATCGATTCCAAGTTTTTCATATTTCCGGGGGTTTTATTTTTTTTATTTTTATTTTAACGTGATGCAGATATTTATTTATTTTGAAATGAGCAACAATTAAAGGCATTGTTATGAGTAACAATTTAACATTGAATAATAGGCTAACTCTTTTTTATTTAGACATTGAGTAGCGTTCAAAGAGAGAGAGAGAGAGCATGAAAGGTTTATCAACTTTATTGATAATGCTGATCAGGCTGCTGTGCCACAGACAACGTCAACAAACTGTGAAAACACACTCCCTCGTTTGAACGACAACAACTGTCTGTCTTCTTCTTCTTCACGAACCGAGACTCGCGATGCCTTCACTGACCTCCGCCACCATTGTTTATATTCTCACATAGTTGACACCTGCGTATTTATACGAGTTGTTACATTGTGGTTTGCTCACCCAGCTGTGCAGGACACTCAGGTTCTCTAATCACTAGAAAGACAGTTAACTGGACACAAAACTTACTTACAAACATAAACGAAGCACAACTAAATACATTACACACTGGACCGTGATCTTATCTAATTCACATCTATATCAGTTCATAAATTATTAGCAATAGCATGGACACGGTCCATCTTCCTAGGATTATCCAAAGTTAGCCGTGAAGCTAAGATAAACGTGTGATGCTCTCAAGGCAGTGGTAGTTGATCCAAGGCTGTTACCAATCACTGCCTTAGACTAATGTTTGACCCGCCCACTTAATTTGCAAACGGACAACAAAATGTCGAAATGACAAAATGTCAAAAATGTATAAAAACCTAAATAAATAGAAGAAAAAATGTCAAAATATATAAACAAATGTCAATATGACAAAATGTGTATTTATAAGTAAAATAACTCAATTCTTTGACAAAAATTAAATCAGAAGTCATTTGACATTTTGAAATATTGATCTTTATCCAACAATTTATTTATACATTTTGTTACGTATTTATACAGTTATTTATACATTTAATAATACATAAGTCATTTATTGCCTTCATACTCTTATGCTGACATAAGATCTTCTTTAACCATTTGTTTATGGTAACACTTATAAGCATGAAGCTCTCAGCCATTAATCAGAATTTCAATTATTGATCACCTTTATTCCTGCACGTGTGTTGGTGTGTGTTACCTGTCCTCTATCAGTGATTGCTATATGAACCTCCGGCTAACTATTATTTCTTGTCTAAAGCACTGGTGCCTTGACATTTTATTAGCCGAGGCATGTGATGAATTACCACATTTCCCACGGTGAGATTACTTCTTTGGCTTTCTCTATACTCTTCCTTCTTTCTGCCACACACATTCATACTATCCTCCCACCAGTACCAATTTTAAGATAAATGTTCCAGAGAAGTACAATTATGGTGATTCCTAAAGCATTGGTTTCTCCCGATGCTTTGATGTTATTCAAAGTGCATTTATGCACCATTTTTATATGAAAGAAACAACAACTGTCTCTGCAAATCCAATCCTCAAATTAACTAAAAAGATGTATACTGTTGAGTGATGTGATGTGTGTGTTTTTTTTTTCCTTCCATGAAAGGGTTTACTGTAAACTAAAATGTCTGTCACATTATTGTGTTGTCGTCGTCATCTTCTCGCACTTATGCAGAGTCCGAGTCGTGCTGCTTCAACCAGGAGGCCCTTTTACTCTCCTTGACTGAAATGTCCAGCTCGTCCCAGAAGACCCGGAAGCACTTTCAATCCAGTCGAGGGACCTAAGGTATACACCGCTCCAGCCCTACATGACACTACTCGGAACACTTTGGTCACCCCTGCCGTACTCCTTGTCACAGTGGGTTTTGTTTTTTTTTAAATGTGGGTTTATTTCTTAAGTTGGGAGTCGCGCTGATGACTTCAGGTGATGTTACTCAAAGACCAATCAGTGGTTGCCATTTGGTCGAAAATAGTAGCTACTTCAACCTATCTTGCTGGTGAAAATTCAGCACAAACCAAGAATAGTCCAGACGAGAAGAGTAGGGTCAAGCGGTTGGAGGGGGCCAATAGTCTCTCCAGGGTATTCTGGGTGTCCACTGCAGTCTCGTATGAGTCCAAGCCCTGAACATCTCACCAGCGAAGCATCCAGGTCCAGGTATCATTTACATCAGAGCTCAAGACAACTTGTGTGGCTTCACAACTCAGAGAAGCAGTTTCTCCACGCTGAGTCTCTCCCAGATCTGCCATACGTCTTACACTATCACTGTAAGAGTGAGGAACTAGTAGCCCAGACACATTTGGTTGGGGTTCAAAGTCAAGTTGGTTGTCAGACCAGGAAGTGACAAAACGGAAAGAATCTTTTGTACTTACACCAGAATATTGGGAGCTTTACCTTTCGGCTTAGCTCTCTTTTTTGATACAACAGATCAGTGCAGTGTCCACATGCCTTTCCGATCCAATCTGTCATATCACACACTCCGTCCCTACACTGTGTTCTGAAAGACGTCTGTATGCACTGTCATCCATCAGACACCAGGGATCCTCTTTGGAGAGCTCGCAGAATGTATAATTATAACATCTAATCCGTTGATATCCATTTAAATGTCAGACTTCGCTATTACTGTTCTTTTATGGCGTCTTACCTGAATCCTGTTCACCAGTGTGGCGTCTGATTTTATCTGGTAATGGTTATTAAAAACCGAGTCCAACAGGGAGTCGCGAGATTATGGATTTGAAGTGATAATTAGTTCTGTTTCTAAAGTTAAGTTTCAAATGACGGAGGTAAATGTTGAAATGACACAGCTCTGTAATGCAAGTGGTTTTATTTTGTTGAGATTATATATATATAAGGATTTTATAGTTATTATACATACGGTATGTATGTCTAAGATAATTTATTAGTAATACTTGATTTTAAAGAAATCACGAGTGGCTTCCAGGGATTGTTACCATGTGCAGAAAGGTAGATTTTGCCTTCAGGATGCTGACCACTGATTAAGGTAAACGTCAGTATCCAGCTCATTTTTCACTTCCCAATTTCCAAAAGAATTGAATTTTCTGTGAGGGATAAAATGGCTATCCGAAATTGCTAAATTTCCCATTTAGCGTGTTCGCAAATTTAATAAAAAAGTTGGGGAAAAAGCAGAAAACAAGAATTAAGATACTCAAAAATAGCAATAATTGTGTTTGCTTACCAAAACTTTTTGATTTAGGGGTGTTGGAAAATATCGCAAGGAAACCCGTACTCTTATTGCACATGTACCGTAACATGTATCACATCCTAGAGAGATTCCTGTTGTATGACAAGGCATCATCCAGTACACCCAACCGTCATTGAATTATGGTCAACATTATTCACTCCAGGACAATTGCTTTGTGTTCTACATTTTTATTATATATATATATAGCTTTAACTGTGTATTGTGAAAATATACTATCATATATATGAAAATACACTATCATATACTGTGTATTAAAATAGAAAATTCTGCAATGCCAGAGTCAAGTACAATCAAGGACACTGCTACAAGTTTATTGTTGTTCCGCCAATATATTTCGTATCGTATCGACAGATTCTTGCCAATACCAATCTAAGGCTCCAATGTTATTTTCCGTTTATTGTTGCATTTATAAACACTTAAAGGTGCATTTTTTTTAATGTTGTTTTTGCTATCAGAAGAATAAACAATAGCTTTTCCTCCTTGGCCGAGGTAATTATGTCCCAGCATGAATCTCAATTGAAAAACAGATACTAAGAGTGACGTAAGAGTAGAAAAAATACAATTCGTCGAAAAGTACCAGCTACCTGACGCGACAGTTTCAGGACAAGGCTGAAAATCTCTGTCTAAAAATATTCCGTGGTGAAGTGATAAGAACATACATGCAGCCTGTAGTGTGGGTTTGACAGGTACAGACAGGTAGTTTGTCAACCTGGCAATGTGCAAGATGCAGACAAAGAATTCTATAAGAACCGTTCCTTATAAGGGGTTACCTGGGAACACGAAAAACAAAACAATCTATAAAAATACGGTCATTTTGATCCGTCATGAAGGCTGCATAAGAATTTGACATTCATTTCACACATAAGCATAAAACAAGTTTTGTCACCAACATTAATTATAAAAATAGATCATTTGAATTGTGACTTTTATAGCTAACATGAATTAAACGAGCACACATGAACAGATTAGCATTAACGCGAGAGAAGCCGAGAGAATTTTGTGCAAGACCAGCAGAAATCCACTGTAATTAATGACTGTCAAGTTGCTTCCCCGGCTAAATTGTATGGGAGGGGCCACGTGAGCGCTCTAATTTGACGGACCACATTTGGATGGGATTTGGTCTGCTGGGAGTCAACGTTCAACAGACCAGTCAGTCACCTTCATAGAGTTTGACATCAGACCGCTTTGCCTCTAATTCGAACTTCACATTCAATCCCGTTTCATTCTCTCATAAATCCCGTTAGATCCCGCCCTCCTCCCTCTGCACCAATTAGGTGATTTTGTTTTAATTTGCGGCAGCAAATGAGCTATTAGCTGTCATTGACACATTAACCATGTAAATCTGGAAGGAATTTAGCAGCTGTGACACTTTATCCTCATTTACGGGCGGCGCGCACCGACACACCAAATGGGAACAAAGCGGAAAAGGACCTACTTTTTGGAACAACGATTATCCGGGTAAAAACATGGAGACAAGATCTGACAAGGCTGATGCGGAACCCAGAGAAACCTGACAAAGAACAGATGAGCAAAGCCAAATCGCTCTGTTTCTACTCAGACACAGACTTTGTGGTAACGTATTCAAAAGGCATCACCGGGGTTTGAAGGGAAAGTCGGAAACAATTTTTGTTTTCCGCTCTCAGTAATTGCAATTCCAGACATCACAAGTCAATTCAGACTGGCTGTCAAAAATGTCAGAGGTTAAGACAGTTGCTATTTTTTCAATTAATGGACAAGATAGGAAGGGGAGATCAAAGGGGGGGAGGGCGTTAGATTAGATTACATTAGATTAGACTAGATTCAGTTTATTAAGACCTCTGGATATCTCCTGCGGGAAATTAGGTTTCCAGTTCACAGCAGACAATAGAAGTTAGAGAAGTTTCATAAAAGTAAGAACAAGAACAAAGAGATAACAAAGTGCAAGTATAAAGTGCATGGATCAATGGAAATAACACAAAGACCTAAAAAGAGACAAACATAGAATACATCATCCCTTCACTCTGCTCCTGCCCCTAAATTCAGAGTTATACAGTCTACTAGCACAAATGAGTCCCTGAGTCTATTAGTGTTGCATCATGGGAGGAGCATTCGTGCACTCCATCTGCTTCTCTGCTCACTGATGACAGTGTTCAGAGGATGATGTCATCATTCATGATGGACGGTAGTTTGTCCAGAGATCTCCTTTCTGCAACTGTCACCAGTGAGTCCAGCTTCAACCTGTTGACACTCCTCTTGGATAAAATGAATAGGAGTTTCCTGCAGATGTGAAATGATCACTCTGGTTTGCTTATAACTGAAATTAAAAAGAACAATTAAAAACCATCAGGTCTTTGTAAGGGTTAACGTGATAGTTCACCCACAATTTAAAATGTCACTCATTTTCTACTCAGCCTCATGTCGACTCAGCCTCCTTTTCCAGAGTGTTAGGCAAAAATATAGTGACAAGGAGCTCAAGTTTCTTTCTTTTTCTTTCTTTCTTTTCTTTTCTTTTTATGGTCATTGCACAGAAAACACAGCTGTGAAACTGGCAACAACATTTCGTTGCTTGGCAACCGTTAAAAAACACAGCAGAGTACATTTATATGTATTAGTATAAATATAAATATGAATAAGTTAAAAATAGTGCAATATTGTTTAAACAGAATAAATAAATACCGTGTTAAATATTGCATAGAATTAATTTATATAAAAGTATAAATATTGAAGCCTCTACATGAGGAATTGTTCTGAAAAACTTAAACTCTGTTCTTAAAAAAGTCTGTGTAGGATGTTGTCCTTGCAACGTCTGCCAAAAACAATATAGACATTTCTGCAAGAATTCCTCTCGTCGAGGCAATACAAGATGGACGTTACAGACGAGCAGTATGGAGGTATTTGGATGTTTTAAGTTTCTTTTTGGACGAAAATTAAGATAATGACAGATGAGCATCAGTCGCTACATTAACTTGGATATAAAACTTGTTTTTTACCTTGAATTTTGGGTGAATTGTCACTTCAATTAGCATACAGTTATCATCTCTTGCATCATTAAACATAAACAATTTCCCGAAGGAGACCTCCTGAGGGATCAATAAAGTTTTACCTTACCTTACCTTAGCTTATTAGCAAATACCGTATTTAACAGTAAATACACAGATGAAATAAATGTCCCTTCTACTAGAATAACTGCCAAACATGTCTATATCTGTACAAAAGACATGAAGAATAACAAGTGTAGTGAGCAGAGAAGGTCTGATCAACTTCAGGGCTGTAATTAAAGCGGAGATTATAGCGAAGATAAATGACAGCGAGAGAGACTCTGCAAAGATTTGATGCGTCATATCTCTCTTTGAAGTTTTGCCTGATGTTCGTATCCTTGAGTTATCCTGTGAAATGATTGATAACCAGCTCAGTTTGTTTCTGATGGCAATGAAAGGTGTCCAAGCTCCTCGACAGAACTCAATGTTGATTACAGTCCTCTTGGTTTGAATGAGCTTTACTAACAAAGCACACATTCTTTGAAAATAATTTGTATCAGTGACTGTTTCAGTGCGAAGTCGTGAGAGTGCTTATTTTCACCATGTATTCATTAGACTTTATTTTATTGTCTTTGCACTGAAAACACAGCGGTGAAACTGGCAACGAAATGTCGTTGCTTGGCAACCGTTAAAAAACACAGCAGGGTGAATGAATATATATAAAAAGTATAAATATAAATATTAATAAGTTAAAAATAGTGCAATATAGTAAAAACGGAATAATTAAATAACGTTTTAAAAAGTGCATAGCTCAAGTCATATTTAATTCAATGATATATTGGCTGTGTTACCGGGAGATGAAGCAGCCGCGATCTTCATTTTAAAACATCAAAAACAGTTTTTATTTCATATTAGACAGAATGTTTTCATGCGTTTGCGTAACATCTGCCGTAAGTTCAGTTTGAGCTAAAGCCCAAAGGGCGGGACTTAAAAAAAGCCAAAGATCATTTCATTTTATTTTCTATGCCGCTTATCACTTATGGGAGTAGCGGGGATGCTGGAGTTTCTTCGTGATAGAGGCGGGGGGACACCCTGGTCAGGACACCAGACACAAATACAGACAACCATTCACACACACACACTCATACCTACGAAGAATTTCCCCAAGTTCTCAATCAAGTTCTCAATCAACCTCTGTTCACTGTGGGAGGAAACTGGAGTGCTAAGAGTAAATCCACACAGAAAGGTGACAAGTGGCCTCCCTCCCGACTTGAAAGCGAACCGGCAACCTTCTTACTGTGACGTGATCGAGATAACCACTACACCACCGTTCGCCCAAAAAAGTATTTATTATTATTAAAGATTAAGGATTATTGAAAATGTAAAAAATACACCACCCTGGTGGAAATCATCTACTAAATTATCTGGTAGAACAATTTACAATTTGACCCAGTCTTTTAGCTAAGCAAAGGAAAATAGTAAGACATGGGTACAGTATAAGACTGAAGGTTTTCATTTTTTCCAGATGGTATTTTGTCGGTTGGTCTGACCTGTGAGGAATGAAATGACTAAAAGAGGAGGGCTGTGGCTCACAGCTTGAAATCTCAGATCATGTTGGGAATAAAAAAACCCAACTGAGGGTAACAATAATGATGCAAAAAGTATCAAAAAAGAAAGTCGCATCTAATGGGCAGAATACCTAAACTGCTCTTTTGAAACCGGAATTTAATGAGATGTTCCTGTGCTATGATGCCATTTAAGTTTGGATTTAATAGTCGGGAGATTATAATGACAAGTTTGAGATTGAATCACAAAAAATGTAATACTTTTCTACGTTTTGGAAGAAAATGCAGTCAAATGTTTGCCTGACCTGCTCCATAATAATTACGTTTTTGTCGGGATTTCTTTTTTGTTTTGTTGTTTTAATCAGCACTAATTTGTCGACATATAGAGATCCAGCAGGTTTGTTTAACTTTACCGCTGCGAGAAAATATCAATTTACTGGTATATCGCAATATTTTTCCCTCACTGTATCGAAATTCAACATCACTATTTAGACTTATTTTTTCTTTGGCTATAAAAGTTTTATTTCATTTTCATTATAGTTGTTTTATGGTTCACATTTCGATAAAGTATGTATAAAATTAAATAATAAAAACATTTTATTTATATTTACAATTAACTTGCTTATTTTCACGTCGATTATTTTCGTGCTGCAATTAAACTCCCAGGCAACTAGATGGCAGCGTCCTCTGTAGTTAAAGAGAGATCAATGGCAATGATTGAGGACGAGAGGATACAGTCGACTCCTGCAGCTTTTAAAGCTGATGTTTGGACATATTTTGGTTTCAAAACAAATGAAAGCAGTTACGACTTCGTCAAGAGTCATGAGGTCTGTAATTTCTGCAACACCAGACAATACTACAAATATACAACTTGTATTACGTATAGCTGCCCCAGTTTCATGATACATATGGTATCACCAGAATCTTGCAACACAACCCTACTTTGTTTAATGTATAGCTTTGAGCAGCTATTTATGTAAATCTAAAATCATTTTCAAACTGGGGTCTCCGACTGTTTGAGACACAAGACAGTGTTTCATGAAGCTTTATCACTTATTGTTGCGGGTCACATTTGATGGGTTGATATCCCAGAATACTTGAAGTATTAAGCTACAATCCCTAAAAGTTTTGATTTCCTTCTTCTCTAACAAGTTGCTTCTTCTATTTAATCTACTCTTCACACGTTTTTTTTTCTCTCACTTTGTATTATTTCCTTCCATCTCCTTGTATTTCCCCGAGCCTCATCTCTCCAATGAATTTCAGATGACATCATCATATCAAAGATGCAAACTCTCTTCCATCTTTTTTGAGATCAAATATTTCTTTTCAAAGTTCTGTCGAAATACACGCCTCGCACGTCATTGTACCTCTTCGCTTACAATGACGCTTTGTCGGAAGCGTTCCACGTGAATTTGCTTCGGTTAAATGAAAGCAAAATTGATTCAAGGTTCCAGCGATGTTGTGTCAGTGACACAAACTACACACACACACACACACACACACGGAACACTTTTAGATGTGTTGTGAGCGTCTCAGCCCGGGCAGATTATTAATTAAACAGTTCGGTGCCTCACTGACCCGTTTCTATAGATCCACTTAGCGATACTATTCATATTAATGAGCTCATCTGAGATAACTTAATGCGAACTACTCACCTGGTGACATTCAGGTCATGGATTAGTCCCTTATCTCGGTTAGAAAAGAGGGTGATAACAGAGAGGGAAAATCGGTTATTCTGACATCAGTCACTTTGTAAGAATGGCTCCTTCAGCCGAAGAGTCAATTTATGGTCACAATGAATTGCAAAATGGGAAAGTAGTTTCCTCACACGATCACTTGAACGCCATTTTAATGAAGTAGCCATACTGTCTACGACCAGAGGTCTCGAACTCAGCTGCACTGGAGGCCACAGGAGGTCTATTCTTGTTCTTTAGTCTTTTTTGGTTCCGTTAAATAAAAAATTAAAAATGAATCAAACTTGGATAAGAAAAAGGGCTAATTTTCTTATCCAAGCTTGATTTATTATATTATTTATGGTGTTTTATTCATTTTTATGTCATTTCTGCAATTCATTTTTGACTTTTTAGAAGTAAAAAAAAACTAAATTCATTCGTATGCAGATGACAATGACATAAACAAACCACTATGACTGACGAAACTAAATTATTTTTCAAAAAAGAAAAAATTGCAATTCAAAACTAACTCAGCCTTACAAACCACTATATTGATTATGCATTATTTGTTTTTTTGTATCCTCAAAAACATTTTTGGAATTACACATGGACCTTAAAACAAACTAAAATTATAATTAGTATAACTTTCATTTCATTTTAAGACAGTATAGAAAAACAGATTTATGTATATAGTTTAAATATATCAATGATATATCGATATAAATAATAAATAAATAATAAAACTGTATATTAAAGGGAAAAGACACTGAAACTAATACAAATCATGGGAAAACATATTTATTTGAGTTAATGTGAGGATTAATGTGGGTCATAGTGTCACGTTACCGTTCCTGGGGCTTTTATTTTGTACAGACTTTTCCTGGGTTTCCTTTGTTTCCGCTGCTCTCCTGACAGTCGGTGAGGACAGTGCTTGGCAAGATCCACAGCTGTCGACTATCAGGCCAATAAGTGTTGTTGAATAAAAAGTCGCCACACAGTGTTTTTCCTGGACCTACTGTAAACCTCTCAGAAGTTCGCCTTGTGAAGCAACTTTGAATCTTGAACGTTAACTTCCTGAGGGCCTTTTGTGTCAGGGCTTTAATATTTGCCTTTTTGTGTTTTCATAGTGGATCTCGTGCCACGCGGTCACCCTTGCCCTTGTTTCTTTGGACTTCTGGTTTTTAATAGGAGAGTTGGACTCTGAAGTTCAAGGTTCAGAGTCTGAACCTTGACACCACGTCTTGTGGACGTTTTGTATGTTACATTGTCTTTTTTTTGTGGTTTATTAAACTCTTGTGAACAACTGCTTGTTGACTTATCCTCTGGTTCACCTTAACTAGCTGAATCATTAATGTGGAGAGGACTGAAATGGAATATAAAACATTATTTCCCAACTGTAATTTAAAATTAAGTCATTTGTTGAGGTGATTAAATAATTGGTTAGAATGGAACCATAAGACTGATCATGTGGAATGTGTGACTGTTGATGTATTCTTCATTGTTATAGAAATTGTAAAAAACGATCTTGAATTACTACAACTCACAAAAAATCCAAAGTAAAAAAAGAAAAATATTTATATTGACATTTCAGTCTTGGGTAATCCATCCTCACAAGTCATTGTATGTTTCTGACCTTGAGAAATGATAACAGTTTGGTATTTTATGATTTGCTGAAATACTTAAATTGAACGACTGAAATTGGTTGAGTCAGTACTTGGGTGACTTAGGTCAGTCTGTCAAACTGAGCCTGAGAAACCTGGGTGTTGTATTTGATAAAGACATGTCTCTTGTTCGACACTGCAGAAAACTGACCAGAAACTGTTTCCTTCAACTGAGAAAAATCTCTTAACTTAGGAAAATGTTGTCGGAACATGATCTGGAGCTTGTAATCCATGTTTTCATGTCTTAACAAGAAGGAGCTGTCTCGCCTGCAGTTGATTCAGAACTCTGCAGCGAGAATTCTGACCCGCTCAAGTAAAGAACTCACATTTCTCCGATCCTTAAAACTCTTCACTGGCTTCCAGTTTCTTTCAGGATCAACTTTAAAATTCTGGTTCTTACTTTCAGAGCTATTCATGGTCAGGCTCCTCCTTACATCACTGATCTGATCCAGCCTTACACCCCAGCTCGGGCTCTGAGGTCTGTGGATCAGAATCTACTTATGGTTCCACGCACACGGCTCAGGACCAGAGGAGAGAAATCTTTTCAGGCTGTTGCTCCTAAGCTTTGGAACGATCTTCCTCTCTCTTTGTGCTTGATGGATCTACTGACTCCTTTAAGAAACATCTTAAGACTTTTCTATTTGTTCAGGCTTTTCCTTGAATTTCTCGAACTCCTGTGTTGGTCTCAGTATTATCTTGATCTTTAAAGTATGTACTTTTTTGAGTATTGTATTGATTGTCTAAGCGCTTTGTGACCCTGGTCTCGAAAAGCGCTATATAAATAAATATTACTTACTTACTTACTTACTTAAATCACGTACTTTATTCACTTGAAAGAAACTTGTACAAGTTTATTTGAGCCCAGACTTGTCCTCCGTGCACGACTATAGATTCTTGAGTAGCAGTTCATGAAAAAGATTCCACACAGATGAGTCAGACCGAACCATTTCTATCTTTGATCTGTTCATATTGCAGCACTGAAGGCGCCCCAAACTCAGATAAATGCTACTATCATCACTCCTGCCTCTCACTACTCACCCGGGTGCCATCCGTCTGTCGCATCCAACATGCCTTCGCATTCACAACGTCCGACTCCCACAAACAGACTTCTTCTGTCGCATCTTTATCCATCATCTTCTGCATGATGAAGTTAAAGCGAGATCCAGGGCTGTGCAGAGGCAGAGTACCTGCTCTCAGAAGCGGTGCAGATTGAATTTCCGACTAAAGTGGATCAGATTGTGTTTGGACAGCAATTCCATTCATCTCTGCTAATGCATGGACTTTTGCTTGCTGAGACAATTTGGCATGAGCTTGATCAAAGAAGCTGTGGAGATTACGAGTTTGCTTTACGACGTCAGTTTACTAAAAATAGTGGCGATAGAAGGCAAAGCTATCCGTTTTCCCACCCTCATAAACGGCCACGAGCAATCAATACTTGAGAAGGACGTAGGTTCCCCAAGTTGGTCTCTTTTGAGATAAAAGTTCTGCCAGTATTGGTTTCTTGATTTTAAGTTTTGTCTGGTCCGAAACGCTTCAGCATGCATTTATGTATCGGATGAATAAGGCCAGGATGGTTTATGGATGGATCCGTAGGTGATACTTAGTGTTATCACATTGACTTACAGTAACCATGTGTATTAAGACGTTCAATCATTGCTTGGAATGTAGGGAGATGTTAACTGTTGACGCTCAGATAAGGCATCAGGAAGATCACTAAACCTTTTGTCATTCTTCTGAAGACCAGCTGTAATTAATTCTTGTCTGTCTTTTTACTTATTATTGAACTTTGTTCTTGTTCTATGAATCTATCGTCTGTGTTGCTGTGTGCTGGAAAAACAATTTCCCGAAGGAGATCTCCAGAGTGATCAATAAAGTTTATCTAATTTTCTAATATATATATATATATATATATATATATTGAGTTTCAGTAACAAGTCAGATTCCTAACACGACACATCCTCAATTTAATAATGATGTGCAGTTTCAACTAAATAAAAGCAATTGATTATACAAAATAAGGTGCCATTTAGTGTTAATATAGACAGTGTTTCAGAAGCTTTAACTAGCTATCCATTGTTAAAAGGGCCCACTAGTTGGTGCTCTCACCTTTTTTCGATTGAGATCATTTTTCATCGAAGGGTAACGCATATCGACGTCGAACAAATGGTACACTGCTTCATGAAGCATCGAGAACCTTTCCCTACTCTTTGTGTATGAGTGTTTGTGTTTTTTGGTGCTAAAAAAACGCAATCGCTAAATGGGTAACTTGATCAAGCTAATAGTTCATAGCTAGTGATAATTAAGCTAATGGTTCTTAGCTAGTGGTTGGTTACGAAGCTTCATGAAACAGTGTCATGTTGTTTAGGTCAGTAGGTGGCGCAATCAGTTTAAAAATGATGTTTCATTAGAACAGTTGTTCAAAACAAAGGAAAATAGTGCAGACACTGCCATCTAGTGATCTAGTGTCAAAAAATTGACTGCTTCATGAAACCATCACAGAGAAATAACCCCCTAAGGAAAGATGATTGATAATTTATTGATTGAAAAATTATTTTGTCAATACAAACATCCATAAATACATCAATATAAGTACGTGAATACAATCAGAAAATACAATAAATGCAAATAAACGTATACAAATAAAACAAAAAGTAAAAATTGCAACAAATGATGTCTTAAAGTGTTCCGTTCTGCGCTGCATGGAGAGGAGCCTGTTGCTGCGGTTACTCTTGTCCACCATAGTATCATGCAGAGGGTGTCGAGGGTTACTTCGGATGCGACTTTGTCCTTTTCTCTAGTACTGCTTCCACAGGGTCCACACTTTTCCCCATCACAGACACACATTTTTTCTCTCGAGGCCATGCCGCCGCCCCCAACGCACAACCCCGAAGAACACAGCACTAGTGACGAAAATCAATGATCGTCTCCTTGGTCTTGGACGTGTTAAGGATCAGACCATTTCCCTCGCTCTAGTCCGAGAAAGCAGTCACTAGGTCCCTGTACTCAGTTTCATCCCCTCCCTTCACACAAAACAAAAAATTGTGGGCCCATCTGCCTTCAGTAAAACCTTAACTTTTTGGGAGCATAATGGTTATGTTTGTTAAAAAATATATTTTGTTTTTTAACCAATTAATTCATCGTACATTAAAAATAAAATCAAAAGTACTGTGGCTGTACCAAGATGGAGCAAACATAATGACACTTATTTTTCAGTCATTCCCGACCTGTTGAGAGCAACACTCCATGACCCTATAGAAAACAAATAGTCATGTAGAAGGTCTGGCTCCAGCTTTACTAATGAGACAATCATGGACGGTAAGCAGCTCGTATGCCGGAGGAAATGATAAAAATAAGACCCTGCATATAGAAACGCCTAACTTCTCTACGCCGCTTTTCTTCTAAAGTATCTGTTGCCATGCAACCGTGTGATTTATTTTCTAATTAAGACTTGGTGAGCTCGCTTCTTTATTTCAAGTAATAACACAAAGAACATAAATTACCTTTGAGCATATTGCTTTCTCCTGGACGTTTGAAAAAAAACAAAACAGCATCTTGCGTCTTCAAAAGACGGAAAGTCATCAGAAGTGCTTTGTTACTTTATTGCACAACAAATATTCCATGAAAATTGCTCGCTTTGTATCATAGGCAATTAATTAGCCTTTTTCTAAAGATTGATAACCACCTTCTTTAATCTATCTAGCAAAAAAAGAGATAAACCCGAGCAGATAGATGGGACAGTCAGCAGGAAGGGGAAAATACAATCAATTATGAGACGCCAATGATTTATATTGTGTATTGACAGCAAAGAAGGTTCATTTACTTTTTTTCTCACTTTAACTGATTTAATTCGTTTCCCTTTTTCTCCCAGTTATTATAATTTATGAATGTTGTTCGCCCTCGTGACAAATAAACTCAGCAGCTCCTCCTGGTAGTCTATATCAGAGATGTTAATAATTAACACTGATAAAATGTTAATGGGGAATTGTGTATCTGCTCCGGGGTGGACACTCCGCTCGTGTTTCTTTGTGTAATTTATTGCTTCTATAATAAATGTTTGCATGTGAGTCGACCAAAATAGCGAAGCAGCTACCAGCAGATGACTGTGTTGGAATAACAGAGAGGGAAGGGGGAGGTATAAACCCACGTAATTCTCCTTCTTCTCTTTCTTCGACGCAGAGTTGAGAAACTGATCGAGCACTCATTAATGCCAATGTGGTATTATCCTGGCTTTCTGTCTTCATCCACCTCTAAGACTCCTAAAACTTCATTCCACATTCTAGCCCTGCAATCTTCATTCACGCAAGTTGGGTCGTAATCCCTCTTGCACATCGTGAAATCAAAGCCTAATCCTATTGTGGCCTGAAAGTTTGTGCTATTGTTCACCTGCAAGATACCTATAGAGTCAAATAAAGATGATACGGTTTTAAAAAACCCTAAACTGTGTGGTTTAAAAATATTTTCTCCAGGACCTGCTTCTTACCTCATTTTCGTTCCCCCCTCTCTAATTCCCTTCCTACCATTTAGGTGCCGATCATTATCGATAATTGGTGCAAATGATGAACTACCAGCGTGGCAATGAGCCTCTGCTGCTGTGGGCCATCAGAGCTGGGAAAGTTTTCACGTATCGATTTAACTTTTAATCAACGTGTTCCACATACCGGTAGGTTTAAACTGCCTAAAGGGTAGCCCTACGCCTTGGAACTTGAAACCAAAACTATTCTCACACCTCTCTTTTCTTTTACTATGTATTGGCACCTCCCACTTGTGGTGCAGCACAGGTCAGAAATTTAAAAAAAAAATCAATGACTGCTGGAAAATAATGTATATACCCCATTGGAACTGTGATCAACGATGCCTCTGGGACTAACACGGTGCAGAAGGAATGCTATAGGAAAACAGTATGTCGCTTGACATTTGGTAAGAAAAACATTTACTGCTGTGGTTTGAGGTTCTGAAGTACAGCAGATATATGGGTTTGACACGGAAGACATGAGTGTTGATTCTACCTAATGGTTGAACAGCATTAAAAAAATCAGACTCTTGTAAAACCTTGTAATGCGTTTGTGTCTTCTCGTCTGGACTATTGCAAACAGTCTGTCTTAACAAGAAGGAGCTGTATCGCCTGTTGTTGATAGAGAACCCTGCAGCAAGAATTCTGGCCCGCTCTAGTAGAAGAACTCACATTTCTCTGATCCTTAAAACTCTTCACTGGCTGCCAGTTTCTTTCCGGATGAACTTTAAAATTCTGGTTCTTACTTTCAGATCTATTCATGGTCAGACCTTCCATCAGTGATCGGATCCAGCCTTATACCCCAGCTAGGGCTCTAAGGTCTGTGGATCAGAATCTACTGATGGTTCCTCGCACATGGTTCAGGGCCAGAGGAGAGAAATCCTTCCAGACTGTTGCTCCTAAGCTTTGGAATGATCTTCCTCTCCCTCTGTGTTTGAAGGATTTTTCCTTGATTTTCTGGAACTCCTGTGTTGTTCTCAGTGTTATCTTGATCTTTTGAGTATATATTTTGGGTATTGTTTTGATTGTTCAAGCACTTTGTGACCCTGGTCTAGAAAACCGCTCTACAAATATAAATGACTTACTTACTAAAAACTTGGGGGTCCTATTTAGTTACATGTAGGCAGAATTCAGACGATACACTTCACAATGCACATAGGCAATATCATATTGGCATTTTGTGCCACTGGACAGGAAGACAGGAGTGAGGGTTAACCTTTCCAGGTGGGTGCTAGAGAACTTAAAGCAGGGGCACCCAAACTTTGTCCTCTGACGCCCACCTAACTTTTCCCTTATTTGATGGGGGGCTAGGGTCAGTTTGTAACCCTCTCTGGGTTCTTCACCGAAAAAAAAATCTGGAAAAATAAAATAACACTATTTAGGAAATAAATAAGAACAAAAAAGGTCTAGTTTGAAAGCTTTTGAAATGAAAGACCCTCAAATGTAGTTAGCTTTTCAAACGGGTCCTATAATTTTGTCAAGTTTCTCTGGTATTGTTTGGGTAGACGGGCCAAATGTGGAGGATGTTTTTGAGGTCCACTAACTTAAGGGGTAATGCAGAGAGGTATCCGGCCCTTAGTCAAACCAAAGATTCAAAATAAGCAGTGGTGTTTTTGATCCAGTGGACTAGCCAGTATGTTTGCAGTTTACATGTGATTGTGTTTCTTGAGGTATCCTCTCGGGGTTATTAAGGGAGTATAGGGTATCACATTTGAGTAGCTATTCAGGACAACTTAAAGATACAATGCCTTGTCCTGAAAAAACCTCGGTATTATCCCAGAAGTCGGGAGGATGAAAGAGCGAGTCTCTTCGATCTAGCCATGACCTCAGCAACCTGATTGATAAACGTACATCAGTTTGTGAATAGTTGCTCGCTCATTCAAGCAGACTGATGAAAAGAAAAGAAAAAAAACACCTTTTTTTTCTTAAACTTAATATCCATCCATTTTTTAGCAAACATTAATTGCACAAGTCACGATGTATAAAACTAGGAGAAGTTATTACAATTTCCCATTTTCGAATCTCTTTCTGCTTTCATCT
Source organism: Callionymus lyra (assembly GCF_982586985.1). Lineage (NCBI taxonomy): Eukaryota > Metazoa > Chordata > Actinopteri > Syngnathiformes > Callionymidae > Callionymus > Callionymus lyra. Next base: position 34,010,674 of record NC_141818.1, read on the forward strand.
GCTTTCATATTTTCCATCACAACTTCATCCACCTTCATACCCTCAAACACTCTTTAAAAATTTGCAGAAATGGGACCCTCGCCTCATGGAGACAGAAAAAAAAAGGCGGTCAGGGCGATCACCAGAAAATAATTGACACCTTATATCACCCTTAAGCCACATTTGAATTTTTTAGCGAATGCTGGTGTCTGTTCTGAGAGGGATAAGACCGTTTTTCGTTTCTGCCGAGGCTTTGGAGTCAGACGGAAAGGCAGCCACCTGATCCTCAATCCCCTCACATCCCAGCAGGCTAATTAGAGAGATGGGCTTTAAATCTTGGCCATGTGTCTGCTTGCAGGTGTTGCTTCTTGTGAATTAATGAAACCGTTTCGCGAACGGCGTATTTTTGGGTCAGAAATATGATTAAAAGACTCGTGGACCACTTGCGATTTTGAAGAGCGTGCGGCATAGAAGTGAAGGACCATGGGTGATGATCAGTTAGGGGGGCTTAGAGAGTGGGCTCTCAACAGCTAATCACCCGGTATATTTCAAAGGCTACAGCACCAATTAAAGCCGATCAGGCTCAATATGGGCGTCCGCGGTTGCCGCAGTCTGGGGGTAACAAAACCTGAAGATGATCCAGTACAGTCATCTGCTTTCAAAACAGCTGTACTGTGATCTAAGAAACGTGCGGCATGAACAGTGTCTGAGACTAGGACGGGTCAGAGGGGGATTAACTGGGTCATAGATAAAGGACAACCATTTGCAAGCCTCCAATTATCTTCGCTGTCACTGTTGCAGATCAGTAGGTCTCTGATCTCACTGTCTTAAGCTTGGATCAAACGTAAGTACTCTTCTTTATTGAGACTGATGCTATATGTGAACGGTAGTTCTGCCACCCAACCCCGTCTTAAGTCCAGTTAGCTCATAGCACTAGCTCAGCAGATTCCATTCGTTTGCTTAATAACTCGACACCATTAAAAAGTCATTCAAAGCCTGAAACTGTATGAGCTCTGAAATGAAGAAAACACTTCAAGCAGCTTAATTTATATTGATTCATATTGTCCGCTGCACCAGTTTTCAATCAGCAATGTTGGTTCCTTTTTTGGGGGGGAAATGTTTGTACTTTCTTGTATAAAGTAATCATTTCAATCGCGTGTGCCGTTTGTATTTAGTCATTTCTAATCTCACACATCAGCACTCTCATCAATCTTGGGAACAAAAAATGCATTACAGATCAATGTATTTAATGGATGAAGAAAGTTCAACAAGCACAATCAATTATTGCATCAGTAACAATTGTACTTTTTTTTTGTGAACAACATAGTGTTTAAGGATCAATTATTATCCAGCACCCGGAATTAATAGATGCATCCACATATGACCAATAATTCCCTCCAGTGGTGTGTCCATTTGTTAAGCTATTGAAGTGAACATGGGACCAAGTGATGTAGGATTAACTTTGTGTATTGCTTATTTAATCACACAAAAAATAATTCTTAGCACTGTTAATCAGCTCTTTTATTCAGGAACTGGTCTGTTTTAATATTTGTGATTCTCACTCATTTCATCCAACTTAGTATCTGGTGGTTTTTAAGATGGTTTTCTCTCTTTTTTTAGAAAAAGCTCACAGTTTCTCCTTCCAAAGATCAGACTCTGGCTGGACCCAGCCGTCTCCCATGATACTTTGCAAGCGGAAAGTTTGGAAATACTCCAGACGGTGGCTAAAAGAAAGAAAAAGCAAATGTGAAAGGTTGGTATTAGCGAAACAGGTACACGGCTTCATAAATGGTTAAGACAAAACAATAAATATAATTGATTTTAATGGACATTGTGTATATTAGCATTACATGTATACACTTCATGGTTTTTATATAAATTCCCATTCAAATGATTCTGACCCCTGTGGACAGTAGATCTCTGGTAATTCTTTATAAATATGTGTGTTTTTTCAAAAAGCGTGGTTTTGAAAAGGTTGTAAAGAAAGTGTTTTAAGTTAACCCTTCCCTTTTCTCTATTTTAAATGTGCTGAATTGTAACCAAAATGAAAGTATTCCAAAAATAAACTGCTTTAAATGTTCCTTTTTAATTCTAAAAAAGAACTTCCTCCATGTCCTTGAATTCTCTCTCCTTGAATGAGTTTTTCTACCATCTCCTGTTAGTGGTTCAGCCTTGTTTTTCCCCACAAGTGTGTTTTTGAACTTGGTTGAGTTTCAATTATACTAATATTCTTTATGACATGTTTTTGCCAAATCATTCAAATGTATCTTTCACTTCTCTTTTCGGAGAATCATTTTTTCCTGAAATATACTTTTCTAAAGGACGCGTAAGAATACAAAGAGTGAGAAAAAAAACTCAATAACTAGCAAAAAAAAACACTGGAGGAATGGATAAATAAAAGATATAAGTGGGCAGCATCTAATAATACAATGGTAACTAAAACAAAACCATTCCTGAGTAGCTCGTAATTGGATTTTAAATTTTAACAGATGCTGTTGAAAAACAACTTTTCCATTGTAGTTTCAAAAATGACAAAAGAAAAACAAATTCAAAATAGAAAAGGATCCTTTGCTTTCATCACCCAAAATAAATAATCAGAATTTCAGAAAATCAGTATTTGAAAATGGATATATTTTTGGGTTAAAGAAAAAACAAAACACAATTACTGACGCACTAAAGCAGACATTTTCTTGAATTGGATGTGAGGACTTTCAAAATAGGAAAGTTAAGTACGACCAGTAAGTGAGCAGAAACCACCAAATAAGTTGTATATTTCGTAAAGTGACTAGCTGTAGCGCAGATAAAAGTAACCTTAACGCATCAAAACCTTTGTGGACAACAAACGTTTATTTATTTACTACCTATGTGATATTTATTGTTCATATGCAAGTTTTCTTCATGTAACTTCATGTATTTTAGTAAACAAAGTGTAGTGAGAGACATTTTTTTACTTAATGTGTTGATTTAAGTGTCTCTTAAATTGATCTTGGACCTCTATTGTACTCATCAGTATGTGTCTGTTAGTACAAAAATCGATGCCAAGAGTAGGCTTCTTTAAGTGCACCGCTTTGCAGTACACTGTAATTTCGACAGGCTAGTATTGTCTGAAATCACTGCCACTACGCACTTGAAATTACTCCACAGCTTCATCTTCGACTACTTTTTAACATTGATTGCAAGTTATTTAGTTGCGTTTAATTTTGTTATTACGTTTGTTGTTTTGTTTTGTGGTAAAAAGAGTGTTTTCTGGAGACATTTACGGCGGTATCTGCCCCGAAGACGCTATATCAGTGACGTATCTTCCACTTGGCGTCACTAAGATGGCAGCCTTTAAGGGTGGAAAGTGTCCATCGATCCACACTCAATTTTCTGGCCAATTGAGTGCTCATTGTGCACTACATTTTTCGCACACTGACCTTTGGGACGCACTTTTTCAATGAAAATATTAAGTGTAAGTGCAGAAGTGCGCAATTTGTCACACTCCCCTGGTTTTTCTTTAACTTTTTTAAGTAGTAATAGAATAACTGACAGTTGCATAAAGGAGTAGAGTTGTTATTTTTTCGCTTCTGTTCATTTTCTCTTTCAGTTTATTGAGCGGCCAATCTTCACACAGTGCTGTCATAGTATTATTGGCTGCAAAACATTTTGAACAATGGTTGGAAAACTCACTGTTTCAAAATGTAAAAGAGACACCTTGTGTGCGATCAGAACAATGACCAAGTAAGTGCAATGTCGCCTTAAAGGAAGTAGTCATCTTTTACAAGTCTGAAATATCTGGATATGTCAGAGCAAACAGATTTTTAGTAAACGGGGCAACTCCAAAACTTTTTAAAACTTTCAACCTTTTCTTTTCCCTGGAATTCAATGAACATTCCATGATCCTTCCACTTTTGTAAGGCCGACCTAAAACATCTCACCATTTACTTTGGGAATGCAGTATTCTACAAGGTAATTTTCCATGTCCAGTTCTTCTTAATCAACTAGGTGCAGGAGGGATACTTTCAGAGGGTAGTTGACATGATTTTTTTTATGATTGAATTTTAACATATGTACATTTCACCATTAACACATACACAAACACCGAGATACGCAGAAGGTTCTTACTGCGCTTGATGGCCTCTAGTGACTCCTTCAAGAAACATCTCTAGACATTTATATTCTTGCAGGCTTTTCCTTGATTCTCTGAGACTCCTGTGTTGTTCTCAGTGGTGTCTTGACCTTTTAAGTATATATTTTATTGAGTATTGTTTTGATTGTTAAAGCGCTTTGTGACCCTGGTTTGTAAGCACTCTACAAATATAAATTACTTACTTAATTACCTCTGTTATTGCTTTTGCTAAATCAATCTTGGGATGCGTGTTTAGATATTTCTGCAGATGACGAGCCCTATTTTGCTATCATCAACTCTTGTTGATTTTATTCTGAAAATCCTCACATTCGTTCAAAGAAATAGGAAAACAACCTGTTTTTCAGTTTTATTGCGTCAGTAAACTTAATTTTGTTGTTCAACGTAGAAATTTTAAAATTGTGATTATTGATTTTGGATGGTAAAAACAAAAATATATATAAATATACATTTTTATCTTTGAAATTCATCTTAATTCCTTAACATTTTTCTTTACATGTGTAACTGAAGCTTCTAACCCTTGAGTGACAGGATACTCAAAGAAAATGTGTGATCTCTGATATGCCATCTTTCTATCACGTCCACCAGATACTTTTTTTTTTAGACCTACTTCCAATTGGTTCTAAATCCGACATAAAAGAAAAATCACAGTACTTAATTTACGAAATTGCTTGGAATACACAACGCACTTAAAATCCTTTGAAAATAATAATTGAAAGTACGCCTTATAATTGTAGGGCTGCGGAAATTGTCAGCCACTCCAATCAGAGTGCTCGCTCTATTTGCAGTACTCTTCTCTAGAAGTCATCTCATCAAATTAATTAAACTTATAAAAAACTACTGTACTTCCGTCACATAGTAAAAATGTAGTATTCACTGTATACGCAATGTTAGTAGCCAAGTATTATTATTATGGGCGTCTTTAACTGAAAAGGATCGTGAAAAACGCTTCCTCAAAACTTGGTTATTAGCAAGTCCCATAACCCTGTGGTTGATATGATTGTGTACTTCTTTGTCTTACTTTTGATTTCTTCTGTCAGTCAATCAGCATTTGAAAGATTAATTAATTTGATGCTCTAGAGAAGAGATTGGTTAAAGTGGCTGTCATTTTCCGACAGGCCCCGCCTCACAGCCCTACAAGGACACAAGTTCGTTTTGCTCCCAATATTTCAGTCAAGGAGCAAATGCGCAACATTTGTGTACTCGCAGCAGTGGATTTGTGCGCTCGCAAAATACATGGGCACCTTCCTCTGTTAAATCAAATCCGTTTTGCTCCTTATATACCTTAATAGTTTTCAAACTCGAAGCTGCTCAATGATAATTGTAGAATTACTCTCCAAGTCACTGTATTGTTAGTCTCCAAGTCACTGTATTGTTAGTCTCCAAGTCACTGTATTGTTACTCTCCAAGTCACTGTATTGTTACTCTGTAAGTCACTGTATTGTTAGTCTCCAAGTCACTGTATTGTTACTCTCCAAGTCACTGTATTGTTACTCTGTAAGTCACTGTATTGTTACTCTGTAAGTCACTGTATTGTTACTCTATAAGTCACTGTATTGTTACTCTCCAAGTCACTGTATTGTTACTCTCCAAGTCACTGTATTGTTACTCTCCAAGTCACTGTATTGTTACTCTCCAAGTCACTGTATTGTTACTCTCCAAGTCACTGTATTGTTACTCTCCAAGTCACTGTATTGTTACTCTCCAAGTCACTGTATTGTTACTCTGTAAGTCACTGTATTGTTACTCTGTAAGTCACTGTATTGTTACTCTGCAAGTCACTGTATTGTTACTCTCCAAGTCACTGTATTGTTAGTCTCCAAGTCACTGTATTGTTACTCTCCAAGTCACTGTATTGTTAGTCTCCAAGTCACTGTATTGTTACTCTCCAAGTCACTGTATTGTTACTACGTGAATCACGGCAGAATTAGTCTGCAAGTCACTGTAGAATCACTCTGCAAGCCACTTTGGTATACTACATGACTCCAAGTAGTATTACTCTGCGACTCAATGTAGTATTACTCCACAAGCCATTGTAGTTTTACTCCGCAAGCCACCCTTGTATTACTCCGCAAGTTACAGTAGTACTGCTCCACAAGTTACAGTAGTACTGCTCTGCAAGTCACAGCAGCGCTACTCCGCGTGTCACCGTAGTATTACTCTGCGAAACACCGTAGTATTCCTCTGCAAGTCACTGTAGTATATTCCGCGACTCAACGTGGTATTACTCCATAAGCCACTGTACTTGGACATCGTAGTTCAACTCAGCGAACCACACTAGTATTACCCCGCAAGTCACCGTAACATTACACCACAAGCGACCGTAGTATAACTCGGCGAGCCACGGTAGTATTATTTTCGTGAGCCACCATTGTATTACTTGGCTAGTCACTATGAGTTGTTGTTTTTTTAACTAAATTAATATATACCTTTTAAAATAATGTTATATTCTTACTCCTGATCGTATTTCTGATTGAACAAATGTAGGGCAAGTTGCACTTACAAGTTTGGTTTTTGACCATCAACTAGGTCCTCCTTGGGTATTGGATAGAGAGCCTCATAAGTTCTCTTTTCACCAGAGCCATGGATTGCGTAAGAGTTCATCTTGTCGACATTGGGAGGAAAGTACGACCATGGAAGCAGAGCCTCGCCGACCCACTCGTCTCCGGTGATACTTGCATTAAAGGTCAGTGGAAGTTGTTGCTGCGGAGAAAAGCAAAATGGAAAATATAATAGAAAACAATGCGACAAAGATATACAGTAGCTCCTCGATGTTGTAAAGAGATCAGAATTGTAACATACCATGAATGCATGGCCAACACCTGAGAGTAGTAAGACGAGGTGCTGCCCGTGCCTGTGACAAAAATTATAGTTTGACTAAAATTAGGAGTTAATAGAGTTCTTTGTTAAACCAAAGTTGATTTTCTTCATTGAATGCCAAGTGTCCAAGTGTGTGGCAGCTTAGAACCTTGGCTCCTGAGAGTGTTTTAGTGATGTAATCCATTGTCTGCGATGTAACTTAGAAAACTTCAGGATGGGCATAAATCATGATTCGCTTCTATTTGCTAAAGTAATTTTTAAACGCTATAGACGTAAAAATGTACGTTCGTATTAATGTAGCGACTGGAGCACACTTATTTTCGTCTTCCATCCATAAAGACACTTCAAAAACTTTCAAATATCTCAAAAATTCTCGTCTGTAACGTCCCTCTCGCATTGAAGCCTCGACATGAGGAATAAAAAACCCTCCGTATAAAGGAAAAATTCGCCAGTGAAGATGTATCAAAGGACATTCTTTCGGTTCAGTCTCCTGAATTTGGCAGCTGTGATTTACTGCAGAAATATTTAAATAGGCGTCCCTCTCATATTCATAGTTCTCTGCCTTCCTCCTCTCATCATCCTTCACCCTCCAGCGGGGTTCAATTTGGGTCTTTATTTCTTGGGAGAGGAAAAAAAAGAAGTACTTTTTAAACAGATGACAGTCAATTAAAACTTCCTCCAAAATGAATTGATAACTCTGTGGGTGATAAAAGTGTGACTCCCTAATATTTTTGAGTTTATTCGGTGTTTGAAATTGTAATGTTTTTTTTAAAGAAATATTGCACTTTGTGACCCTTTTATTTTAAACGTCAATAGACTTATATATTTAATTTTCACATAACTTTAGTTTTCTAAACTAAAAGAATTATCTTTTTCTTTATTCTTTTTTTAAATGTAATACCAACGCTCTCAAAGCTCAATGAAGCCCCGTCCTTTTTTTTACAGAGCTCATTAGGTTGCGCCCTCAGACAAATTAAATATTTCTGGTGTCGATAGAATACAGTAACTCTTCAAAGCACTTTTCACCATGGTCCTCAACCCAAACAAAATCTTATAATTGATTTCTTGTTGTTGTATGCGTTTATTAATTGTTCAACTGTAGGAGTATGAAATGCACATATTTTCAACAGTTATTCTCCAGTCCTTGAGTTCACAGGTTTTTATGCTTATTTTTAGCATTTGACCGGGCCATTCAAAGAGATTGTATAACAGTTGGCTGTGGAACAAATTATTTCACCAGCTCGGTACTTACGGACAAACCTCCACCTCGAGGTAATTCTGCTTTGTGCTGTCCAAAAAGAACGACTCCAGAACTGATGAGAAAATGATAATCCATGAGAGCTCAAAAACATTTGTACATGTGCAAAATACACATCGACAACGAGGAGGGAAGACGGAGCAAGGATTTGAACAGATGAAATCCAGAGGAATTAACAGTCGCATTAGGGTTCTGATACACAAACAACACAACCATTCACCTCACAACACAAGCGTTATCAATCCAGATTGTAATGGGGTTGGTTTTTAATCTTCTGCACTTGTTAATGAGGCCAAATATGTGATGATCATTAACTGGATACCGGTCTTACTTAAGGTCAATTAGATGGAATTGTTATTACTCAACCTCATTACTGATTTAATTGCGATGTCACTGCAATAATGATGAGAGCAATTACTGTTATGGTCTTCTAAACATTCGCTTTTTCTGCCCATCCTCTTTAGATATTCACAGCTTTATCTCAGCTTGACCTGGAATTGCATCACAGGCGATCAATCTTCCCATTAGTATTTAGTGCACGGGATTACAAGAAGTGAGACTCCTCCCATCAGAGCTACTTGCATGCCTCTGCAATATAACTTCAGACAGTTTACGATGCAGATTATTACCGAACATAAACACTGTTTAACGCTATGAACTTATATTATTACTGCAAGACTGTGTTAGATAATGTTTGTTTTTCAACTTTTTCAATTACCAACTGCCATAACTTCACCTCAAACAATGGGTTTATAGAGGGCCCACGAGTAGTAAAATGTAGAGCATATTCACATGTATATTGAGCTTGTTTTTTTGCATCACATTCATCTATGGATGGGCTGCCAGGTTAGAAATCTGACTTAAAACTTTAAAGGACGATGAGAAATCATACTAAGAGGCTGTACGCGCAACAAACGCGCACACATGTTTTTCCACGTCAAAGTATTGTAAGGAAATGACCATTTTAACTGTATCGATCATCTAGATATAACAAACATTTAAAATAATCACTTGATTAATGAAAATCTTTCATATTTCAATCATATTAAATAAATGATTGCCTTGCATTAAAATCAATGTGCTCAGCTATTCTTCAGGTCAGGTCAAGCCAACACTCACACTGAGAAAGACAATACAATTTCTCGATGGTTCTAGCTAGTCAAGGACAAGGACAGACATCTGCGTAAGTCAACTGATGTTGTCTAGAGAGAATCTGTTTATCAAACTGTGGTAACTATCCACAAACAACCACCTGGCACGGCCATCTGAGAAGACAAGTGTTTAGAGTCACTAACCAAAAATACAAGCGGAAATAACCAGAGGCGTTCACCTGAATATTCATAAAAGATCCGCCATTTCGTTAGAACTTTGCACTTGGCACTCGAAGACGTCTCTGCGATAGTCTCTGCTTTGCCAAGGCCCATGAATCATGTAAGTGTGTCTCTGACTTTTGCATATTTCACTCAACGAGCATTTTCTCTTAAACTCATTCCTGTGTCTGTGTCCTTCTTACCACCACCATGTAACGATGCCAGGGAGGGGTCAGTTCATCGAAACAAAACCCTAACAGTTTAAAAAATGAAAAGAGCGTTTAAAAGTTTGGACTTCCCGACAAGTTTAAAGGAATTGTACGTAGTTATTTACTGCTCAGATGCATGTCAGCCTCACTAGTCACGTAGAGATGTTAACATCACAGTTACATTAATCCGCTATTTCACGCAATTAAGAAAAGAAACGTAAAGGAATGAAGAGTCACAGACGTTCTTGTCAAAACAACATCACGTCCATTTTACCGAAGTGAAGCTGCAGAATGAAAGCTGCTAAAGCCGGTTTACCTCATGTGATCAACTGATCGGAGCAATCTCCTTGAAAAACACACTTATACAAGTACACGTCAAATGATTTGTTCATTTTTCCTTTGTTAACAAAACGCTTATATTTTACATTCATGTGAAGCTCAGACAATCAGTCCATCTTTATTATCATCATCAATACACAGCGCTCTAAGTTACTGATTTACACTTTTATTCTTGTTAAACTCCCTTTTAAGATGTTTAAAATAAGCCCCTGATCATCTCTGTTATTAAAGTATTCTCGTTAATAACTTTGTATTTAAAATATAATCATTTACACCGCAGCTCGTCTGCACTAATTTAATTTTAAGTATGTGATCCATGTAAGAAAATAAAAAAAAAACAACGAATATAAACTGTTAATCCAGTTTAAATTCACGTTTTCAGTTATTTCTTCTGATCAGGGATAGAAAAATCAGACTCTGGTTCATTTAAATATCTAAATGAGGGCGTGGAAAGGGACGAACAAGTCAATTAATTCCAAGTGGATCGGGATGTACAAAGGAAACGTGTTTGTATTTGTGTGCACTTGAAGATTCATGTCTGTCTGAATACTTTCTGTGGCCCAGAGCTGCTCGGTGTCTGTTTTATCTCCATCCCAGATTCACAAGTCACTAAGTTTATCACTCTTAAGGTCTGATGTGGCGTTAACCCCTTATAGTCCACTTCCTGGCACGGAGACATTAGAATCATAATAAAGTCACATGTGGTCAAGTAAATTAAACATTCTTAAGTTTTCCAGAATAAACTACTATTAAACTGATGGGAAAAGTTCATTACTAAAGAAAGAATGTTAAGTTATCCAATTTAAATTTCAGTTTTAAAAAAAACATTTGCATTCATTAATTGACTACCATTTTGAGCGCCATTTTAGAAGTATTGGTTTGGCAACGATGTTGTATACAACCTAAACAATACCAACCCTTTAACATGTCTCATTTATAGAGCTGTACTAGTACAGATTGTAATTCCATGATTCCGTCTATTTTCAAAAACATTTTCATGTAATCCCAATTTCTCCTATTAGAATTGGAGATTGTCCTGGTAGAATTCTCATTTGTCCTAGGACAGATTGGGATTCCAATATTCAGATACCAATACAATAGTAGGATTCCAATCTCTCCTAGTAGAGATTGGGATTCACTAGTAGAATTTGGAATCCTCCTAGGACAGAGAGGAATTCTAATATTCAGATCCCAGTTCAGTAGTAGGATTCCAATCTGTACTAGTACAGATTGGAATTCACTAGTAGAATCTGGAATCCTCCTAGATTACAGATTGGAATTCCCATATCTACTAGTAGGATTCTAGATCCTACTGGATTCCAATCTGTACTCTGACATATACTGTATATATCTTTTTGGTACATTTTGTAACATTTCATTTGTTCAACTTCATGTTTAACCCATGTTATTCTTATAATTATTTTTAGCACATATGCTCAGACTTAAAGTAACTTCTGGTGGTGCTTCCTCAACATTGAGCTCATTTAATAAAACTATGTGGTCCAGACAGCATTAAAGGATAAACAGCTTGATATTCAGATTATCACCCTCACTCCACCTTTGACCCAACACCTTCTTTCCACCCTTAAGTCGAAAATCAATACCCAGCAAATATATATTGAGCGGGAAACTATAGATATATATACATAATTTCCATACATTAGCATTTAATCTGTAGGAGGAGAAGATTTTTTTAGTATTACAGTTAAATAATGTTTCCTACTAGAATGAGTTGTGGGATGTCACTGCAACATAATGAAAACAAATAAGTATTACTGATTGTTTTTTCTTTATTTCCTGATAAAATTCATTATAAACAAAAGATAAACTGTATCTAAGCTCAAACAGCCTGTTCATCGAGTATTGTCAATTGATTAAGCATTGCTGCCTCTCCTTGAGGCATGTTATTTCCTGTATAAATTTAACGTCTTTTTAATGCATTTTAATTTAAAACAAATAGTTTTCTCATCGTCCGAATGTTGTTGTTTTTTTTTAAATAAACCGTTAGTGTGCGGTCACGTTGTGTTTTGTTTATTGAATGGATGTGACAGACGGTATGTTTTCTTTCCTCATTATGTATGTTTTGTTAAGCATACCTTTGGGTTTAATGAGATGTTTTCTCTTCTTTAGCGCGGGAACTTTTTTTTCTTTTTTTTCTTGCCATTGAGCTAGTTGTTTGTGCAAAGCAGGTAAACAGCAACAGTTTAAATAACATTAATTGATCATTTGAATTCTTTTTCTTGCCGTAATGATAAATCATCAGGTTAAAAACATTCCAGTCGAGGCCCCCGGGTTTATTAGCCAGAGCATAGTAACCCCTTCTATCTGGAACCAAAGAAATGGTCTTTCCAACTCATCCTGGGTCTGGGAGGAATTTGATGAGGACGAGCAGCGATTTTTACTTTGATTTTCTCACCAATAACTTATCTCCTCATCTTATCTCTACAGGAGAAAACTCCTCTTGCCTGCTTGCATCAACAAACTTCACTTTCAGTTACCAAAGTGCATGAATATGTATGATGGGGGGTGTATTGTATCTGGCCATACAATACCTTTCACAATACGAGTGTCAACGATATATTATATTGTAATACTGTAGGAACACCTTGTTGTATTGTCCGAGTACTTTCCTCTGGTATTACAGAATGCACAGACCACATGACTCTTGAAGAAGTCGTAACTGCTTTCATTTGTTTTGAAACCAAAATACGTTTTAATCAGCTTTAAGAGTGGCTAAAGTCAACTGTATCCTCTCGACCTCAAACATCACCAGGATCTCCGAGGATTTCATTGTTCGTTTAGCTGTGGAGGACAAAATAAGTGCTGCCATCTAGCGGCCGGATGTTTAATTGCAACACAAAAATGGACAAACGTTATGAAAATGTGCATGTTCATTGTAAAATATATATATATATATATATTTCATTTTAAAACACAGCTCAAAACATTATACTAATAGTTATAATTGTTGCGTCGATTCGGCCTGGAGGTGTGGCTGTGTGTCTTGCATCTGACTGCAGAGCCTAACAGTTAAAGCGAAATTAGAGCAGCTTAGGCTGAGAAATGGAGCAACAGCAGCAGAAATTGGAGACTAAGAAAGAAACCGCAGAATAAAACGCATCGGAAAAGGACTGAAACCAAAGAGGCTACCAGTAGGCTTGTTTGCTTTCTCGCTGTGTTGCTGAGAACTTGTTTGAATTGTTCTACCTGGTTTGCTGAAGTTAATATGGTTATTTGTGTGAGGAAAAAGTCTGCTATGGTGCAAATTATTATTTTAGTGATCTATAGTTTTATTTGGCTTCAAATATGAATTAACATAATTCCACGATCGTAGTCAATCACTTTCTTAAACCCCTATTGTTAAAAATAGATTATGAATGGTTCTTTATTCTGAATTTGTGGGTATATGCAAAGAACTAAAAAAACTTAAAAAAAAAAAAGGTTAAATACCAATATAAAGTGTGTGTAAGTTAATTGAGGTAAAAAAGGGTTGATTTAGAACACTGCTCTAAGATTAAGTACTGTTTGTGTGAAACCTGATTGAGTGGCTTTAATTATTTATTGCATGTATATAAATTATACTTACTTTTACCAAGTTTGCAAAAGCACACGTTTTGTTGCTGCATTTTTTAAGTTTAAAGGTAGTTCACCTTCCTCCTTCTAAACTGTATGAAATCCTGTTTTGCAAGTGCAGTCCTTAATTATCAAGTATGGAAAGCCATAGCGTTGAAAATACACTTGACAATATATATATATATATTTAAAAATATCGATACACTGCTGTTGAATATTGACGACCCATTGTGTATTAAAATATTGCAGTATTTAAGTGCATCAACATTGTTTTACATCTCAAATAGATGTGATGAGGAACATGGATCCACCAGGAAATCGAGAGGTTGAATGAGAGACCTTACGACTGAAGATGTGTCAGCCATCAATCACCGATCTCACAGTCTTGAACAAGACACCTTAACACCTCCAACTTGGACAGGACAAACCTGTGTTTATCAAACCTATGACCCTCTCTACCCTGACCCGGAGTCCAACCCTTGGCTAATATGTTAACCATTAATAATAATTGATTAAATAAACTATATATAATTTTGTCACCAGCATCTCACCCCAAGTAGTAGCTTACATTAAATAAAAGCAAGGATTATTTCCAACCTACCTTCGTAGTCCCAGAGTCCAGGAAAAGGCTGACCGGGTTGCCCCGGAGGAGCCTCTGGATCATTAAAGTATGGTGCAAATACTTTCATCTTCAGCCCCCCATTACCAGGAGAAAACACAAACCGAATAGGCTCATGAGTCAAAGGATCGCTGTCCCACGTGTGCCGGATCACAAACTCCATCTCTTTTCGAGCCCTGCAATAACAAAAAAATAATATAAATAAAGTTACATGTTAAGGAAGGGTTTCTATTGCAAACAAAGACATTTTAACACTTACATTGATTCAGAATGGAGGAAAATTGAATAAAGAGTCAGAAACTGCACAGCAAGTCCTGCATAAAACCCCATATTGTCCCAATTTTTTGAAAACAAGTCAGGAGTCCTGCAGTTCAGCTCCTGTCGGGCACCTTTTGCAAAGCTGGTTCATTTCCCAGACTCACATCAATACCAGATAAGGTGTTTATTTGTACACCATATATGGTATTTAGAGTTTGACTGCAGTCAAATAAACACAAAAAGAAATATAAGTATTTCTATTGACAGGGTTCAGGCATTTCAAAAGAAATAAACAATAAATAAAGAGATTTTTTTTTATTAAAATGTAACACTTTTTTACGCGTTTACCTGATTGCAGAATATAGCCAGATCTATTTTTATTCGTTCTTGTCCAGAGATATAACAGTTTAAAAACGCACCGGAAGAGTTACACACTTTTATTAAGTTTAACTTCCCCGAAAGCGGAACCTTTCTTTTTCCGGACAGTTTAGCCCGGTGCACATCGATTCTACCATTGGTCCATTATTGTTTTTCTCCAAAACTAAGCGCGTTGCTGTGAATCAAGGTAATATAACAATAAAATAACACTCTTTATGGAAATGGTTTTCGATTTTTATAAATAACACATCGGAGTTATAATGTGGTCGCAGATTTTTGAATTAGCTGAGATTGATTAGCCTTTGGCGCTAACGAAAAGACAACGGGTAACCATAGGCAACGATCGATACAACTTTGTTTTTTATATGTTATTTAACCATTTGAATTGACTGTCATACATTGACGCATCTCGGTTTAGTTAGTCGTCAAGCCGCCGCTTTTACACTAAGTTTACACGTCCCTAGACCAGTGTTTTAACAGATTTGTGACGATCAAATGTGTCATATGTCATAAGATATGTCACATTTTGCCAATAAAGCCACATTAAACATGACACACAAGCATCACAACACCTCTGTTATGTTTTACCTGTATACACTCGAATAGTTTATCAAAACATGTGTAATACTAACATCTTAGATGATAAACAACAATGTAAATAATCATTGTAATACTAGATAAGCAGTGAGACTACACATAGCTCCACCTAGAATGTCCCTTCACGTCGTAAAGGTGAACATTACTACTTTCATAATTCAAGAAATGTCTTTGGCTTAAGGCATACATTCATTTTTTGTTCATACCATGTTTTAAAATATTTTTTTCAGAAAAGGGGAGGGTGTCTAAGCAGCAGCATTTAGAAGCCATACGAGTACAGTTTTTAAATCCTTCCTGATGCTAGATGGGAGATCAAATACAACTAAATAACTGTTCCCTGTTTCTTGTAATCAACATTTCCTACAAGTTTCATGGTAAAAGGTACATCTTTACTTGTTTTCCAGACAACAGACAAGTTTTTCTTGTGACTTATAATAAGGCAAGTTGTTTTATTATTTAGTAAATAATTCCATTATAATTACATTCATTAAAAGTACATTATTGATGTATTTTTTGTTTGCCAATAGAGAAGGTACAGTACATTCTACCTTAATATTTACTTTTCCTTTCCTTTAAATTTGTGAATTTGAGTCAGAAGATCATTTCTGAACTAAGTAAAACACTTAAACACTTAAAGTTTTCCTATTCAATAAAGAAATTTTTTATTTTTCTTTGCAGAATGGAATCTGAATTGGACTACCTGCGCCAAGGTAAAAACTAACCTCAGATCCAGTTATATGGCGGTGTCATCGTTACATTAAGCTTTGAAATAATTCAAGTTTGTATATTTTACTGACTGTATTCACACTTCTAAAGTTTTGAAGATCACAATTGAATGTATCATATTTTACTGACTGTATTCAAACTCCTGAAGTTTTCAAAGAAATATTCATAATAAGCATTAAAAAAATCTTCCTCTAAATCCGGAAGGCTGAAATTACGAGTCTAACAAATCATTCAATTCATTACAATATATCGCCCTTATTAGAGCCTAGTTGGCTAATTCCATGTCATTAACACTGGTATTTAAATGTCAGGACTAATTGTGAATTCAATGCTTTGCTCAAGGTCACTCTGTTAACTACTCTTGTCTCTTATGATGAAGCCAGTAACCTTTATCTCTTCCACGAGCAATAACGAGTTACCAACCGGAACAAATATAATCAGCGACCTCTGTATTTTAGTGACACCACTTCAGTGTTATTCACAGAATAGTTGAACTGATGCATCGATACGCTCTGCTCCACCACTTATGCTGTAACACCAGCATTTTAAAGCAGTGCGCTTGTTCACATTAATTTGAGTTCGGATCCTGCGATGATAATCTGCAGATTCGGGGCAACTCCACTTCAACGGATTGAAACAATCATTTTGATTATTAAGTTTAGTAGCTGTAAACAAAGAAACCTTTCATGTCTTTCCATCCCTGAAGAATCTGCAGTGCACCTCATTTTAGAGAAATTAATTCACAGTTTCATTTAAAACACTGATTTAAGAATTTCACATTTTTATATTCTTACATAAAGATTCAAATAAACACACCAACATATAATGAATGACTTGTAAATATGTCATGTTAAGGTAATAATGATTTGTTTACTGCAGAAATTATGAAAAATGTGTGACTTATAGTTATTAATTTCAGCCAATTGATTCGATTAATTTTCCCAATAGATTATCTTATAATTAAAACCAATTAAACCGTTGATTTAATTAATTATAATTATTATTAAAAAAGAGATCAATCACAGGTTTGCTGTAGAGCCATTTTTGTAAATCACAATAAATTATTTTTCTCTCTCTCTCTCTCTCGCTCTCTCTCTCTCTCTCTCTCTCTATATATATATGTATACATAGTTATAGTTATAGTTATATATTTTTCATTTTAAAGAGATTTAAAGAAAGAATGCCCATGAAATTATTTTAGTTATTAATTTATTAAACATTTACCATTTAATCTATTACTCTTAAAATGGGAGATAGTTTCACTTCACGTAAATAGAAGCAACATTACTAAACACCAGGGAAAATGTTTGTGATGATGGTTCTTAAACGGGTTTTTTACCGACGTAAGCTGACTATTTTCAAGGTAAACAATGAAATCATCTGTTGCTATTGTTGATGTATTTCAAAGTGTTCTGTTTGTGTCTACAGTCCACAGGCAAAATCTGTCTCTGAGCTATCAACAGCATATCAACCAATCACAGGTAAGAAAAAATGACACCTTAGTGACTTTTTTGCTAGAAATCAAACAATGGCTGAGTGAAAACACTTTGCAGCTAAATGTGGACAAAACTGAAACTCTGGTGATTGCTCCTGATGATAAGATTCCAGGGTTGAGTCAGTACTTGGGTCTGTCAAGCTGAGCCTGAGAAATCTGGGGGTTTGACAAAGACAGTCTTGTTCAACACTGCAGAAAACTGACCAGAAACTGTTTCCTTCAACTGAGAAGAATCTCTAAACTTCTAAAAAGTTGTCACAACACGATCTGGAGCTTGTAATCCATGTGTTTGTGTCTTCTCACCTGGATTATTGTAACAATTTATTTCATGTCTTAACATGAAGGAGCTGTCTCGCCTGCAGTTGATACAAAACTCTGCGGAAAGAATTCTCAGCCACTCTAGTAGGAGAACTCACATTTCTCTGATCCTTAAAACCCTTTCACTGGCTCGCAGTTACTTTCAAGATCAATTTTTAAATTCTGGTTCTTACTTTCAGATCTATTCATGGTCAGGCTCCTCCTTACATCAGTGATCTAATCCAGCCTTACACCCCAGCTCGGGTTCTGAGGTCTGTGGATCAGAATCTACTGATGGTTCCTGAACACGGTTCAGGACCAGGGGAGAAAAACTTCCAGGCTGTTGCTCCTAAGCTTTGGAACGATCTTCCTCTCTCTCTTCGCTTGATGGATCTACTGACTCCTTTAAGAAACATCTTAAGACATTTTTATTTGTGCTTTTCCTTGATTTTCTGAGACTCCTTTGTTCGTCTCGGTGGTGTCTTGACCTTTTCAGTATATATTTTATTGTGTATTGTTTTGATTATTTATGCGCTTTGTGACCCTGGTCTGGAAAAGCGCTCTTCAAAAAATAAATAATTTACTTACTAACCTACTACTTATGTTTGGCACAACATGTTACAAACCACAAATCTGAAGTCACGAAAGGTCAACTGATAAACACTGAGAAACAGCTGAGAAACACTCAAGAGATCACAGATGGCATTCTTCCTCAACATATTTGCCAGGCGGCAGAGAAGAGTCACTTGTGGAAAGTTCCAGTGCATGTGGAGCAGGTGGCTCCTGCTGTGTGTTTCTCCGCCGCCGTCGTCTTCTAAGCTAGTGCTGGAAGTGACAAAAATCTCCTTTTTACACCATCTACCTTTAGGGGTTCTTCAGTGAAAGTGGCTGAATAAATCATGAGGGATGTCTGAGTGACTCACTGTAATGTTAGCCCAGGAAAAACAAGGAATTCTGTATGAATAATTCTCGGGATTCATCATAATTGTTTCATGACAACTGACAGTTATTCCTCTCTGTTGACAGCTTGAGGAAGCAAGGCAAGCAGACTCTTCGGCACCCTGGATGTCGGACAGAAGGTTAGTGAACAGCGGAAAATGTCATTCCTCGCACAATATAATGAAATTAACGCTGATGTCTTCAGTATAATGGCTCCGATGTTAGCGGAATATGATCGATACATCGATGAGATGTCTGCACAACTTCATGGCTACCAGGTGAGAAATATTATGTTAGTATTTGTTTTAAAGCTGTCACAATTAAATAGTTCAATCACATTCTTTACCATGTTAATACATAAAACATTTAAAGGTGTTTCACCCTTGTGGTAGCTCAGGGTCAAGGTGACCCGGAGGAGTTTGTTATCCTTGATCCAGAGAAAACGCGAGGGATACCACGATTTTTTTTAAGGCCTGCGGATCACTTTGACCCTGAGATAACACAAGGGCAACTAATGAAAAAACATTGTTTAAAATGTCGAAGTATTCCTCTCCAAGATGCAGTGAGTCCTACATCATGATGATGCTCCGTTTTAAAATGATTTCTTAATAAAGTTCTTCCTCGTCTGAAATATCGGTGAACGAGAGGTTACGAGAGCAGAGTTCATTATGATGTAATAATGGGCTTCACTCCTCCTCCTGCCAGCTGTAGTCACGCCCCGCATTGTTTATAAAATGAGACTTCCTGGATTGATGACGCTGCGTGATCGGCAAACCCCGATGTCTGACCAATCACAGCAGAGTGAGCGTGGTTATGCTTCTGACAAGATTTAATTTCCAGAAAAACAATTCTAATGTAAATATTTCAATGAAAAGAGAGTTTTGTAAAAACAGACACACACTGATGATACAATAGAGTCAAAGATCTATTTAAGAGACACATTAGTTGCTCTTTTAATTTACCCTTTAAGCATGTTTTATGCATTTAAACATGTTTTTTTGCAAAACATAATGTATAAATCTTTCTTCAATAGAGATTGTTGTTGTATTTTTTCCCCTCTGACTATCTGCGAGACGGTTGCCTTGGCAACTCGTCTGTCTGCTGGTCTAACCAGCTGCCAACACAAAAAGCTTTATTTGCAGGTAATAATGAAAAAGCGAACATCCAACAACAACGGAATTACTTAAATTAAAGCATGTCCACGACATATGTTGAAAGCTCTGTGTTCCAGATGGTTTTCTTTTCAAAGGAATGTTAATATGTACACAAGATTAATGTTATGTTAATGTGTTCTTGTGCTTTCGTTAACAGACGTCCATGACAGAGCTCCAAGCAACATTGGAAAGGGTCACTAAGGAGAATGAAAGGTGAGAAAATAAATGACTAGCACCGTGAGAACGCACGTGTCTGCCAAGGAGATAAGTTCAAATTTATAAAATTAATCATTCAATTTGTTTTAGTGATTTGATCGTACACTTTTTCTGATTTGATTTGATGCTTCATGTTTAGAAGTTGATTCCTTCAAAACTGGACATGGGAAATGTGCTCTCTGAGTATATCTTTTTTTTAACTCTGACGGTTTTAATTTAATGTCAAAGTCAAACCAATAAAATGTATAAATGTTTCCGATGGCTTATCATTATATTATTTAACTAATTCAAGTCATTAAACACCTTTTGTTTCAGTTGTTTCCCCTTGCTTTTCTTTCTTTTATTTGTCCTTTATTTTAGGAATATTTAGAATAATAGGACATTTATTGTAATGCATTGAAAGTATCGTAAGAAAATAGTGTTTTTTAGATCAATATTTTAAAATGAAATGCACTTAACTTTGGATGCAATATTACACAATAAAATAAAGCTTACTATATTTAGCTTTTTTAGGATGTCATTTCATGACTACACTTCATAATTTCCATTTTATTACCTGTTTTTTTTACAAAAATTAAAATTTTGAATGCAATAAAATTAGAGCTCAATATAATGTCAAAATGTCCCTTTTATTTTTTTCAAGTTAAGTATGCTTGAATTGATCCCTTCTTACTTTTGGCCCCTTTTAAGAGTCACAAGGGTGTCATTATTTTCAGAGTCCACTAGATGGCGGTCCCTGCACTATTTTCCTTTGTTTTGAACAACTGTTTTAATGAAACATTGCATCATTTTAAAACTTATGGCCCCACCTACTGAGTTCTAACAACATGATGCTGTGTCATGAAGCTTCATCAGACCATCACTAGTACACATTTTCCACAGTATAAGGCGCACTTATTTTCTCAAAAAAAGACCATATAACCTTATAATCCAGAGCGCCTTATATATGAACATTACCTGGTGGGTGACTTGTTTAAAAAGACAACACGACTCTGCACCAACTGAGCCAACACGCTGTGAGCAAGATTATGTCATTGCGTCATCACGGGGCTGGATTAACGACGCACGACACATCATGGCGGATGGCTATGGAGTAAGATTACTGCGACCGGTCTGAGCGAGTGTCTTGGTTGTTGTACACTCAAAACTTTTTTTTTTTGCACAAAATCGATCTGCTGGGACCTCAACCAGTCATACATGTGCGTTCAACATGTCATACACGCGCGCTCTAGCTGTCATACATGCGCTCAACTTCTCTGCTGCTCACTCAACATTTGTCTGCTCACAACACCAGTCCCGCGCGCTGCTGCTTGAAGCCTTTTAAACATCATTTGGACATTGTTACCATGGGAGTGAACGGAGTTTTCAGAACGCTTAATAAAGTTTGACTTTATCTAAATGTTTTGTTGACATTCCCTTTAGCACTGCTTTATCTAGTGGATGCATAACGCAACTTCAGTCAAACGTTTGACTGTATCTTTTATTCTATGCGCCTTATAATCCGGTGCAACCTATTTATGAAAACAGTTCTAAAATAGGCCATTCATTGAAGGTGCGCCTTATAATCCGGTGCGTCTAATAGTGCGGAAAATACGGTTGTGTGGTCCCTGAGGGAGTTTTATTGCCGACCCCTGTTCAAAACCTTGCAGTTTGAAACTGAGAACTTATTTCTAAGAGCTGTTATCTACTTTACCTCTCTGTTGATTTTCATCATTAGTTTAATATAGTTTTAAGGAAATGCATACTTTTATTGATGTCGAGAAAGTTTATTAACGGACAGTATTGCATCCTGTGTCGTCACTTAACTGTTTGTCTCTGGATCAAAACAAGAACTACAACTTCAATAACACCCACAATAACTGCCCTTTTATAGGCTGTATGCGGAGCTGCGAGAATCAGTCGAGAAGCAACTGCATGCTCAAGTGGGCATTTCAGGAGTAGAGGGCAACACAATGGAGGAGGAAATTGTCATCAAAAATCTTCAAGAGCAGCTCCAGTGCTCGGAAAAGGTCAGGATCAAGGTTATTTGATTGAATAAAAATCTCCGCCTTGTTCAACATTGGAAAAATGTCTGGTCAAGAATTCCGTGATGAATACAGAACTCCACAACCAAAAAAAAGGATTATCACTATTTTTATTAACACTAAGATGTTGAGGCATATTTGAATCACATTTATTTATCCTGATTTTTCATCTGTATTGTATTATATCTAATAATTGTACTTTGTTTTACAAAGTGCTAGTTTTGTTTTAGATTTTTCCTTAAAACATTAGAATGAATTATGTTTTCTATGTGACCGTTCAGGAGCGGACAAAAGCGCTGGAGCTGTGGCAGAGTGCAGTGGAAAAACTTGACAGCATCCAGCAGGTCTACGAGAGGACTGTGTCCGACGGACAGACCCACGGTGCTCAAGTACAACGGCTGAAGGTTTCCCTGATATGCTTTCTATACATGAAGATTAATACTATTATTTAAAATAGAACCTAAGTGTAGAAATGTGTCAAACTCCACTCGTCTGTGTTGCTGTGTGATCGCTGGAAAAACAATTTCCCGAAGGAGACCTCCAGAGGGATCAATAAAGTTTTATCTATCTATCTATCCACCAAGTCATTTCATTTGGCCCGACCAATGGTTGGCTCAAAATCAGCGTTGATTAATTTTCATTTGAATCTAACAATGTACGTTTTCTTTGTTGCAGGATCAGCTTGTTCACTCCCAACAGCTCTCGCACAAATTCCAACTGTCCAGTCAGTCTCTAGACTTGGTAGGAGACTCAAATTATCTTGAAACAGTGGTTGATTCACATCTTATGTGATCAACTTCAAGTGAGATCCAGTGAAATAATTAATTATTAAGTCTTTTCACCAGGAAGTAAACACATGTCTTTGTCTTTCACTTTACTCAGTAGCTGTAACTCTATATCCATCTAATTTATTTAACGCTAAAACAAGCTCAGGCTTTTTTTTCTCTGGACGACTCTTCACTAAGGGACTGCCTGCGTTTCTTTTTTACTTTTTGTTTTTTACTTTTATGTGCATTCATGCCACCTGTGAGACAGTCATGTATGTCCTGTCACCAACAGGCGAACCAGCAGTTCCTGAAGACGGTGACGGAGCAGAACAGAGAGCTGGAGACATTGCAGAGCCAGCTCAGGTAAGCGCTGAAGATGGCGGATGATATTCATGCTGTCACCAAAAGTTATTTATTTTATTGTAAAATATTCAGTTGTATGTTTAATTATGTTTAGATTTCCTCTGAAATGTTGTCATTTTCAAAGTCACATGTCTTTCAACAAGTCCTGAAGTTTTCATGGAGATGCATTCACATCTTTCGACTCAACAAGCTGAAATATGTGGAAATATATGTTTTCCTGGGTTAAAAAAAAAAACAGCCAATAACCCAGAGGTCTGAAGATTGAGTTGGAGTTGAAGAGATATATAACAGGTGGATTCTGGGCCTCACAATATCCGGAAGGAACTAAAAATATGGATATAATCCTTATTTAGTAATTTCATCAAATTCTACCGATTTTTTTTTTCTCATGAGGGTCTGCCCCCACTTTCCACACCCTTACAATTAACGTGAAATTTCTGGAAGCCTTGGTTTGTGATGGATTAAATGTCTTGAACGTCCTATACAAAATTAAAGTCAAAGGAACAGACAGACATATATATACACACACACACAGTATATAAACTATTTAAAAGCCTTTTTTATGGACGCTATCGATTTGAATAACTGTTGTTGCTCCTAACGCTGATACGTTCTGACACATTAATACGCTGAAAGAACCAGCTTCATAGACTTTGGCCAGTGGAATTCAATTCCATTATGATCCGTACTGGTGTTTTTTTTTTTTCTTTTTTCACAGATTGGTTTTGTCACACATGCTCAAGGCTTCCCTTAGAAGTGGCTGATCTTTTCAGCATTGGGGAGGTCTGCTGGAGCGGCAAGATAAAAGGTCATGGATAACAATAGGTTATGAATTGTAATATTTACCTGCAATTTTGTTGCAAACGTAATGGAAATAGTATGATTAGTTTAAACAAATCTTGACGTCAGAAGGCGCGTATATTGGCAAGAGTCGATACGATGCGTATCACGATGCAAGGGTAACGGAACTTTGTGATACTATAGAAACAAGGATATGTTTGTAGTATTGTTGAGTACTTGACTCTGGTGTTGCTCAATTTACAGACCACATGACTCTTGACGACGTCGACGTCTGCTTTCATTCGTTTTGAAACCAAAATATGTCCCACCATCAGCTTTAAAAACTGCTGGAGTTCATTGTATCCTCTCATCCTCAGTCATCTCGTGGGATTTCATTGTTCCTTTATCTGCGGAGGACGTAATGACGGCTGCCATCTAGCAGCCGGAAGTTTAATTGCAACACAGAAATGAACAAACGTTGGGAATATTTGCGTGTTTATTATGTATTAAATATTGGTTTATTTTATTTAATACACACTTTATTCATATAAGCAATAGAAGAACTATGATTAAAATATTCATATATTGCCTCAGGGTCACACGCATATACATTTCTGGAATCCAGAGAGGCCGTTCGTCTTGACAGTTCAAATTAAAAAAAAAATCCACCTCCTTCTCTTCATTCTTTTACAGGCAGTCCAAGGCTGAGCTCAGAACAGCCACAGCCAAAATGGACGAGGTAACCAAACTGCTGCAGAGTGCCCAGGATCAGCTGCAGAAACGGGTGAACTGATGAATAAAAGCAATAAAGATTGAGGTTCCAGTAGATGCCCAGAAAAGATTTCTATTTTCAAGTTATCTCCGTGTCTTTGTTCAGGAGGACGATATGACCACGGCTCAGCGCAGAGAAGAAACCTCTGAGAGGCGCCTTCACCATCTTCAGTCTGCTCTTACCCAGTTGGACAAAAGGTGAATACTTTAATTTACATTCCTGTTTCGGGAAGAAGAATAACCATTGTGAGGATGTAGCAATCACATGAACCTCACATGTGCAGAAAAAATACATTTATAATTGGAAATGCTTCTAGAATAGTAAGGTTGTGTACACGTCTGAGCCACAGATGGTTATAGCCAGAGTGTGAGAAAAGATGATTTGTGTCACACAGAGAGGGAAATCCACAGGTGGGTTAAATGGATGTGCCCGGGAATATATTTCTATATCAATCGTTTGTTTTGGAGCGAGAGATTGGTTAGAAAGCGTGGCTCTGATGAACAGCTGGTGTGTCGATAGAAGTTTTGTCAAATGTATGTTTTGCGTTCATTCAGAGTGTGTGTGAGTGTGTGTGTGTGTGTGTGTGTGTGTACATCCACCTTATTTTACAAAGCAAATTCAAGGACTTGGAGAGATATCTTGCCCGTCCAACTCATTTAATGAGGCTCTTAAAAGCTTTTATGGGTAAACTAAATCACTAAAAATAACTAAACTGATTCACTGCTAGCTAATGCATTCCATTTCTATTCGTTTCATGCAAAACACATTAATCTGGAAATTTCCAGAAAACCACATGGATGCTGAAATGATAGCAACACTTTTATGATTTAATTAGTCCGAAATAATTACAAGTTGAACCGTAGACAAATTCAATATTCAACCCAAATTGTCGTTTACAGTTTGGTACATTGTGGGAATGACTTTGACATCTCTGTCTTCTGGACTGAAGGCGGGGAGGGAAACTCAATTAGGCAAAGGGAAGGGGGTACAACTGGGGTAGAAGACACCAATGAGAATTCAAATAGATTCAAATTTGATGACATTTTAACGTATCACAAAAGTATAACATATTTCGTAAAGACTATTTACAGAATTTCAGCTCCTTTTGCCAATTGTAGGGGCACAAGGGGGGCAAGAGAACCCTGTGAATACTGAGTATTGTCGAGTACTTGACTCTGGTGTTTCATAATTTACAGACCTCATGACTCCTGACAAAGTCGTAACTGCTTTCATTTGTTTTGAAACCAAAATATGTCCAAACATCAGCTTTAAAAACTGCCGGAGTCGACTGCATCCTCTCGTCCTCAGTCGTCTCTGGGATTTCATTGATCCTTTAGCTGTGTAGGATGTAATGATTTAAACCATATGTATCACCTATTGGGTAAGAGAGACTTACACAATTTTGAGCTTCTTTTGCCAATAGTATGGCGACACGTGGTGTCAGAAGACACCCATGAAATTTCAAACGTGTCCAAATTCGAGGAAAAAAGAGGTTCACAGTACTTTAGCTGATTTCGCCAAATGTATACACAAGGGGACTGAACAACACCATACAAATTTTAATGTCCAACGTTTAGTCATTTTAAACCATCAGCGCCACATACTGTATTTCGCAAGGGCTACTTCCAGAATTCCTGCTCCTCTCGCCGATTGTAAAGGGGGCACATGGAGGCAGAAGACCCCCATGAAAAAATGAATATGTCCATGCCTCTTACAAAATATATTGTACCTATGGATAAAATTTCATAAAAATTGGTATAAAATTGAGCTGTGAGGGGGGAAAAGACCCCCATGAAATTAGAAAACGTTTAATTTTGACGAAATTCAAAGCATATTTATTACATATTATTGGGGATTATTTACATAATAATGTATTAAACTTAGGAAGATGTTGTCGGAACATGATCTGGAGCTTGGAATCCATGCGTTTGTGTCTTCTCGCCTGGACTATTGTAACAGTTTATTTTCAAGTCTTAACAAGAAGGATCTGTCTCGCCTGCAGTTGATTCAGAACTCTGCAGCGAGAATTCTAACCCGCTCAAGTAGAAGAACTCACATTTCTCCGATCCTTAAAACTCTTCACTGGCTTCCAGTTTCTTTCAGGATCAACTTTAAAATTCTGGTTCTTACTTTCAGATCTATTCATGGTCAGGCTCCTCCTTACATCACTGATCTGATCCAGCCTTACACCCAAGCTCGGGCTCTGAGGTCTGTGGATCAGAATCTACTGCTGGTTCCTGAACACGCTTCAGGACCAGAGGAGAGAAATCCTTCCAGGCTGTTGCTCCTAAGCTTTGGAACGATCTTCCTCTCTCTTTGCGATTGATGGAGTCTACTGACTCCTTTGAGAAACATCTTAAGACGTTTTTATTTGTTCAGGCTTTTCCTTGATTTTCTGGAACTCCTGTTGTGTTATCAGTTTTATCTTGCCCTTTAAAGTATATACTTTATTGAATATTGTTTTGATTGTTTAAGCGCTTTGTGACCCTGGTCTAGAAAAGCGCTATACAAATAAAAATGACTTACTTACTTTATTTTCTGCAATTGTAAATGCTTTAATCTAGCTGAATTCTCTCCTTTCTTTCGCCTCTCTTTTCTGATTGATTTTTTTTTTTTAATTTCTCGATATAAAGGCTTCGCTACTTGTGTTTGTGTGTGTGTGTGTGTGTATATACTGTATGTATATATATAATAAACTTTATTGATTATTCCGGTCAGACTTAAAGATGCAGTCCAGGAGACGGACACGGTTCGCAGAGAGCATGCCGTCTGGGAGAAGAAGGTCTGTGAGCTGCAGGCACGTTGCATGTCGCTCGAGGAGGAGAAGTACGAGGCTCTGGCCAAGGTCCGAGAGAGCGTCCAGGTGGCCGAGGAGGCTGCTCTGCAGAAAGACCAGGTGCTTATCTCCGCTTATGATTTCCTATTCCTTCCGTGCATTAGCACCTTTTTCTTTGCGCTGCAGCTCTTTCACATTCCTGTGCCTCAAAATGTTTTTTCACCTTCTAGACTTTATTGAGAGAGAAACAGAAGACGGAAGAGCTGCAGCGGACTAAGGAGGCCATCAAACATTTGATCCAGAACGCCGTTTCACGCACGAGGAAAGAGGTGATGAAGATGGTTACGTCGAACACAAGCGTCGTTTAAATACGCCGCAACAAAAAGTTTGTTTATTGATGATTTAGGCAATAATGAAATAAACTGTGACTGTACAGGGATTTGCTCATAAGCCAGCAGAGAATTCAAGTAAACCGTCACAACGTGTTGAGCCAAAAGCCCGTTTTTCTTTCCGTACAAAAGTCAGCTGTACGGTGATTAATGCTGATTAATCGTCCCTCTTCATCAATCCCTTCAACTGTTAAATCCTGTTAATGAAATCCAGTAAGAACGCGCTCGCTGGCTGTCATCTGCTTCGCTGGCTGGACTTCAACAATCCAGAGCGTTTTTAGAGATGCTGCTGATGCGTTAAGACTTTCCGCAATATAGCCACCTTCTCCCGCCTTTGTCATTTTTTTTTCCCTTTTTGACTGCTGGGTAATTTGCTCCTGGTTCTAAAGGTGGAGCTAACAATCCTGACAAAGTAAAGCCATTTTCTGACCTTAATCTCCCCTCATTCTCTACTTCCATGAAAGGTCCTTTAACTGTTGAGATAAACCTGCAGAATCATGACTCAATCCTAAAACTGTAACCATTTGTAGTCAGACCACATGCGAAACATGCCAATCATTCAGTGAGGGGGCGGAGCGCTCGCCTTAAATGCAGATTAGCAAATATGCAGTATGAGCTTTGAATACTTAAATGAATCGCTTTTATCAAAATACTGTAGTCTTTTTACTTCAAGTTCATCATCTTTTAAAATTCAACTTTAATGGGATGTTTAGGTTCAGTTTTTGATGCTTAGTGTTAATTTATTTAATTTTTCGATATTTATATAATATTTAAATATTTGAACGTACATAAAATTAAAAAAAAAAAGCCAAATAAAAAGAAATAAAACACTACTAAAATTCTTACCTCTTTTTTAATTATTTTCAGTTTGTAGCAAATTGCCATATATTTCTATACAGATATCCATAAAAATACACAAAATAAAAGCACTCATAGCATATATCTCGTCTGGTATTATCGACATTACACAATATGACATACTATAGTTTAACGTACGTGTACAGTAAGCAGATAAATACATATACAAACATACAGTATATATACAAATATATAGACATATAGCGGTGTGTTGGCAAGAATCTAGCAATTGGATGTGTATCACGATACAGGGTCAGCTATACGATATATTGCGATACTGTTTGAGTGTGGTTATATTTGTAGTATTGTCCGAGTACCGTACTTGACTCTGGCGTTGCAGCTTTTACAGACCACATGACTCTTGATGAAGTTGTCAATGCTTTCATTTGAATTGAAACCAAAATATGTCCAAACATCTGTTTTAAAAGATCCTGGCGCCGACAGTATCCTCTTGTCCTCAGCCATATCAGGGATATCACAGCATTTCATTGTTTCTTTAGCTGTGGAGGACGTTATGACTGCTGCCATCTAGTTGAAATTTCATTGAAAGACAAAAGAAATTGATACAAGGCTGTTCATTTTCTGTATATTAGATACACAACACTCTTTTTTTAGATCCTAGAACTAAGACTAATTAACTAGTTCCGCGGGAATCCCATTATAGCATGGTGGCTAAAGTTAAAGTGAAAACTCGTAGCTATCATTAATGCTACATATTGGAGTGTAATTAATTTAAAAAACAAAATGTTGCTGCATGCCGCTGTATCTTGATAAAACAACTCCTAAACAAGAAAAAATAACACATTTTGAAACTGAGCACTGGAATTATCCAAAAGATCGTAACATTTTGATTTTTTTTATGCAACTATACAAAGACAAGCACTTCGTTTTTGTAGTTTTACATCTCTATTAACAAAGAAAATACTTTGCTCACCACTGATTTCAGTCTTGATGCATTCTGGGATATCCCAATTCTCGAAGAATCTCAAAAGTGAGGAGAAATGAGGTTTGAGAGCGAGGGCTGTATCTTCAACTTTTGAGTATTGGAACAGCCCTCGCTCGTCACTAGTTTGAGGAATAAAGAGGTCAATGGGACGGACCCCATATATGTATTTGTCCTTTGGATTTTCATAGTTGAAGTCTTACCTTAGATTATGTCCCGAATCCCTTTGCATATTCACAGAGAACTCAGTCGTGATGTGTCTTTTTAAATTAGGTCGACAATGTTAGGAAACAGTTCAACGTCCAAATCAACCGGATGACGGAGGAGCTGTCTGCCATGCAGTTGGTAAGTTCTAACCGCTTGCTGGTTCAAAAAAAAAGACAAACCCCCCTTCAATTTTCTTGTTATTATTATTATCTTTTAACTATATATGCAGGAGTGCACTGATAAAGATTCCCAGATTGAGAAATCCCTCCGTGAAAGAAGAGCTCTGGAAGAAGAACTGGAAAAGGTGATTTTTGAAAAATAAAAAAAATCCTGTTGTTCATCACCCACCGGTTGAGTTGTTTTTAGGTTTACAAAGAAGGCAGAGCCGAGCCAGAATTCAGGAAGATCGACGCCCTTCACCAGAAGTATTTGGATGCGGAGCGAACCAAAGAGGAGATGAGTCTCACGCTGCAAAGCAACCAAAACAAGCTCAAGAAGATGGAGCTGGAGTAAGCAGCCACTTAAGAAGCGACACTCTTCCTTCTAGTTTAAAATTGTGACTGGCTCCTTCTCCCTCTCCTCCACTCGAAGCTACAGCGAGGAGCTCGTACGCTGCCAGGAAGAAGTCAGGCGACTCCAGGGCCTCCTGGCAGCCGCTCGCGACGACTGTGCAGGAGTCAGCGAGGAGCGGCTCAGGCTTCAACAGGAGAACATGCAGCTCTGCAAAGAGATGGAGGAGCTCCGTAAATCCACGTTTCAACAACAAAGGAAAGCTCAAGAACAGGTGAAGTACATTACAGTATAATGTACCTTAAAGCAGGTATGTCTAAAGTCTGCCTCAACAGATTTAATGCATCACTGTCTCAGTTTTCAGCTTCATTTTCAATTTAATTATTGAAATTAAACATTTTAATGATGAAGTAGTTTCATTATGTTCAGAGTCCACTAGATGGCGGTCTCTGATCTATTTTCCTTTGTTTTGAACAACTTTTCTACTGAAACATCACATCCATTTTAAACTGATGGCGCCACCTACTGACCTCTAAACAACAACGACACTGTTTCATGAAGCTTCATCAGTCCATCACTACCCGTAAGTCCAGAAGTGGTGCAATTTAATTTCCTCAGGGGCCACATTAGGAGATGGCAATACATTTAAAAATTAAAAATAAAAAGACATTCTAACACGAGCTTTAACGTCTTAACTTGATAACATAGTGTTTCTTTTGTTTTTCGTGAAGGAATCTTAAAAGTCAACTAATGTTAAAACCCAGAACAAATTGTATTCTCAAAAGTATTCTACAAAAATAAACTATAGACACCGGCAGCCTAATCATAGCAGCATTAGTCTGTGATATTTATCAAACACCTTAAACTTGAGCTCTTATTGTTTCTCATAATAAATTAAGTCAATTGAATCATGATACATTTGAAGTTTTAGGGGTGAACATCAATACAACGGGAATAAGACTAGTCTTGGTTTGGTAGTTTATGTGCTGTTTTTTTGGCGATATAATACATGTAACGATACGATGTACAGTATGCAATACTGTAGGATGAAGGCTATACTTGTAGTATTGTCGAGTACTTGACTCTGGTTTTGCAGGATTTACAGACCACATGATTCTTGACGAAGTCGTAAGTCGATTTTCATTTGTTTTGAAACCAAAATATGTCCAAAAATCAGCTTTAGCTGCTGGAGTTTACTGTATCCTCTCGTCCTCAGTCATTGTTCCTTTAGCTTCGTAGGCCATCTAGTGGCCGAAAGCTAAATTGCACCGCCAACATCGACAATATCCTGAATACTCAGGAATATTTGCAAATTAATTGTGAATAAAAAATATATATATATATTTTTTAACACTATTTCATTATTTACTGTAAAATAACTATAATAAAAGTAAAATGGGATTTTAAATAAATATATAAAAATTGATACTGCTGTTGATTATTAATACAGAAAACGGGGAAATAAACATTGCGATGTAGTGTATAAGTATAATATAATTTTGCTCCCCTAGTCTCCACACATCTACACGACAGAAGGAAGACACCTCTATATAGCAGTTTGATTGATGAGCAAATTTACTTTCTGGCCTTCTTCATCGTTTTCTTTTTTTTCCCTTCTGTACATTTTGTGGGGAAATAATTGACCGACCACACATGTAATTTGTTTCCTTCCCCATTTTCCCTGCCTTTAAAAAAAACGCCGGTGGTGAAAGGAAAAAAAAACAACACCCCGTCATCTATTATTTAAAGATTTACTTTAAATTTTGAATTCAATTAAAAGGAATTCCCACTACAGCCCTGGGAACATTCGTCTTTTGACACACATGCATGTACTCACTCGACGCCCGCTGACCTTTTCCCAGCTGTCCCAGATGGAACAGGAATACAGCCTGAAGGAGCAGGGATTAGACGCTCGGGTGAGGGAGCTGGAGGAAAACAGCCGCCGCTCCTCCGTGGAGCTGTCACGTCTCCTGGCAGCGCAGCAGAAAAGCACTCACCGCTGGAAGGAGGAATCCAAGAACATGGTGCAGACGTTTGAGGCAAAAATAGTTCACTTGAGGTAGGAACGGAGTTTATCGTCGAACATTTTGGAAGGCGTTGAGTTGAGTAGCTGTCGATGTGGAGCTTGTTTTGCTAGTTTTGTGCATTTGGTCAGTGTTGTGTTGATGAAGATTTGCGGAACTCAGTGCCCACTAGATGGCACTCTCTGCCGAATTTTTTAATTTGAACTTCTATTCGATTAAAACCTCGCTTTTTTTGGTCGAGCGCACCACCTACTGAGTTCTGAAAATCTAATTATAGGCAAGAATCTGGTGTATCACGATACAGGGGCAACAGTAATGCACTGTATATTACGGTACTGTTACAGTACATGACTTCGGTGTTGCAGAATTTACAGACCACATGGATATTAACAAAGTTGTAACCGTTTTCATTTATTTTGAAACCAAAATAATGTCCAAACATCAGCTTTAAAAGCTTTTTGGAGTCGACTGTATCCTCTCGTCCTCAGTCATCGCGGGCACGTCGCAGGATTTCATTGTTTCTTTAGCAGGGGATTTATATATTTAAGCATTAATGCACCGTATATTATGGTACTGTTACAGTACATGACTTTCGTGTTGCAGAATTTACAGACCACATGGCTCTCGAGGAAGTTGTGACTGCTTTTATTTATTTTGAAACCAAAATAATGTCTAAACACCAGCTTTAAAAGGTTATTGGAGTCGACTGTATCCTCTCGTCCTCAGTCATCGCGGGCACCTCGCCGGATTTCATTGTTTCTTTAGCAGGGGATTTATATATTTTAGCATTTTATGGATGAAAAGTTTAGTGTATGCATCTGTTTCTGTTATTTATTTTCATGTAAAACCTACAGCTACTTAAATACTTTGAATTAAAGTAGATAAATGCATTTTTAAATTGTCATGGCATCAAAATAAAGTAACTTTTCACATTCACATTTCTTACTCGTCTCTAATAGAAACCGGTGTCTGTTTCAGGTCAGAGCTGAATCGGCAAAAGCAACATTTAAAAGCACGTAACAACCTCACTTTTCTTGCAGAGGGCACCACCTACTGAGTTCTGAAAATCAAATTATAGGCAAGAATCTGGTGTATCACGATACAGGGGCAACAGTAATGCACTGTATATTATGGTACTCTTACAGTACATGACTTCGGTGTTGCAGAATTTACAGACCACATGGCTCTTGACGAAGTTGTGACTGCTTTTATTTATTTTGAAACCAAAATAATGTCCAAACATCAGCTTGGAAAGCTTTTTGGAGTCAACTGTATCCTCTCGTCCTCAGTCATCGCGGGCACCTCGCAGGATTTCATTGTTTCTTTAGCAGGGGATTTATATATTTTAGCATTTTATGGATGAAAAGTTTAGTGTATGCATCTGTTTCTGTTATTTATTTTCATGTAAAACCTACAGCTACTTAAATACTTTAAATTAAAGTAGATAAATGCATTTTTTTATTGTCATGGCATCAAAATAAAGTAACTTTTTCACATTCACATTTCTCACTCGTCTCTAATAGAAACCGGTGTCTGTTTCAGGTCAGAGCTGAATCGGCAAAAGCGACATTTAAAAGCCCGTAACAACCTCACTTTTCTTGCAGAGGGCACCACCTACTGAGTTCTGAAAATCGAATTATAGGCAAGAATCTGGTGTATCACGATAAAGGAGCAACAGTAATGCACTGTATATTACGGTACTGTTAGCGTTCAGAAGTTGAGACTGCTTTTATTTATTTTGAAACCAAAATAATGTCCAAAAATCAGCTTTAAAAGCTTTTCGGAGTCGACTGTATCCTCTCGTCCTCAGTCATCGCGGGCACGTCGCAGGATTTCATTGTTTCTTTAGCAGGGGATTTATATATTTAAGCATTTTATGGATGAAAAGTTTATTGTCTGTATCTGTTTCTATTATTTATTTTCATGTAAAACCTACAGCTACTTAAATACTTTAAATTAAAGTACATGAATGCATTTTTAAATTACCATGGCATCAAAATAAATGAACTTTTTCACATTTCTCACTCGTCTCTAATAGAAACCGGTGTGTGTTTCAGGTCAGAGCTGAACCAGCAAAAGCAACATTCCTACGAGCTCCAGATGCAAGTGGAGACCAACAACAACACCATTGCTGAGGTGTGACCCCAAAGACACTTTAACATAAAAAGATTATGAACGGAATGGTTGCTCCCAGACATTTAACCCTGGTCCACCTTGTCTTGATTTGTGTGCAGTATGAAAGACAACTCGCCGAGAATCAGGAGAAAACAAATCGTCTCCAGAGGCGACTCTCTCAGGCAGAACAAAAGGCGGCTGCAGCTACACAACAGGTGCCTTAATAAATGCTCCACCGTCGTATCTGTTGACCGTGTCATAGTTTTTGTTTTCATCTAATTTCTTCCAGCTGAACAATGTGATGGCACAGCGACGGAAAGTCATCGATGCTGAGACTGGATAGAAGAGAATGGAAAAGATTAATAAAGCAAAGAGTTTTGATACCGATGTCTTTTAGTTTTTTTGTTGTGCAGTACAGTAACATAATGGCTCGTCCAAGAAGAAGTTAGTGGTCTGTGCTTTAAAAAGACCACCAAGTTAGGACAACTGAGGACCTCCTTGTCGGATTTCCAAACCTTAATAATGAAATTGCATTTGATTCAGTGTCATGTTGTACTTATATTTATAGATTAGTCAATCTTGTTGACATGTCATTTGTATTCACTTTTATTTATAAATTGTCTCATTTTTTGAATATTTTTTTACAGCTTCTAATAAAATGATTCATGATTTTATTTGTATCTCTGAGCATTTTTTGTAAATGTTCCAAAACAAATTACAAATCATTGTAATTGGAAATTTTTTTAAAGATGCATTCTGGTTCCTGTTGAAACTTTTATTTTGAAAGGGGGATCCATGTTCTTTTTGTTTTTTTTCCTACAATTTATTTGTCCTCCTTTCATATGTAAATAGCTGGGACACTCCTCGCACATGTGTTTATATATATATATTTATATATATATATATATATATATATATACTGTATATATTTGCTTTTAACAGACAGATTGATTCATATGAGTTATGTTTTGGATTCTTGTTTACTTTATTTTCATTATTTCTGCTGTCCAAAAACCAAGAAAACACAATTTTTTTAAGTGTCATATACAATTTGAGTCACGAGGGGAGATTAAACTTTTAAGATCCACAAAAGTCAAATGGAAAATAAACAAATTAAGGTTAAGTTTCAATCCTAATTCCTCAATTACTTTTTCTGTCCGTGAATAAGTTAAAACTTGAATATGTTGATGATACAGGAGCTTTTATTTATATATATATATATATATATATATATATATATATATATATATATATATTCTCTTTAAAAATATAGAAAAATTGGACTTACCTGTTCAACCACATTTTCCTCTAGATATTTTTTATTTTATTATCGGCTAATAATACATTTATTTTTATTTAATACTCTTGAATTCAACATTAGGTTTCTCCCGATGTACGCTTTTCAATTCCAGAGTGGGTCCTTGAACGCATCAATTCAATGTTGCGCGTCATTGAGGTGAGTGGATCCGCACTTTCGTTTCAATTGCGACTTTCTTTTTACCTTGAATAAAAAATCAAAAAATAATTACCACATTCATCTAGTAAATCAGACCGATCTAGTTGTGCTTCTTTTTTTCCTTCTTCAAGGATTTAATCAATGTTTGGCTTTGACGATCCTTTAGAATCGCGAGTGTTTGGCAGGAAACGTCACCATGACAACGCCTATGCAGACGCGCTTTACTCTGGAAACTTTTTAGGGAAAAAGCTTCTCACCGATCATCCTGTTTTTAACGACAAAACACCGTTATTACGGTAATTTATGGATGAATGAATGACAACTTGGGATTATAAAATAATAAACACACGATTGATATTTTAATAGAAAACGCTCTTCTTTTTAAATTTGCATTTGTTGTGCAGTAGGTGAACGACCTCCAAATATGATGAAATAATAAGTGTTTTTTTATGTTTTACAGCGAGATCCAGTGCAACCATGGCATCCTTCTGCAGAAGAGGTTTGACTTTCTATTGTAGATTTTTTTTTTTCACCTCACACTTCAGTAGATCTTGACAACCTTTTTCAACTGCGTTTTCAAAGAGCCTTTCTTTAGTCTCAGCGTGGTGTAATTGTCGGGCGTTATATAGACGCGGTAAGAGCGGTGCAAAGCTTTGTCATAAAGGTGAAAACTTAAAAAGAGGATGATGATACGTTCGACAAAGATTTCCATGGTTCCATTTCCTTGTTCTTTGGCTGTGCTACTTTCTTTTCTCTTTTTTTTTTAAATATATCATAAAGTCCAGTTATTAACCACCTTATAATCATGTTTTTAATGAGGCGTTCGATGAGAAATCAGCCACTTTTCCCACCGAAAACAAAAACCCTTGTTCGTCGTAAACATGACAGTTGAAAGACTCGTCAACATTTTCAAATGATTTCGTTTGTGACTTTGATGTCTTTTCTTCTCCCCGTGTCTTTGAATAGGTCGTCGCTTAATTGTCTTTGTGAAGCCATTCTTAAGGCGCCGTGCATCAAAAACCCAGTCATTGTTTAAAACGATTTGCAACATGTGTTTTTTTGTTTTTTTTGTGGATGCGTTGACCTACAGATGACGTTAAAAAACCATTGACGGTGAGAAAATGGGCTCAAAGGTCAGGTCAAATGTCACATGAAGGTGTACGACATATTAAAAAAAACAAGTTAAAAATATACAAGTATCTTGCCTCAGTACACGATTCCCAATGTAAAATAAATCTATAGAGATGTCAGATAAGGAACTTTCAATTTCAGCATTTGTACACATCCAATAAAATTAGGAAGGAATACCTTCACTCTCGAAGGTAAGTAAAAACACATCAGGCCTCCAAGAGACAACATCGTAAAATACTTGTAAATATAATTTTTGTTCAGCTTTTGTCTAATGCGGCTTAAAGATTGTGGCCCCTGGTGTGATGTAAGTAAATGATTTTAAGTTTTCTCAATTCCATTAAAACCCAAATAAAACAATTCTCCCACAAACACTGATATTTTTATCCTTTTTTTTTAGTGATTCAGTTAAAAAATATGAATTTTTAGAGCTAAATTCTAGAGATAACGGGCGTTTGAACATCATGTGTCGAACTGGGTTCATTTTCATGAGGTCCAAAAGTGTTGAAAGATATAATTTTAAATCCTTAATAAAAAGGAACACTAAGCACAATGAATAGCCTTGAATCATTAAACGTGAGACGGACGTTTCATTCA
Organism: Callionymus lyra; assembly: GCF_982586985.1. Taxonomy (NCBI): domain Eukaryota; kingdom Metazoa; phylum Chordata; class Actinopteri; order Syngnathiformes; family Callionymidae; genus Callionymus; species Callionymus lyra. Next base: position 34,048,676 of record NC_141818.1, read on the forward strand.
ACTTTGTTCATCTGGTTCAAGGATTTTAAAAGTTTATTTTTCTATTTTTTTATTTTTTTCGACAAGTCGATATTGGTGATAAATGGTTGAGACTCTTTACGTGTTTTTTCCATGATTACTCTTCGGTACCGTATTGGAATGACACTTAAAGGAGATGCTAAACTTAAATGAAGCTCAGGATAACACATCACCGTTTTTTTTTTCCTCCTACAAGAGCGTCGTTATATCAGAAGAATGGCTTCAGAATCTTCTCAGGATTCTCAGACTTCACAAGGCAGCAAAGATGAAGACAACGACGAGGATTCTGCAGGTAAAGTCATTTTCTGTTGTTTTTTTTGGACCGCTCTAGTAGAAGAACTCACATTTCTCCGATCCTTAAAACTCTTCACTGGCTGCCAGTTTCTTTCAGGATCAATTTTAAAATTCTGGTTCTTACTTTCAGAACTATTCATGGTCAGACTCCTCCTTACATCAGTGGTCTGATGATGATCTGGTGTGCGGACCATCAGCAGATTCGGGTCCACAGACCTCAGAGACCGAGCTGGGGTGTAAGGCTGGATCAGATTAGTGATGTAAGGAGGAGCCTGACCATGAATAGATCTGAAAGTAAAAAACAGAATTTTAAAATTGATCCTGAAAGAAACTGGCAGCCAGTGAAGAGTTTTAAGGATCGGAGAAATGTGAGTTATTCTACTAGAGCAGGTCAGAGTTTTGTATTAAGAGTATTAAGCCAAGAAAATAAACTGTTACAATATTCTAAAAAAGAAGACGCAAACGCATGGATTGCAAGCTGCAAGTTGTAAACTAAGGCTTTTAAATTCTTGCAGTTCTTTGTCAATCCCATTTTTACCCCAACTTTAAAACACCCGATTCAAATCTCTCCTTCCAGAGAGGCAGAGCAAGTTTCCCAAACTGGAGTCTCAAACCTTTGCACCTCGACCACCATCTGGCTCGAAAGAGACCGAGGTATGGCCCCCGAGAGCTGCTTGTTTAAATGCAGATTGAAAAAGCAAGCCTCTGTTTTCGTTGTGTATCAGGTCGTGTTAAAAAGACGCGTCGTTCGGAAGATGCCCATCAAACAGCACCGCACGATCCAAGAGGGCATGTATTCTCCGGCCTGGTACACAGCAATCCCGCCCAAGCAGCAGGACTCTCTCCAACTACCTGCTATTCCTTCCACCTCCAAGGTCAGTGAAGGAGGTTCATTCTCTTTTATTTTGGTTTGCTCTTTTGGATGCTGGATGCACATAAAATGTTGAATCTTTTTACCATATAGACCTAAGAATATTGTGTTTATTTGAGCTAAAGTAGCACACTGTCTTCTGCTTTCATTAATAAATGTATTTTTTGTTGTTGTTTTTTTTTTCTTCAGTTTTGTCACACGCTATTGAATGCACCACAACAATCACTAGGTCATTGAACACACCAGACTTAAAGCAAAGCACATTCATGGTGTTTTAGAATGGAATCGAATAATGATGTTCCACATTTAAACTACCTAGTCTAGTTCACCGTCTTTTACGTCTTCTCTTGTCTTCAAATACAGACTCGTTCACGAAAATATTTAGATTTGATAACCGTGGAAAAAACTAAGACGGACCGATACGTCTCGACAATGTATGGGAAACACAGTCTTAAAAGATATTAAATTCATGAACGGATATTGACATAAAGTTATTAAATACCTTTTTTTGGTATCCCTTGTACTATCTCTTGGTCAAGGTGACCCCTGAGGCTTCAAAAACAAATGTGTTGGTGGTATCCATTGTATTGTCTCTGGGTCAAGGTGACCCAAAGGCCTGAAAACAAATGTGTTTATGCTATTCCTTGTGTTGTCAGTGGTTCAAGGTGACCCGGAGGCTTCATAACAAATATATTTGTGGTATCCCTTGTATTGTCTCTAGGTCAAGGTCACCCAGATGCCCCAAAACAAATGTGTTTGTGGTATCCCTTGTATTGTCTCTGGGTCAGGGTGACCCAAAGGCCTCAAAACAAATGTGTTTGTGGTGTTCTTTGTGTTGTCTCTGGATCAAGGTGACCCAAAGGCCTGGAAAAAAATGTGTTTGCGGTATCCCTTGTATTGTCTCTGGGTCAACGTGACTCGGAGGCCCAAAAAAAAAATTATTGGTGGTATCCCTTGTATTGTCTCGAGGTCAAGGTGAACAACCTCCAACACTACATATGTATCTATGAAAGCCAGGGAGATTGTTCACCTTAACCCAGAGACAACACAAGGGATACCAAATTTGTTTTTGTTTTTCATTTGTTTATAGGCCACCAGGTGACCTTGAAGTTATCGCAGAATTTTATTAGGATTGAGAGAATGAAACAAATCATCTCATAAAATATGAAAATGTTACGTGATGCAGCTTTAATCCCTTCTACAGCAAAGTTCACTGCTGAGAGTCTATTTTATCTCCTTCAACCAGGGTCAGGCTTCCACCACCACCGCCTCCGAACAACCTTTCCCCACCAAGGGAGCGGAACCGGCTCAGCCCGACACCGACCTCCAGAAGTTCAGTCAGGAACACAACATGAAGATCTGCTACGGAGGCGTGATCTCCATGTCCAAGGAAGAGTCCGACTTCGTGACCCACGAGCGCTGGAAGAAGGAGCACGACTATCACTGCAAACTCAGTCGCATCTCCTTCTTCTCCGTCTTCAAAAAGTGGAAACCTTTTTATATTTGGCGGAAAAATGTTCGCACGAAGAAGATTCTCGTTGCCCGGGAAATCTTGCAGAAGCGACTATTCATCGTGAACAAGGTAGTTGAGGCTTTTTTCATCTTAAAAACCGCCGTTTGTACAAAACTAATCCGACGCTTTTGATTCGGTCAGTATCTGAGTCCCGCATTGGTAGAGATCCGTAGGATGTGTTGCCAAATAAGCGAGACGGACTTGTGCCAACTGAAAAGGACACAAACGTTCACGTTGGTAGAATTCCAGAAAACACAAAATAAGCAGCAGCAAGAGGTATTCGTTCATAGAAATCACCCTTTTCACTCTGTCTTTTCAAAGTGCATTTTGCTCATTTCTCTCAGGTACTAGCGGACCTGGTGAGGTTCCGGGAACTTGTGAAAGAAGTCACCGATCGTTCCTGCCGCAGCTACTTGTCGGACCCTGAGTGCCAGTCTAATACTCCAAGTGGGTGATGCTATCTTTCAAGGCGTGTTTTTTAAAGTGACTGATTCACATTCTTTCTTCCCCTGCAGACATTGTTAAAAGTTCGATCCTGTTGGAGATAAACAAGACTTATCTCTGTCAACAAATTATCTGGTGAGTATGTGATGTTATTGCCTTGTTTTCTGGTTTGACTCAGATTAGTTTTTGTTCCGTACGTTTGTTTCATCCTTTCCATACAAAGTCGTCAACTTATCTCCCAGAATCCTCAGGCTTTCTCTGGATAATGTTTGTGTACCACATGGGATACACAGTCCCTCCTGTTTTTCCAGGGTCTTTTTTACAGAACTGACCTCTTTATCCATCCGTCCACACTTCCCAGTATTGTCAACAAGACCTGGAGATACTTTTACAGATCCACCTGGGGATGGAATTATTGAAGAAGATAAAGCAGTGTCCTATTTATGTGTATGGCTCAATAGGCGGTGCCCTAATTTCAAGAATAGTTTGAGCAGCCATTCAAATTATAGCCAGTGGTGTCCGACAATAAGGACAAATTTTCATGAAGCGTTGTCACTAGAAAGATTGAAAATTACGCGTTTAGATCTGGAATCAGCTGCTTCTTTCCCAATAGTTCAGTCCCTGGACCAAGTCATAGACAATGGCCTAGTTTTCAAGATTGGTTAAGAAGCTGCAAGAAGTGCTAAGATCTTCTTAGAAAACTTCTTCTTAGGAAACATCTCTACAATGTATGGGGAACGGTCATAAAAGATATTAAATTCGAGAACGGATATTGACAAAAAATTATTAAATCCCTTTTTGTGGTATCACTTGTATTGTCTCTGGGTCAATGTGACCCCGTAGGCTTCAGAACAAATGTGTTTGTGGTATCCCTTGTATTGTCTCTAGGTCAAAGTCACCCAGAGGCCCCAAAACAAATGGGGTGGTGGTATCACTTGTTTTTTCCTTTGGTCAAGGTGACCCAAAGGCCTGAAAACAAAAGTGTTTGTGGTATCCCTTGTGTTGCAAAAACAACATTAAACTCCGGCCTCGGCACCGATCGTCGTATCGTCAATGATGCATTCAAGGGTGTAGGAATTTTAATTCAAAGTGAGAAAACGCACTTAATGGTTTTCACCGCAATAATCCAAGTAAAATGTATTGGCTTTCTAAGGACTGCCATTAAAAAAAACATTTCACTAAGAGCTTCTTATTAAGATTCTTTGGCTTGATCTTAAAGGCTCCCAAGATGGAAGCTAAGTAGGTGTCGGGGAAAAAACACTCCTTTTTAGCAGTAAGAGCCTTCTTACCGCCTTAAGAAGGATCCAATCTAGGAAAACCGAGCCAATGTCATCTGCCTAAAGAAAACATGAGATCCTTTTTTTCCACCAAACTCCCTTCTGGGCTCAACCAATTCAAATTTCTACTTGAAGGAACACAACTCAATCTGGGATTGTAGCTCAAATTTCAATTTTTTTTTTCCTATTATTTAAAAAAAAAAACATATTGTTTGTTTATCTTATAAAACCATCAATCGTGGCTTCCTTACAGCTTCATCCGTCTGGTCGACTACATGGTGGCCAACACGTTACACATGCTGGTGGTCAATGAAGTCGGGAAACTCCTGACGACCCTGCAGGTGCAGCTGAGTCAGAAACCTTGCGATGCCACCATCGAAAGCTGGAGTCGGCAGCTTAAATCTGACGCCGATTGGACGGACAATGAGGTACTCGTCTACTAGCTTTTTCTGATCTGTTATTTATTTCACTTTTTTTTCTTCATTGGTGTCTTCACATCAGCCGGCGGTACAAAACCCGGTACGAGGGAAACCCTTGTTTGTGTCCCAACTGATTCTGGACGTAAATGCGTTGACGTACAAACCGTCAGAGGAGCAATTTCAGGTATAAATTATGATTTAACGAAGCAAGTAGAGCACGTTGTGGATCTTGTCTGCATATCCTGGTGTAACAGGAGGCCTTGGAAGATATTATCTGGCAGTACGGGGACACGGTGCTGACGGTGAAAACGCTCACGGAGGATGGAGATTTGAGTTCGATTACACATGATGCTTTGTCTCAGGTACTTTTGGAAAAATGGATCCCTTTAAAAAAAAAGAAATCTGATTTTCTTTCTATTATAATCGCAGGGAACGGAAACAAAATCTCGAGTCGGCCCAAGTTTGAAATCCATCATCGAAAACGGTCATCTTCGAAGCCTCATCCGATACATCAAAGTAAGATTCTCTTCCATTTTCTATTTCCTTGCGCCGTTTAAATGAATAGCACTTGTTTTTTGTGTATGTCTCTTTTAATGTATGGACGAATGTGCGACCTTCATTTAAATTACTTTTTTTTATTTGTTGTTGGTAGAATCAAGGGTCGGAAGAAACACAATTTACTTCACTGCGAAGAGTGAATAGAAATGTTTTTCCTTCTTCTCCTCAGGAAACGTTTCAATGTGCCTTTCACGTCGCTAAGAAGTACTCCAACACCTTCGAGCACTTTCAACGCTTTTATGAAGAGAATGAGAATCTCAATATGGAGACGCTTCGGCAGCAGGAACAGGGTAATGTGAACGTCTGACCCTTCATATTGAAATATATTGTATTATATATATATTTATATCTCACTTTAAAGTCAATTCAAACAAGGAAATATTGTGTGAATGGAACAGCGGATAACCTAAAGAAAGCCTGACTCTAAACTGGTTGGTTGGTTGGATGGATGGATGGATGGATGGATGGATGGATGGATGGATGGATGGATGGATGGATGGATGGATGGATGGATGGATGGATGGATGGATGGATGGATGGATGGATGGATGGATGGATGGATGGATGGATGGATGGATGGATGGATGGATGGATGGATGGATGGATGGATGGATGGATGGATGGATGGATGGATGGATGGATGGATGGATGGATGGATGGATGGATGGATGGATGGATGGATGGATGGATGGATGGATGGATGGATGGATGGATGGATGGATGGATGGATGGATGGATGGATGGATGGATGGATGGATGGATGGATGGATGGATGGATGGATGGATGGATGGATGGATGGATGGATGGATGGATGGATGGATGGATGGATGGATGGATGGATGGATGGATGGATGGATGGATGGATGGATGGATGGATGGATGGATGGATGGATGGATGGATGGATGGATGGATGGATGGATGGATGGATGGATGGATGGATGGATGGATGGATGGATGGATGGATGGATGGATGGATGGATGGATGGATGGATGGATGGATGGATGGATGGATGGATGGATGGATGGATGGATGGATGGATGGATGGATGGATGGATGGATGGATGGATGGATGGATGGATGGATGGATGGATGGATGGATGGATGGATGGATGGATGGATGGATGGATGGATGGATGGATGGATGGATGGATGGATGGATGGATGGATGGATGGATGGATGGATGGATGGATGGATGGATGGATGGATGGATGGATGGATGGATGGATGGATGGATGGATGGATGGATGGATGGATGGATGGATGGATGGATGGATGGATGGATGGATGGATGGATGGATGGATGGATGGATGGATGGATGGATGGATGGATGGATGGATGGATGGATGGATGGATGGATGGATGGATGGATGGATGGATGGATGGATGGATGGATGGATGGATGGATGGATGGATGGATGGATGGATGGATGGATGGATGGATGGATGGATGGATGGATGGATGGATGGATGGATGGATGGATGGATGGATGGATGGATGGATGGATGGATGGATGGATGGATGGATGGATGGATGGATGGATGGATGGATTATTCGGCGGGTTAATCAGGACCACCTCAGTCAAGATCAACCTTGTAGACTTGTTTACTAGTACACGGAGACAGAATTATTGTGCCTTTATCTGCTAAAATCAAATTTGTGCAAATCTATAGGAATATTGTTCACGTACTAAATCTGTAAAAACCATGTGATGTGTTGGTGAAGCTTCATGAAGCATTGCCATTATTTTCAGAGTCCACTAGACGACACTTTCTTTTGTATAATACATCACCTTGATGAACAGCTATTCTATTGATACCGTATATCATTTTTAAACTGTTGGCGCCCCCTACAGAGCTTAAGAAAACATTTCTAAGTCTATTAGGGGTGTAAACAAACATAGAATGTGTGCAATAAACAAAATCAAGTAATTTTTTTTATAATTCAATACAGTCAGTGTAAAATTAAATTAAAAAAAGGTATAATAATTACGTGCAAATATGAGCGATGTTCATTTTTGTGTGGCAATTAAACTTCCGACAAGTAGGTGGCATAAGTCATTACGCCTCTGCAGTTGAAATGAACATTGAAATCCTGCAAAATCCCAATGATGACTGAAGACGAGAGGATACAGTCGACTCCATTTTTTGGTTTTAAAACAGATGAAAGCCGTTACGACTTCATTAGGAGTCATGTGGTCTGTAAATTATGCAGGACCAGAGTAAAGTACTCGGACAAAGGTTTTGGATGAAAAAATACAGGAATATTGTCACGTACTGAAATCTGTAAAACCAATATGACAAATGCAATGAGAATGCAAAGAGGCATGTGGTCTGTAATTCTGCGACACAAGAGCTAAGTACTCGAAAATACGGAAAATTTATCCTACAGTATCACAATATATTGTGGTACATCGTGACACATGTCGTTTCACCAGCATCTTGCTAATACACTTTTTAAAAGCTTGAGAGTATCAGTGACTGTTAAGGCTGAGGGAAGAAAGTTTACTGACACCTTTTACTGTGTGGCTTATTTTTGCATCTGGGTTTTTTTCTTTTTCAGGAATCGACTTCTTTGGAAAATCTCTCCAGCTGTATCACAGCGAACACAAACTGGCCTTGTCCATACACAAGACCCGTCATCTTGGCTTGCTGCTCGTTGACAAGAAACAACTGAGACGAAAGCTTTTAACTTCGCCCCTGCGCTGTCTGGATGTCAGTACCAATCAGCACTCAATTGATGCAGAGCTATTCTTTTTTTTTTCTTCTAAGTATTTCAAGGGGTCGTCTGACTAGATGAGTTGACAGGAGTCAAATGCTTTATAGTGTGATTCCATCCAAATATTAAGAATGTTGAGGGGAAGGATTAATTGCTGTGCTTGTATTTGGGTTTCAGGTCATTAACAAGATGCTCACTGAACTGGCTAAAAGGAAGCTGGATGCGGTTATAGCAGAAGCTTGTGAGGCCCAGTTTAACCTCGAGCACTCTCCCAAAACCACAACAGAGCTTGCCAACTACTTGATGCTCCTGGATCAGATTCAAGACCGGGTGAGAGTTAAGCTCCTCCAGCCTAAAGCTCTTCTGGCAGAACCAGACCATCTGGTCCCTGTGTTTGGTAGATTTTGGAAAAAGTTTGCCACGGGGTGAAACTTTTTCTTGATTAAAGTGTTTTGGATGCGTCGTTAAACAAAACACCGTTCGGTCTAGAAGTAGAGGAAATTGATGTCTTCCCTGAGAAGGTTTCTGACAGTTGGTGCTGAAATTATTTGGTTGTACAAACCAATTGTTGAAGACGATCTGTGGTGAGGTTAGACGTGGTTTGAGGTTGTGAGGCTGGTTGGATGTACTGCACAATACTCTGAAACATCTTATGGTAGATAAATGAACATTACATTCACGAGCAATAGCTTGTATATGCTCAATTTCACATACATATATACTCACCCTTACACACATATACTGTATACTCATTCTTACATACATATATACTCAATCTTACATACATATATACTCACCCTAACACACATATATACTCACCCTTACACACATATACTGTATACTCATTCTTACATACATATATACTCAATCTTACATACATATATACTCACCCTTACATACATATATACTCACCCTTACACACTTATATACTAACTCTTACATATAGTACATATATACACTCTCTTACACACATATAAACTCACTCTTACACACATATATACTCACTCTTACACACATATATACTCACCCTTAAACACATATATACTCACTCTTACACACATATAAACTCACTCTTACACACATATATACGCACTCTTACACACATATATACGCACTCTTACACACATATATACTCACCCTTAAACACATATATACTCACTCTTACACACATATATACGCACTCTTACACACATATATACTCACTCTTAAACACATATATACTCACTCTTACACACATATATACTCACTCTTACACACATATATACTCACTCTTACACACATATATACTCACCCTTAAACACATATATACTCACTCTTACACACATATAAACTCACTCTTACACACATATATACGCACTCTTACACACATATATACGCACTCTTACACACATATATACTCACTCTTACACACATATATACTCACTCTTACCCACATATATACTCACTCTTACACACATATATTCTCACCCTTACATATATATATACTCACTCTTACACACATATATACTAACTCTTACACACATATTTACTAACTCTTACATATATATATACTCACTCTTACATACATATATACTCACTCTTACACACATATATACTCACTCTTACCCACATATATACTCACTCTTACACACATATATACTCACCCTTACATATATATATACTCACTCTTACACACATATATACTCACTCTTACACACATATATACTCACTCTTACATACATATATACTCTCAACAGGTTTTCTCTTAAGGATAAGATGAGACTCTCTCTGGCTGACAGCTGATTGAATATGAGGGAAGTGATGTTTCGCAATAGTAGATCCTCACACATCGCCTGGCAACAGATAACTGCTGAAAATGAATCCAGAGGCTTCCCCATATATCAAACATACACTCACTGACTCTCTCTCTCATCAGATTCCCGTCCTTGAACAGGAGCAAGAGACCGTTCATCACATGTACAATCTCATTAAGCAGTACTCGGTCCCTGCTCCACCGGAGGATCTTGTTCTTTTTGAGACGATGCAAAGTACCATCAGCTCTTTAAACTCCATATTTAATAAAGCCTTGTCAAAGAGGGACGCCAAATTAGAAGTACTGTGTAGCTCTCTGCAGCACGACATCGTGCACCTGAACTGCAAGGTTGGGAAAGTGAAGCAGAAGTCGAAGGTACTGTATTTCAGGAAGCTTTGTGTCCATTTTTTTTTAAATTGATGCAACTTTATGAGCATTTGATTCTGCATATTGATCAAACCACTCATTAAACATCCCTCTCCTTGTTAAGGATAAAAGAATCCTCGACATCAATTCGGGCGTCGATGAAGTTCACACACTGTTGGACGACATCCAGGTCTCGGTAGACGAGCTGCAGACTCAAGCCACAGCCTTCAAATCCTACCAGAAGAAATTCAAGGTGAGGCATTTTCGTTTACGTGCATGAACACTCCCGAAAAAAATTGATAAAATAAATGCACTTTGAATGATGATCTGAAGGTGGAGGTCACCAGGTTTGACGCTCTGGATGAGTTGACGTCGGAGTTTCGGCTCATGCAGCTGCTCTGGAAATCTCTTAAGGAATGGGACAATATGCAGGATAAGTGGACTCAGGTTGGGCCGAGTTGATTGTTCTATGTTTCTTCCGACGACTTAAATCTCTGTTGATGCTCAGTGCAAGCTGAAGGATCTGGACTTGGACGAGCTGACCTCACAAGTCAACCAATATGCCAAGAACGTGGTCCAGCTGGAGAAGGGTCTGCCACGGAACAACGTGGTGCCATTGTTGAAGGAGAAAGTGGAAGCTATGAAGCAGAGGGTCTAATTTTCTTTTTTTTTCCCTTATAAAGGCATTACATTACTTCCCTACCAAAAATGTCTTAAATGGCATTAAAATGTCCTAAAAGTGTTTTAAGGACCTTTGAATTTTAAATCACATTGTATGTTAGTTTCAAATTTAATTAATTGTTTTCAACTTAAACAAAAATGGGTCCAGCATTAAGGTTAGACACGGCAAATCATTAATACCCAAAGTCTCCACCTCCAAGGGACTCTTTGTATAAACAAAGCGAGGCGTGATTACAGCTGGCTAGAGGAGGAGTCAATCCATTTTTACGTCATAATTGACTGTCGTTGCTCTCGTAACCTCCCATTCGCCGAGATTTCAGATGAGGTAGAACTTTATTAAGTAATAACTTAAAAACATGGACATGATGAGGGACTCAATGCATCATTTAAAAAAATATGTGTCAGGAGAGTTGGATATTCACATTTGTTGTCCTTTAAAACCAGCTGGAGTCGGCTGTATCCTCTTGTCCTGAGTCATCACCAAGAGTTCACCTAACTACATTGTTGTGGCGTGGACATAATGACTGCTGCCATCTAGCGGCTGGAAGTTTAAGTTTTAGTGAATATTTGCATGTTAAAATCTCCATGTAATTGATATGTGTTCTTTTATTTTGTTTGTAATGGTTTTCTGAGGAGTTGATCTTTAAATTCAATCTCAAATAGCATTTAAAAGTCTTGGATTTAACTTGCCTTAAGCTGTAGGAACCCTGTCAGACTTGTAAGAACATGTATCGTTTGTAAATCTTGACATATTTGTTCATATTTCTTTCGATCTTAGCTGCCACTGATCAATGATTTGAGGAACCCCTGTATGAAACAAGATCACTGGCTGGCCCTGGAAGCCGTCGTAGGCAAACCCCTGGACAAGGATGAGGCGTCTTTGGAAGCTCTGGAGACACTCAACGTCTTCGCTTTTGGCCAAGAGATCCAGAAGGTAGGATCTAACAAAATCAGAGGCAATCGGTAAAAGGTTGCTGGTTAAATTCCAGCTAGATCTCCCTGTCAACCGTGCAAGTCACTGTAGTATTACTCCAAGAATCACTTAAGTATAACTCTGCAAGTCACTGTAGTATTACTCCTCAAGTAAACGTAGTATTACTCCGCAAATCACCCTAGTATTTCTCAACAATTAAATGTAGTATTAATCCGTGAGTCACTCTAGTATTACTCCAAGAGTAACTGTAGTATTACTTCCCAAATCATTGCAGTATTACCCCGCAAGTCAATGTAGTATTAATCCGCGAGTCACTGTAGTATTACTCCTCGTGTCAATATAGTATTACTCCGCAAGTCACTGTAGTATTACTTTACAAGTCACCATAGTAGTACTCTGCAAGTCACTGTATTATTACTCTTCAACTCACTGTCGTATTACTCTGCGAGTCACTATAGTATTACTCCTTGAGACACTGTAGTATTACTCCGCAAATCACTGTAGTATTACTGTGAAAGTCACTTTTGTATTACTCCACAAGTCACTGTAGTATTACTCCGCAAGTCACAGTAGTATTAATCCGCAAGTCACAGTAGTAATAATTCATGAGTCACTGTAGTATTAATCCGCAAGTCACTGTTGTATTACTCCGCAAGTCACAGTAGTAATAATTCATGAGTCACTGTCGTATTACTCCGGAAGTCACCGTAGTATTACTCCGCAAGTCACCATGGTATTACTTTGCAAATCACGGTAGTAGTACTCTGCAAATCACCATAGTAGTACTCCGCGAGGCTTCATAGAAGAAGTCTCATCGAGTAATACTACAAAGCTGTACTATATTTATTTTGTAATTTATATAATCCCAATAAATACTTATTTGTGGATACATTTTTTGTACCTGTCTTGTTGTCGTATCTTTTAACAATCACTCCGGCACATCTAATGTAAATATACCAGTGAGAAATGAACAAGTTTGCCCTCGGCACTAAAGAGGAACAAAAGAAACAATTAAAGGTTTCACATTTGGAGAAAATGCTGCCCAGAGAAATCAATTAAGCACGATCAAGTCCAAAATATGCAGTCGATAGAGATTTCATCTGTGAAATACAATGTGACCGAGAAGTTGAGTTTGCATGCAAATCGGTTAGCCGATGAAGTCATGGAGGTTATTAAACCAAATGTATAAAATTCATTTTTATTCCCTCCAGAACATTATCTAAACATTATTTTATTTTTTTTAAACAATAAGGCTATATGAGAATGAAATAATGAACAGATTTTTTTTCTGATATTTTAAGGTGTCAGGACAAGCTTCAGGGGAGGCGTCAGTGGAGAGCATCATTGCAAAGGTAAAGTAACATTCTTTTAATTAACTTTAATTTGAAACTTTAATTGTGAAAAACACCTTTTCCCGTGCAACACATTAAAGTTCTGTAAATGAACACATGCCAAGTTGTGATTTCCACTTTGGCTAATTGGCTGCCATTCGCCGGTTTTGCTAGCTGCCTATGAACTGAACTGAAATTGATATTGAAATATTCTTACACCAGTTACGTAGTTGGTTTTTGTGCTAGAAAAAAGTGTGACCATGTTTATGTTGGGATACCAGTGACCAACTGGTACTTTTGGAAGGAAAAATGAACCCTTCGGTAGGGTAAGAGTTAAAAAGCTTTGTTTAAACTACCGTATTTTCCGCACTATTAGGCGCACCAGATTATAAGGCGCACCTTCAATGAATGGCCTATTTTAGAACTGTTTTCACACTAAATTGGCGTACTAAAACACCCAAAAAAACTGAGTATGGATCGATGGAGCGTAGAGTCATGAAAGTGTAATGTTCATATATAAGGCGCTCCGGATTATAAGGCACATTGTCGTTTTTTGAGAAAATTAAAGGCTTTTAAGTGCACCTTATAGTGCGTAAAATACGGTACAGTTGCGTTTATGGATTTAGTTGTTAGTTGCAGCACTATTTGTCACATTCTGTCATAATGAATAAAAAAATTGACAAAAAATGTTGTCAGTTGCTCTTGACTAGGTCACGTTCTGTTATTTGGCAACACAAATGTGTCCATTATAATGGACTGAGTTGCGTTTTACTTCATTTCGAACTCGAGTTCATGGACTCGAGTCCACTGGATAAGCGACATGTTCCTTCCACCCAACCTAGCCTTCCGCTTAGCCTTGACAGGCTGTGATTGGTCCGAGCAGACACGTGACCGGCGGCACTGCACAATAACATATGTCCTCTCCAAGCTTAGAAGGCTTTTCTTCTCCGCGAGTCGGAGGGCAACGCTACACCAGAGACGTATGTTGAGCTCCGCAAAGCTACGGACATCTGCCTCAGCATGGCGAAAAAGGAGCGACCAAAAATGTTGGCAGAGTGATGAGGTTTTTGGTACTGACTCATTTGTGGCTGAACCTCACCTAAATGTCGGAGAATGAGAAGGTGAAACTCCTCAGGAACTCAAGACACAACTCTGCCAATTCTCAAAGGAGGTCACTTCCTCGCTGGAGAAAGGGCGAGGAGGTGAACAGCGGGTTTTACTGAAGATATTTTCTCGTCTCCAAGAATGACAACGGCTCACTTCTTCCAATATTGGATCTGAGAGCAATAAATAAGAAATTAAACAAGCTTTCACTCCGAATGTTAACACACCGTCCAAGGGTTGACTTCTGTGGATCTAATGGATGTTTTTTTTCCACATCCCGATTGTGGGAAAAGCACAAGAAAGTATCTGAGGTTTGTAGTGCAAAGAAAAAGCTACGAGTTTTGTGCTCTCCCATTCGGTCTGTCTTAGGCGCCAAAGATTTTTTTTTTCGGTGTTTGTGGAGGCAGCAATAGCTCCTCTTCATGCTCAGGGCAAAGGAGTCTTGTCATATCGAGACGACCTGCTTCTGATTGCAGACTCAGGAGTTCAGGCAATATCTCAAACAGAGATTTTGATCACCTACACAAACTGGGTTTTGTGGTGAACTGGGAGAAGAGCACCCTGAGTCCCTCCAGAAACACAACTCGGGAGGGAAGAACCAAGATCATTACTGCCGCCCGGGTGTTATTTCAAAGTCAAACCGTCAGGGCGCGACAGGTAATGATTCTTCTAGGGTTGACGGCCGTGGCATCGTCGGTGGTTCCGCCGGGTCTGCTGAAAACGAGACCTCTGCAGCGATGGTTTATAAATCAGCGTGTCAATCCAATGAAGGATCTGTCCAAGGTGCTGACCATTTCAGCACCATGCCTCGAAACTCTGAACTTCTGGCCGGATTCGGTCCATCTGGGGTTAGGTGTACGGATGGGTCCAGTTACACTTCGAACAGTGATCAAGAAAGACTCTTCCCTATACGGATGAGGGGGGACACTCAGGGGCAGATGGAGTGTGTGTGAGAGACGCTGTTGTTCTGGAGCAGGAGGTCGTGTGGATAGATTTTGCTCCTCACATGAAGAGGTGACATGTTTTGATACGATCGGATCGCCAGTGCCAGTTAGCAAAAAGGATACGGATGTGGCCGGTTGCGTTCACTGTCAGCCCTCCACATACGGGGCAGTTGGAACGTTTCAAATCTTTTAATCGAGAGGCAAAACCCCTAGATGCGGACTGGTGCCTCCACCCACAGGTGTCAGGTGATTTGTGTCAAATTGTGTCAGGTTTAAATCGACTGAGTCGTGTTGTGTTAGTTTTGAAGGATTTTGTCATTCCTCATCGCTAGAATGTTCTTTTAAATACATGTTGAATGTTTTTGGTTTGTACAAAATGAAATATAAGTGTAAAACGGAGGTGAGCCAACAGATTTTAAGTTGTTTTTTGGTCTGGTTAATACTGTTTATGTCAGAACTGGTAACATTATGTTTTTTTTCAAAACACAAAAGATGGCACCCTTTGCTGCAAAACTATTCCTTCGAAGAACTACTCTACTAAAACCTCACCCTTTTTTTTTTAAACTGAGAGTGCCATCTACTGAAATAAAAATAAATGCTTTTGCTTCATCTCATAGACAGATTCTAACATCTTACAATTGTATTTTTATTTCTAAATATACATTAACTTCATTAAGATCATTTTTTTTAATCTTATTTTCATTTGTCCCTTTGTGGAAAATGTCTTGCCCCCCAAAAACAATCAAATTGAATATTAAAAAACACACATTTATATATATATATATATATATATCTATTCATGTAGTTTTTTTTACCTAACGCATTTTTGTCCTTACATATTTCTATTTAATGCAAATAATGTCATAAAATGTCACAGCATGTTTACACTTATATCCTTACTATTCATATATTTTCTTTTTTCTTTTTACATTTTTCCCCCTTCTTTCATATGGCCCTTTAAACATTTGGGGAAGTTGTAGCTATTTCACGGATAATCATCATTTCTTGTAAATAC
The DNA here is from genome assembly GCF_982586985.1 of Callionymus lyra. Taxonomy (NCBI): domain Eukaryota; kingdom Metazoa; phylum Chordata; class Actinopteri; order Syngnathiformes; family Callionymidae; genus Callionymus; species Callionymus lyra. The sequence continues at coordinate 34,064,958 of NC_141818.1, forward strand.
AGGTGGAGGATATTTGGAAGACCACTGAGTTCACCGTTCTGGGTCATGGCGAATCCAAGGAAGTCTTTATCCTGGGTGGCACAGATGAGATTCAAGTAAGGCCAACATTCTTCTCTCTTCAAGATGTTTCTAAAAAATAATACTGTGTTTTCTTCCGGTGCGAAGGTCCTGTTAGATGACAGCGTCATCAACGTTGCCACCGTTGCTTCATCTCGCTACGTCGATCCGATCAAGCCGAAAGTGGACAAACTCACCAAACAGTTGACTCGTTTCAATAAAACACTGGTATGTTGAAGAGTGAATTGTTTACTAGTGGATGTTCTTGGCCTGAAAACGTGTGCAACAGCTCCCTCTAGTGACTGTTTAAAAAAAACTCACTGTGATAAACGGTACCTTTTTTTTTTTTTATTTTAAATTCTGTTTAGCATCAAACATTTTTACTCCACTTCTCATCACATGCTCTTTTTCAATCTCCCACCAGGACGAGTGGATGAATTGCCAAAGAAATTGGCTTTACCTAGAAAGCATATTCGTGGCCCCGGACATCAAGAGGCAACTTCCCGAGGAGTCCAAGAAGTTTATGAAAGTGGACAAGTCCTGGAGGGAGATCATGTACAAAGTGAACAAGATGCCAAATGCTCTGAGAGCTGCCACGCAGCCCGGTCGGTCCTCTGAAGCGATATTCTTCTCAAGATACAGACCGGAGGATGTCTGGCACGGTTCTTAATCTTACACTTACTAACGTCACTTCTTTGATTCTGCGCAGATCTCTTGGAGACGTTTCAGAGAAACAATGAGCTCTTGGATGAAGTACACAAGTGTCTGGAAGACTATCTTGAGTCTAAGAGAGTGATATTCCCTCGGTTTGTTATTGATTTTAACACGTATTTAGAAAGGTGTTTATCTGTATTTTATTGTATTTTTGTCTCCCTCACCAGGTTCTACTTCTTGTCTAATGATGAGCTGATTAATATTCTGGCGCAAACCAGAAATCCTCAGGCAGTTCAACCGCACCTCAGGAAATGTTTTGATGCGATTATGAACCTGGAGTTTGCTTTGCTCACCGAACAACCTGCCGCAGCAGGAGAAAGTATCCTGGAAGAACCCAGCGCGGAGAAGGTTTACAGCAAAAACATCCTCAACATGGTCTCTCCTGAGGGAGAAAAGGTCAGCTTGAGGCCCTTTGACTTGTTTTTTTATTGACCTGCCGTGCTCTTAACAGTTTTGAGATGCGTTAAAAAAAGGGTTTTCTTCCTCCTCCTGCATGTTTATGCTTCCACTGTACTATACGGAATTATGATTGATGAATTTTAAAACTACTGAGATGGGTCGTCTTCACGGATAACAAATCATAACCGTTTGGTTAAACCAAAGTGTTCTGCCTTATAATCTCATTACAGCAAAACCCTTATAGTAGTTATCAGACCAAAACAATTAATTAAATTGATTGAAATTGAACTTACAACCTTCTTTTTTTCAAGCCTCCCCTCCACATTAGTGTTGTTTATATATAAGTGTTTATGACTTATTACTACTTATACAATGTTTGAAATCTTTTAATTTTTTAAATGAATATATGCAAATTTCTTAGGAGTAATACTATGACAATATTAGAGTAATACTATGGTGACTGGCAGTGGCGTCATGCAACAGTGTCATTATGTTTAGAGGTCAGTAGGTGGCGCCATTAGTTTAAAAATGATGAGATGTTGCATTAATACTGTTGTTTAAAACGAAGAAAAATAGAGCAAAAGCGCCATCTAGTGGACTCTGAAAATAATGACACTGCTTCATGAAGCTTAAACAGACAGATCACTATAAAAGGCGCTTGAAATCCTTGCATTTTCTAAAAAATAAACAGTACTTTATTCTTGTAGTCCGAAGAATATGATAGAAGAAATAAATTAGTACCTATTTGAAGTGGGTCGAAATTGATTAATATTTTTTGTCTGATAACTACTGTTGGGGTTTTGTTGTAATGGGATTAGCAGGTGTTGGAATGGAGACAGAACAAACAAGTGAGTTACGAGGAACTAAAGAAACGTCTTGGATTTGATGTGAAACCTCTACTTCGATAACGAGATGAATGAAAAGCTTCACCTGTTTTTTTCTTTCCTATCCACTCGCAGGTTTCTTTAACGAAAGGTTTAAAGGCTCAAGGCAACGTAGAAGACTGGCTTTGCAAGGTGGAGGAGGCCATGTTTGTGTCGCTCCGGCGTCTTAGCAAGGCGTCCATCGCCGATTATGAAATGAGGACCAGGGAAGAGTGGGTAGTTGCCGGACACGCCTCGCAGGTACAAAGCATCACCATGTTCCGACCGACATGCTTGTCTCTAGAGTTTAAATCAAGAGAACATTTCGATGAAAATGTTCAAGAAATGTCGATAATGAGATGGTTTGTCAATTCTATTTTGACTTTGAGATTTTCAAAATAAAAGATAGTCGAGCCAGTTGAAAATAACTACAACTTTAAATTCATAATAATTATGTAAAGCTACAGCTTTAAATTTTGAAATAGATTTTTTTTTTTTTTTTTAAATACCTGGTTTTAATTTAGAATAATCATGTTAATGTAAAATTTGTCACTTGAAATTAAGAAAGATAATTTTAATCTAAAATGTTACCTTTAAAATGAGAATAATTATGTAAAGCTAAACAATATATCTTTAAATTTAGAAAAATATTTAATATATATATATATTTTTTTAAACTTTAATATATAATAATCATGTTGATATGCAAATTTTGACTTGAAAATCACAATTATCACATTAATCCAAAATTTGGTCTTTAAATTTAAAATTATCACGTCAATCTTAAAATGATGTCTTCAAATTCAGAACATTACCATACTCGTGTGAATTCATCGTGAAATTCAAAATTCTGATTTTAAATTCAAAATTCTCATGTAAATCTAAAAATTAAGAATCATCACGTCTATTTTAAAAACCAATATTACTTTAAATTAATTTAAATATTCTGACTTTTAAATAAAAGTTATCTTGAAATTCAAAATTGTGACTTTAAATACAGAATTCTCGCTTTAATCTAAAAATCCTAACTTTGAAATTATCATAATCCTGTAGATCTCAAAACTATTACTTAAAATTCAGGATGATCACCTTAATCATAAAAGTATGACTCAAAATTCAAACGTCCCATTTTAATATGAAAATAAACTTTGAATTCGGAGTGTGATGTAAGTAAGTAAGTAAGTAATTTTTATTTGTATAGCGCTTTTCCAGACCAGGGACACAAAGCGCTTAAACAATCAAAACAATATTCAATAAAGTATATACTTTAAAGGTCAAGATAACACTGATAAATGTTAAATGTAAATATGTAAATGCAGGTGTGCTTTGTGTCCACCAGGTGGTCCTGACAATATCACAACTGATGTGGTGCAAGGACATGGACAACTGTCTGGAGGGCGACCACGATCATTTTGCGGCTTTGCAGGAATTTGAACATGAAAACATTGACGTATGCTCATCCCTTTACGCGTAACATTGATGAGCAGAAGCTGTCGATCGTAGTTCCATTTGACTCGACTTCGTGATCGACCTCAGATGTGTTTGTCCTGCAGAGGTTGAACGCCCTGGCTGCTCTGGTGCGGGGGAAGCTCCCTTCTTTACACCGAAACATCGTGACTGCCCTCATTACCGTGGACGTTCATGCCAGGGACATTGTTACAGATCTGGTCCGACAGAAGGTACCACACACGGAAAACATCCTCCATAGCATCACTCAAGTCCACATACAGTCCCACACTGATCAAACTCAAAGTTTGGACTTTGATCTTCCTATCATACGACCACTTACTGTTGAAGTCATACGAGCCAGTCTGTTGGATCAGACCAGTCAGGCTGAATGTTGCTCCCCACTTGCATCACCAGTCCGCTGATGACCCGCTAGATGTTTGATGCTTCGCTTTTCATGGGCCTCTTTGTAAAGTACCATCGACTGCAGAATAGAGAAAAAGAGACACAAAGCTTTGATGTGAGAATATTGACCAGTTCATTGTACAGTGAATATGATGAAGAGAGAAGACTATAGAGTTGTTTTATTTTAGACCAAACGATTCTCATCCCATCTATCTTGTCGTCAGAAAACATTTCAAATTGTTTTAACTAAAATACCTTTTAGATGTAATCTTTGAGTTTAAAGTCAGAATGGTCAGGTTTGTTTTCAAACTTCTGATCATGTTTATCTAACGCAATAGCCACAGTTCAAACAGCACCTTCAGTTCCAGACTGAAACACCCACGTTGTAGGAATATATCGCTTTTAATAATTAATTTTTTCCCCTTTGGTCTTCTGTGTGTCTAAACAAGAAGGAGCTGTCTCGCCTGCAGTTAATACAAAACTCTGCTGCAAGAATTCTTAATGCTCTAGTAGAAGAACTCACATTTCATTAAAAAATAACCATAACTTACTTACTTTCTTACTTTGGAAAAACATCTAGTTCTAGTGGTAACACATTTCTGGTTGTTTGTATATTTTTAAATGATTCATATTTTATTAATCATTATTTATTATGTTATCATTACTATGCTATAGTTTATATTTTCTTTTTCTTTATTTATTATTGTATGTGTTGTTATTGTTTGTAATATGTGTATTGTATGTGTTGTTATTGTGTATCTACTTCTGTTACAACTCAAATTTCAACATTCTGATTAAGGTTATTTAAAAATCCAATAACATAGTCAGAATTATCTTGTATATGTCAAAATTCTGTCTTCTAGATGGATTTTTTTCCTTAATTTATTTAATTCGATTCACATTTATCCAAGAAGTTTGACTTTTTGGTGCAAATTTGATCATGTTTATATCCGAATTTTGACTAAATAAAAAAAACACATTGTTTAAATTTGTATTTCTTCAGTGTGTTTAGTTATCTATTCATAATTATTTTATTTAGTATTGTCTTGTTCATTTTTTAGATTATTATTTCATCATTATTTATTTATTTGTTCATTATTGTGTTGTAATAATTTTCAACTTAATATAACAGCTGTGACTACTTTGATTTCCCCAATGTGGGGAAGACTAAAGATATGTCCATCAATCCATCAACATTCTTTTATCATTGTATTTATTTTCAGGTGGACACCAGGACTAACTTTGAATGGCAGCGGCAGCTTCGGTACTACTGGGATATTGACATCGACAACTGTGTGGCCAGGATGGCTTTGTCCAATTACATCTATGGCTATGAGTACCTGGGGGCCTGTCCCAGACTGGTCATCACGCCGCTCACGGTAACGAAAATCAAATACAAAATCAAGTGAATAATGCGTAAATAATGATTTAATTATATTTTATATACATTTCTTCTTCTTTTTTTTATGTAATACATTAGCTTTTCTTTATTATTTATTATTTGATTTCTTCACTTAAGTCTTTTCGAAGGCAATCAATATTAAAATAAATGAAAAATGTGCTAAAACTAAAATTTAAAGACTAGTAATAAGTCACACAAATAAATACACATTAGAGTCTTTCACCTGCGTGACCCAAATGAAACTCTCATGTGCAGGATCGTTGCTACCTGTGTCTCATGGGGGCCCTCCAGCTGGACCTGGGAGGGGCCCCGGCCGGGCCCGCCGGCACCGGAAAAACCGAGACCACGAAGGACTTGGCGAAAGCTTTGGCGATCCAATGTGTGGTTTTCAACTGCTCCGACGGGCTCGACTACAAGGTGAGGAACTTGAAAAAAAAAGGTTATTAAAGGCATGTTTTATGATCCCTGAAGTTGTACTGAACCGCTACGGCCACCAGATGGCGGTGTTGCTAAAGACGATGATTTAAGCTGCTGCTCTGCTTTAAAAAAATATATCTCAATGGTTTTTTTTTTTATTTTTTATCCTGTATTTCTTTGGTTATACTCTGTTGACACTTGTCACACGATTCTCCAGATGATGGGGCGCTTCTTCAGCGGTCTCGCTCAGTCCGGGGCGTGGTGCTGCTTCGACGAGTTCAACCGAATAGACATCGAAGTGCTGTCAGTCATAGCTCAGCAGCTGATCACCATAAGAAACGCCAAAGCTGCCAAAGTATTTCAAAATCACTCTAAAAACCCCAAATTGGCCCCGGCTTCATGTTGTTCATTTGGCTCACGCAGATGACCAGGTTTCGCTTCGAGGGCCGAGACATCAGGTTGGTGATGACATGTGCGGCCTTCATCACCATGAACCCGGGCTACGCCGGGAGAACCGAGCTGCCCGACAACCTCAAAGCTCTCTTCAGACCCATCGCCATGATGGTTCCCAACTACGCGCTCATTGCTGAGGTACGACCTGTTAACCTTTGGTGTTCATCATCATCATCATCATCATCATCATCATCATCATCATCATCATCATCATCATGTCTTGCTTCCCCCCCTCCCTGCAGGTGATTCTGTACTCGGAAGGATTTGAGTCCAGCAAAGTTTTAGCTCGGAAGATGACCCAGATGTACAAGCTGTGCTCCGAGCAGCTGTCCCAGCAGGACCACTACGACTTTGGCATGAGAGCGGTCAAATCTGTCCTGGTCATGGCAGGGTCAGGATACATTCATTCTCTCTTTACACAAGTCATCGCTACACATTCAATTTATGGCAATAAAGTGAAGGGATTCAATTGAATCAAGGGCCAAATTTTACACTGGCTGTAGTTAGGGGCCATCAAGGTAAAATAAAGTACAAAATCAAGCAATAAAATCAAGTGAATTATGCGAAAATAATGATTTGATTATATTTTATATACATTTATTCTTTTTTTTTTAAATCTAATATATAAGCTTTTCTTTATTATTTATTATTTTAATTAAGTCTTTTCGAGGGGCAATAAACACTCAATAAATGACAAAAGTCCTAAAACTAAAATGTAAAGACTAGTAATAAGTCATAGAAATAAATACAAATTAGAAATGTTAGTTCTACCTGATCTTTCACCTCACGAAGGCCAAATAAATACAGTCGGGTCTGAACAAAAAAAAAAATCCCTTTCTGAATTGTTACGTATATGTACAACTGGGTGGGAGCCATGGGGCTGACCCGGGTCAGGAGATGGACCTTGTGAACCTAAAATATTTTGATTAAGTCAATTATTTTTAAATGAAAAATATAATGTATTTGTTATAGGAGTCCCCCCCTTTTTTCCTCTTTTATACATTATTGAGAAACCCTATTTCCCTCACCAAAAAAACCCAAAGAAAAATCATAATAAAAATTATTCAAAATGTTCTACCATATTTTTATATATTAAATTTTACTACTCAAAAAGAAAACCTTTACATTTATATAGAATTTATTGAGAATAGTAATCAATAATAAAATTGACTATTTTATAACATGGTGGCAGAATAACACTTACTATTATACAAAATATACAAATAAAAATTACTTAATCTTAATATCCTATATTATTTATTAACTATTTCTGTTGTTGTCTGGTTTAGATCACACAAAATGACACTAGATTGTCAACCAGTGATGATTTTAAAGCGGATTGACAACAATATAAAATGTCTCATTATATATTATATAGAACCATCTATTCTGTCCACGTTCTTCTTTAACTGTGCTTGTTTTTTCAGTGTTTCCTGAGAAACACAAGCAACTTGTGATCCATTGTTCGTCTCTGCTTTAATATAACTCCTCTGCTAGTTTCACACGCGGTCATTATTTCCCACTTAAGTGACTCGCGTTCTTTATTCATGTTTATTCTGAAGCGACGCCACGACCCGATCTGACTCTCTATATGTCTTAGAAACAGATTTGGATTGTTCTAGTTACGACACAATGACATCCCTTTTTTTTTTTTCTTTCCTGTGCGTTGGCTTGAGTTTGAAGAAACTAAATAGATTGTGTTCTTAGATCCCTGAAGAGAGAAAACCCGGAGCATAGCGAAGATGTGGTGCTTATCCGAGCGCTGAGGGATGCCAACCTGCCGAAGTTCCTCACCGATGATGCCGTGCTTTTTGGGTGAGAAGAAAACAAGAATACTTTTTTACATATATTGTGTCAAATTATTATTAGTCATAAATAATACTACTAGGATCACTTCTTGTGGTATTAGCACCCCTGTTGTAGTACCGATACTTTTTCAAACATTTCCATTCAGTTAATTGACTAACATTCTTTTTAAAAGTACTACCTCAACTTTTACGTGATGGGAGATAATATTGATACCGCAATATATTGTAATTCTCTTCACTATACTGTATCGGTATTAAACAGCTCTGTATCAATGTTTTTATTTTCCATTATCACAGTGTCATTTTTACGTTGCATATTTAAACTGGCACTAGAGGGCAGCAGTCATTACGTCCTCCACAGCCAAAGAAACAACGAAATCCCGGTGATCACTGAGGACGAGAGGATACAGTCGACTCAAAGCTGATGTTTCTACATATTTCAGTTTCAAATATGTCCTCGTTCATACAATAATGCAATATTTCTTAATGAACTGTATCGTGGCCCCCTTATCGTTATACTATATGCGTCATTACAAGTGATGCAGTACAGCTTGACGTCCACCAGATGTGTTGCAACAGCGTTACTGTTATCGTCAGCAAATTTTCGACCATTATGTTCAACGTGGCGATTTGAAAACTCCTCCCACACTGATTGATTGATTGATTGTCAAATAATTTTCCCCATTGAGGGAAGAAGGAAAGTTTCTCAAAGCAGAAACAGTTCATATTTGGAACAATAACAACAGTAACACATAAAATAATTGTCACAAATGGACATAAAGATAAATTACGTTTTTATTTGTTCAGGCTTTTCCTTGATTTTCTGGAACTCCTATTGTGTTATCAGTTTTATCTTGATCTTAAATGTATATACTTTATTGGATATTGTTTTGAATGTTTAAGCGCTTTGTGACCCTGGTCTGGAAAAGCGCTATGCAAATAAAAATTACTTACTTACTTACTTAGTAAAGAAGGGGAAATCACAAAATAACAGCATCTGTTCACCTTTCAAAATAAAACAAATCAATGTAACTATCAAGATATTGTAATGAATGTATCCTGATTGGGAGAAGCTAAATGCTACTTTTCTTTTCTTATTTTTTTCTTCTGAATAAGAGTAAATTTCCTTTTAACAGTAAAAAAAAAAAAGGTTGATTAATTTTTTTTCTTTTCGTCTAGTGGTATCTTGTCTGACCTCTTCCCCGGCGTGTTCATCCCCGAGCACGACTACGGCATCCTGCATTCCACCATTTACGACTCACTGGTGAAGAGAAACCTGCAGCCCTTGGACACTGTGATAAATAAGGTACATCTTCAGAAGGGGGAGGTTTGTCAAATACTACTCCACGTTTTTTTTTTAAAACCCATTAGGTGATCCAGCTCTACGAGACGATGATCGTTCGCCACGGCGTGATGTTGGTCGGGCCCACCGGCGGAGGCAAGACCGCCTGCTACAGGGTTCTGGCCGACACCTTGGATACCCTTCACGCGGCCAAACTCAAAGATAGCAACCCTTTCTTCCAGCCCGTCAAGATGTATATTCTCAATCCAAAGTCGGTCACCATGGGGGAGCTCTACGGAGAGGTGCGCCCCGGATGAAATGACCGTCTTCTATCTTTCCCTTATATCACTCTTTTTTTTGTTAAACGTGCCGTGACAGGTTAACAAGCTGACGATGGAGTGGGTGGATGGACTGATGGCGCTGAGCGTGCGATACGCAGTCAGCGACACCACCGAGGACCACAAGTGGGTGATCTGCGACGGACCGGTCGACGCCCTGTGGATCGAGAACATGAACACGGTGCTGGACGACAACAAGATGCTTTGTCTGGCCAACAGCGAGCGGATCAAACTCACGCCCACCATACATATGCTCTTCGAGGTCGGATGTCGCATTTTTTTTTTTTAACGAAATAATGACAAATAATTGACTTTATTGTGATTTCTTGCTCAGGTCCAGGATTTGGCTGTTGCCTCCCCAGCGACGGTCAGTCGCTGTGGGATGGTCTACATTGACCCCGATGGGTTGAAATGGCTGCCGTACGTGCAGTCCTGGATCGCAGGTCTTGGCTCAAAGGTGATTTGTTAACATGTTTTATTAAAAAAAAAAAAACAATAAAATAAGGCTCCGTAAATCATAAAAAAATGATATACTGTTTGTGTCTTCTCGCCTGGACTACTGCAACAGTTTATTTTCATGTCTTAAAAAGAAGGAGCTGTCTCGCCTGCAGTTGATTCAGAACTCTGCAGCGAGAATTCTGACCCGCTCTAGTAGAAGAACTCACATTTCTCTGATCCTTAAAACTCTTCAATGGCTTCCAGTTTCTTTCAGGATCAACTTTACTTTACTTACTTTCAGAGCTATTCATGGTCAGGCTCCTCCTTACATCACTGATCTGATCTAGCCTTACACAGGCTCTGAGGTCTGTGGATCAGAATCTACTGATGGTTCCTGAACACAGTTCAGGACCAGAAAAGAGAAATCCTTCCAGGCTGTTGCTCCTAAGCTTTGGAACAATCTTTCTTTCTCTCTTTGCGCTTGATGGAGTCTACTGACTCCTTTAAGAAACATCTTAAGACGTTTTTATTTGTTCAGGCTTTTCCTTTATTTTCTGGAACTACTGTGTTGTTCTCAGTTTTATCTTGCCCTTTAAAGTATATAATTTATTGAATATTGTTTTGATTGTTTAAGCGCTTTGTGACCCTGGTCTGGAAAAGCGCTATATAAATAAAAATGACTTACTTACTTACTGTGGCTGATGTAAAGGGCCATCAAGCCAAAAGAAGAGACGGATAAGTTGAAGGGAAAACTTAAAAATAAAGAATAAAAATCACGTCATAAATAAGCTTAAACTATAATTTGATTGTGTATTCAAATCACTTTTTGATTCATGTTAAAGAAAATCATTTCATAGTTTATTCTAAGAAATAACCGAATGCGAAAGATAAAGTGAAATCATGAAATAAAGATGCATTTTTTATCTTTTATTGCGTAATATTTACTTTTGAATACACTTCATGAATATATATATAATATTTGAAAACTCTTTACTAATATACTTTTAAAACAGGAAAAGTAAAAGAAAGAAAATACCACTCAAACTTAAATCTTTAATGACTAAAATTAGTTTTTTATTTATTACATTTATAAAGCCACCACCTAACCGCTGACATACAGTAGATGGTAAAAGTTAATTAAAAATATATATATATTTTAATGTATTTATTTATGTAACACATTTATCAATAAACTGTATTATTAGGCTGCCACCAACATGAGATTGTATTCGTTGGACCTAACTTTTATGTCTGTGAATATGTCATAAATCAGTCTAAATATCTCTATTTTTAGCTTCCAGAGAATGTTCGATCTGAACTGTTGGGGATGTTCGAGAAGTATGTGGAGAAGGGTCTTCAGTACGTGTTGAAAAACTGCACACAAGCCATTCGCCAGGTGGATATTAGTAAAGTCCACACTATGTGTTCACTGTTGGAAGCTCTGCTGCTCACCAAAAAAGGACCAGACCTGAAAATGGTATGTTGAATTTTAGGGACAAAGATTCATTTTAAAAAAAAAAATGAAAATCTTTATTTTCTATTTTGCACATAGGAACCCGAGAGGATGAGTTCATTTCTCATCCAAACCTTCGTGTTTTGCTACCTGTGGGCACTGGGAGGAAATCTGATCAGCTCCAACTGGGAGGATTTTGACAACTTTGTTAAAAAGCAATTTAGTGACAAGGAAGAAATTCAGGTTTTTGTTTGAAACGTCCTCATGTATTATTGTCCAGTTACAATATTTAAAAATGTGCATGTGTTGCAGGTCCTGAACAAAACGACTCTATGGAACGTGTACATGAACTTCACTAAAGGTCGCTTGGAATCCTGGGAGAAAATAATTCCTCAGTTTAGGTACGACCCGGAGCAACCATTTTTCGAAATGCTGGTGCCAACCATGGACACTGTTTGCTTTGGCTACCTGATGGAGAAACTTCTGTCGGTGCAACGGTCTGTGCTCTTCACCGGCGCCACAGGAGTGGGAAAGGTTTGAATTATTTATTTTATTTTAATTTAATAAATAAATAGTTCTGAGCTACGGGTGTTTTTTTGTTTATTTTCAATTTTCATTCAAATAATAACTCTGAGATCATTTAAAAGAAAAATAATCGCAGTTAATCTTCCAGCCGCAGCTAAAGCAACAATGTAACACTGTATAATCCCGGCCATGACCGTGGACGAGAGGATACAGTCGAATCCGGCAGCCTAAAGCTAATTTTAAGGACGTATTTCGGCTTCAAAACAAATGAAAGCCGTTACAATTTCGTCAAGTGGTCTGCAACGACAGAATCAAGTACTCGGAAAATACTACAAATATGTCCTTGTTCCTACAGTACCACAATATATCGCAATATATTGCAATATACCAATTCATATCATTGCCCCTGATTTGTGATACCTATCATAACGCCAGATTATTGCCAATACATACCTTGATTCTGAAAAAAGTTACCTTTTTTAAAATAGTCTGCAGCTGTATGACCTTTGGCAGAATTGTACCTATTTACACTTAAATCTATTTTCGTTTCTCGTCAACAGTCTGTTGTAGCACGGGGTCTGCTCAACGGCATCCAGGAAAATGCAGGCTACGTTCCAGTCTACATAAACTTCTCCGCTCAAACGTCTTCAGCTCGTACACAAGAAATCATCGAGTCCAAGTTGGAGAAGAAGAGAAAGAACCTTCTCGGTAAAGTTCCGCCGCCATCGTACTTTCCAAGAAGACAACTTGTGGTTGTTTGTTTAACTTTGTTACTATGCATTCAACATTTTATAATCCTTATTTTTATAATTATTCAATATTGAAAATTGTTGATAATTATAGTTTCTCCTCTTCTACTCCTAATTTCGTCATCCGTTTCCCACGAATGGCTAAAGCTAGCACCAGCTAATGCTAATGGATAGTTACCATTATTGTAATGGTATTTATTGTCTTTACTTTTTTTGTCTGTTGTTTTCTTGTTTTATTTCTGATATTATTTACGTAGAGTTCCATGTTGATGTTTAGTTTTTTGTTTATTATTAACTTTAACATTCATTCTCCTCTACTAGTAAGTGTTAGCATAACACATATATATAGCTAACCAAAATTCATTTTTTGTTGCAAACCAAACACTTTTAGTGTTTAGTTTTTTTTTGCTTTATGGTTTCTCCTCTTCTACTCCCAACTCATCTTACTTTACCCTTGACATGCTAAAGCTAACACAAGCTTTGTCTGGTTTTATTTTTATTTTGTTTATGATTTTATTCGTGTAGCGTTCCAAGTTTTTTTGTTTTTTTTTGCCTTCATAGTTTTCTATCCTCTATAAGCACTCTTTCTTCTGTTAGCCATGGCTGGGTAATGCATAGTTAACAAAACAGTCTTTTGTTGCTACATGTTCCCAAACACATTTAGTGTTTTAGTCTGTTTTTTTTGTTGTTGTTGTTTTTTGCATTATAGTTTCTCATCTTATACTCAACGAAACTTATCTCCCATTACCCTTGAAAGGCTAAAGCTAACACATGTTAATAGATAGCTAACCTTTTTGTATATAAAAGCACGTAAAGAAACACTTGAATTATTTTATATTATAATACCTAATGACATGTTTATTTACATGCTGCTATATAAGAAAAATAATTGGGTTAAGTAAACTGTGTATTTTTAAAGAATATTTTGATTGTCGACGGATGTAACTCGCATACTTGAACTCTCCATAGGAGCTCCCGGTAAGAAGAAGGTGGTGGTTTTCGTGGATGATCTGAACATGCCTAAACTGGACAGTTACGGCTCGCAGCCACCGATAGAACTTCTGCGTCAGTTCCAAGACTTTTCTGGCATGTACGACCGACAAAAGTTTTTTTGGAAAGGAATAAAGGTGAGCTTTATTTTAAGTCATAAAAATAACTATTAAACTGTGTTGTTGATTCCTAAGACAAGCTCTCATTTAATTAAACGTGAATTTTCAACTCTTTTTTTCCGTCTCAAGGACATGACGATTGCCGCCGCCTGCGCTCCACCGGGCGGCGGACGCAATCCCGTGACTCCGAGATTCATTCGTCACTTCACCATGCTGTGTCTGCCCACGCCGTCAGAGCAGAGTCTGAAGCACATTTTCAAAGTGAGAACAAAACGAGAGAGTACACAGCCGTGCATGCGTGAGCGAACACATTGGACCCACTGAGTAGTCGCCCTCGCTTGTTTGTGCTCATTATATCCAATTAAGTTCTGCTTTGATGCCATTATAATCTGCGGTAACTTTTCCTTCAGGCCATCTTGATTGGCTTCCTCGGCGAGTTCACGGATGAAGTGAAGAACTGCGGCGGTCAGATTGTAAACGCCGCCGTGGAAATCTACAACCGGTTGAGTCTGGATCTGCTGCCGACCCCGGCCAAGTCTCACTATGTTTTCAATCTGAGGGACCTGTCAAAGTGTGTTCAGGGTGAGGCGTTATTTGCCGTCGAACTGATTGTCTCGCGGAATGCAATGCCATGAACATGTCAGCCGACACATGGGGTTTTGATTGCCCTTTTTCTTCCCAATAGTTCATTACTACTTTGTTTAGATAATACACCTTAGCAATGTCTTCTGTGTTTAACATTTATATCTCTTACCCCTATTTTCGTTATACCTTTGTTGGGTCACCATTCCATACAGAAATAAACTTGTTTTTAAGACTCAAAGCCCAGTAACTATGCTTTAAATTAGGGGCCCGCAGGCCATTTGCAGTCCTTGACATGATACCCTGTGGCCTTCCAAGTTTATATACATATTTAATTAAAGTTATCGACTCACTCACACATTTCACATGTTGAAATATTCCTCTCTAAGATGCACGAAGTCCCTCATCATGAACATGTTTTGAACTTATTAATTTATAAAGTTCTCCCCCATCTGAAATCTGTGCGAAAAAGAGGTTACAAGAGCGGAGTTCACTCCTCCTGCAGCCAGCTGTAATCACGCCCTGCTTTGTTTGTACAATGAGTCCGTTCGAGGTGGGATTATGACCTTAGTGAGAAGATTTTCATATCAGTGGTCGGGGCTTAAGCACATTTTCTAATGTAATGTTTGTACAAACAGACACATACTAATGAGTACAATAGAGGTTCAAGATCAATGTAAGAGACACTTAAATCAACACACTAGTTGCCCATAAAAACGCAACAAAAACCCACAAAGGATTTAATATCACAAAATATATATTACAGAACCCACAACCTGTGGCCCAGTCATGACTCAGTTTTTATCTACTCCAGGTGTTGGCAATGAATCTTCTTCAGGGACAGTGACAAAATAATACAAGAAATAGAATTCTACTACTCAATAGTTTGGATTTTTGGTGTACCGTATGTTTATTTAAATAATACAAAGAGCAATATTTAATATCTGAAAATATGAAACACTTTTACTTACATATTTTGAAAGAGATTAATTACTGAAAAAAGTAAAATTAAGTCCTAAAAGCAACACACTTTGAGGCTTATATTAAGAATAGAATGATTAATGCATGATAAGATTAAATAAGTGTAACTCTCACACAAAGATCAGTTCTGTACTGTTAGTCTGACCTCTCATTGGCCACGTTATTACACTCCAAGGTCTCATCTACTTTATTTTGTTTTTTACGGATTTGTAGGAATTCTTCAGACTGAACCAAGTCAGGTTAGAGACAAGAACCAGATCTTCCGCCTCTTCTGCCACGAGTGTCAGCGGGTTTTTCACGATCGACTCATCAATAACGAGGACAAGGATTATTTCAACGGCATCGTCTCCCAGATGGCCAGTAAGACTTTTTATCTCTGTTAAAACTCTGAATTGTCTTCATTATTTTAACTCTCCTCTCTGAATGACAGAGAAATATTTTGATATCACGCTGGAACCGTCTTACTTCGTGACCAATCCCATCATTTTCGGAGACTTTTTGAAGGTTTGACAGAATCGTCTTATATGAAAATGTTTGAAGATTTGTGTTCACACACATGAACCTTTTGTCGTAGGTCGGCGCCGACAAGGAAGACCGTGTTTATGAAGATCTCGCTGATTTGAAAAAGATCCAGATTGTCCTTCAGGACTACCTTGATGACTACAACATGACCTTTTCTAAAGAGACGAATCTGGTTTTCTTCCAGGATGCTGTTGAGCATGTTTCAAGGTGACTCATCTGAGGGTCTTTGTTGTACGGGTAGCATCATAATCCTCGTCTCATCAAATATATTTCCCCTCGCAGAATCGCCCGAATGATCCGACAGGAGCGTGGAAATGCTCTGCTGGTGGGCGTGGGAGGAACAGGCAAACAGTCGCTCACACGTCTGGCTGCCCACATCTGTGGAATGGAGTGTTTTGAAATCGAGCTCAGTCGGGGATACAACTACGTCAGCTTCCACGAGGACTTGAGGCGACTGTACAAGTTAGCTGGAGTCAAAGGAAAAGACACCGTCTTCCTCTTCACAGACACTCAGGTCAGACGCTCCATCGTCTGCATCTGACGGTTGTTAAAAATGTTTTGATTCTTCTTTTTTTCAGATTGTTGTGGAAGAATTCTTAGAGGATGTCAACAACATGCTGAACTCTGGAGAGGTGCCCAGCCTTTTTGAGAAGGACGAGCTGGAGCAGGTTCTAGCTGCGACCCGGCCCAAAGCCAAAGAGGCAGGAATCAGTGAAGAGAACAGAGATGAGGTGCGTCTGTTCTTTGGACTTTGTCCGAACTAAGCAAGACAAGCATTTTACAAGTCTTGGGTTTTCTGCAACCTAATATTTTTACCTTGGACCTTTGTTTAAAAAATATATATATATATACAAACCATAGCTTTAACACATCTTATTTCACCACCAAAAAAATAAATTTGTGTTGAAACTTGCCGAGTTGGGACCTTGGCTCCTGCAAGGGTTTGAGTTAAGTCATGGCGTGGTAGGTGTAACATCCTAATTTTAATCTAATAAATGTCTTTTATTTCAAATATTGTATACTGTTTTCCCATGTAGAGTCTAATTTTGATAATGAAATAAATGAAAAAGAGACAGTTTTAATTTAAAGGGATATTTTAGCTGCTGTTTTTAAATTGGGACACGTGTGTAATGTTGTTGGTGAGAAAGATGTTGTTCTTGCAACACATATTATATCATTCATAACACTTTAATTTACTTGTTTTAATACCTATTAAATCCCTGACACGAAAGCATCGTGACCGACCATCATAAATTAATAATACCAATATTTTATGTCGTTAAAGCACTTTTTAAATCATGCATATTGTACTAAAAGGATGCATGGTCAAGGAAAAAATAATAATGTTGCTCTAGATTGTTTCTTCTAATGAAGAAATCTTTTCCATCCTTATAAAAAAAAAAAGACAAAATATGACATAACAAAGCAATTTAAAATTCCTGCTCCAGCTAATTTGATCTAAGTCGAAAGTCTTGTTTTTGTTATGAATTTAGGTCTACCAGTTTTTCATCTCCCGCGTACGAGAGAAGATGCACATTGTGTTGTGCATGAGTCCTGTTGGAGACGCGTTCAGGGCCAGGTGTCGCATGTTCCCGTCACTGGTCAACTGCTGCACCATCGACTGGTTTGTACAGGTATGGTCACCCCTGGTTATCAGTCGTTTTATTGGTCATCTTGCCTCTTGATAATCTTCTTCCTTTTCTGAATTATCAAGTGGCCTCGAGAGGCCTTGCTCTCCGTCTCCAACGCCTTTTTCGTCGAGGTGGATTTTGGCTCAGAGGAGCTAAAAAGAAACTTCTCCACACTCTGCGTGGAGATTCACTTGAGCGTCAGTACGATGGCCGACCGGTTCTACGACGAGCTGAGGCGTCGCTACTACACCACGCCGACCTCTTATCTGGAACTCATCAACCTCTACCTTTCCATGCTTGAAGTCAAGAGAGAGGAGCTTGTGCTGGTAAGTCACACCTTGTTATAGCCTATGAATGTGTTCAGCGAGGGGATTAAAAGAATAAACGCTTATATAAAATAAAAGCTTTATTTATATAGCACTTTTGTCACAGTATATATAGTACCGCAGTGGTCCAAAAACACGTGAGGCGTTTTACTTGTTACCAGACTCTACAAAAATGTATTTATATAAATTAATTTAGTTGATTATTACTGGTGGTACAATGGTTAGCGTGATTGCCTCACAGCAGGTCAGGTCGGGAGAGAGCCAAAGTGATTATTACTGCCTGGAAGCTGTTTTGTTGTTCAGTAAAATATGGGATTTTATCTGAGGTAACATGAGCATGCTTGATGCCTCAAGACCCCGGCTTTACGTGATGGAAAACTGAAATGAAATGAATCCGTTTTAAAGAATCTTATCATTAAAGAAACTTTAATTTAAACTTTTTAATGTAATATTCACGACTAATTAAAACACTGCAATGTTAAGCAGTTCAGCTGTTGCCGCCTTGTGTTATCTCTGTGTCAATGTGACCCAAAGGCCCGGAAACAAATGTGTTTGAGGTATCCTATGAATTATCTCTGAGTCAATCTGACCTCAAGACCTGAAAAGAAATATGTTTGAGGTAAGCCACGTGTTATCTCTGGGTCAATGTGACCCAAAGTTCTGAAAACAAATGTGTTTGAGTTGTTCACATTGACCCAGAAACAAAAATAGAGTTAAACAATTATGTTTGTTTTCAGGATTTCGGGTCACCTTAACCCAAAGATAACTGAAGGGCTAAAAAATGTTCCCTGTCTCTCCGTGGAAAAAAGAAAGAATTGAACTAGTGCTTTTACTCTGTTTCTCAAAATGTGATAACTCATCATCTGTCACTATTTTTCCGCCACTCATTTTTTTTTAATCCAATTTGGCCATCTTTGGAAAAAGAAGTTTGTAAATGGACATATCAAGCAAATGGACAGATAGATGATATAAATCAAGAGAACATTGAGGGTTGGTTTGAGGGATTGAGGTCGAGTTGACAGGAGAGACAAAGAAGGCTGTAGCGGGATCATTTAAAAATCTCATTAACTTTTCATTCATTATTTTCTCAGCTGTAAGACAAAAAGTGACACTTAATATTTTTTATTGTGATTCAGGCCAGAGATCGTGTGAAAAATGGCCTGACGAAGCTTCTGGAGACAAACGATCTGGTGGATAAAATGAAAGAAGAACTTTCTGCTCTGGAGCCTATTTTGATAAAAAAATCCGCCGATGTGAGCGCCTTGATGGAGAAATTGACAGTGGATAAAGATAAAGCTGCCGAGGTAAGACTTTATATGACTTTTGCCTTTCAATTTAGATAGATAGATAGATAGATAGATAGATAGATAGATAGATAGATAGATAGATAGATAGATAGATAGATAGATAGATAGATAGATAGATAGATAGATAGATAGATAGATAGATAGATAGATAGATAGATAGATAGATAGATAGATAGATAGATAGATAGATAGATAGATAGATAGATAGATAGATAGATAGATAGATAGATAGATAGATAGAGAGATAGATAGAGAGATAGATAGAGAGATAGAGAGATAGATAGATAGATAGATAGATAGATAGATAGATAGATAGATAGATAGATAGATAGATAGATAGATAGATAGATAGATATTGAGGTCGCTGGTTTGAATCCTATACTTTGCAGGATTGTTTGCCCCTGCAATAAACAATACCTTGTTCTGTTTCTGTTCGTTTTTCTTTGCGTATTCACATAATGAGACGTTATTTCAAAACACAAACAATATATAATTCATGGTAACCAAACAGTTTAAGTAGGATCTCACGTACATCTCTCTGACAGGTACGGAGGTTGGTCAAAGATGATGAGGCGATGGCCTTGGTGAAGGCGGAAGAAACTCAAGCCATGGCCGATGACGCTCAGAAGGACTTGGACGAGGCCATGCCCTTACTAGAAGGTGCCAACCAGGCCTTAAACTCCTTGGACAAGGCCGACATCTCTGAGATCAAAGTGTTTACCAAACCGCCAGACTTGGTCATGACTGTGATGGAAGCCATTTGCATCCTACTCAGCTGCAAGTAAGTCTCTTGGAGGAAGACACCCCCAAATGGTCTTTATTGGAATATCTTTTTATTTTTATAGACCGGACTGGCCCAGTGCAAAGCAAGTGCTCGCTGACGCCAATTTCGTCAAACGTCTTATGGAATACGACAAGGACAACATCAAACCCCAGATCTTATCCAAGCTGAAGAAATACATCAACAATCCAGATTTTGTACCAGAAAAGGTCTGATTGAGTGAACCTTTTTGTCAAAAATTTCATGTTGAGATTCTAATCTCATGTGTCTGCCGAAGGTGGAGAAAGTGTCTAAAGCCTGCAAATCCATGTGTATGTGGGTCAGAGCCATGGAACTTTACTCAGGAGTGATTAAGGAGGTCGAACCGAAAAGAGAAAAACTGGCCAAAGCTCAGGCAAGTTAGATTCTGTGTGTCATTAGCCAAATTTGGTGACTCTTTTTTCTCTCCCTGCAGGCGGAGCTTGATATCACCATGGCCACGCTACGAGAGAAGCAGAAGCAGCTTATGGAAGTGGAAAACCAAATCAAGGCCTTAGAGGATAATTATGACAACAGCCTGGATGAAAAAGAAACTTTAGGTAAACGTGCCACGTTTGTTCTCTTGGAAAGAAAAAGGGGTTTATATCTAATACTTTGATCCCCCTTTATTTCCTTTGTAGTTCAGACGATGGGCTTGACTAAGGCTCGACTGACGAGAGCGGGAAAGTTAACATCTGCTCTTGGTAATGAGCAAGTGCGTTGGGAGGAAAGCATTGCCATGTACGAGCAGGAGATCATTAACGTTGTCGGTAACGTCTTCATTGGCGCCGCCTGTGTGGCTTATTACGGAGCGTTTACATCTCACTACAGGCAGCTGGTATGTGTTTCTGGATCATATTCTCTCTCTTATTGTCTCTGATTTATTGTAGTTTTAACTATTTTTTTAATACTCCGATAAATTTAAATGATTATAGTCGTAGTTTAACAATCTCTGAGTTGGTTTTAATTCATGGTAACAAAAGCACTTTTGTAATTAAAAATATATATATAAATATGGTTTATGAAAGATTAGTGTAAGTCATGTTTAAAATAATTCATCTTTTTTGTTGTCACAGTGTTTTGTTGTATTTTAAACATGAAAAGATATATATAAAATATTCAAATGTTACCTGCCATGTCTAGAGATTAAAAAAAATAAAATAATAAACATTACAAAGACTTGGGGCTTCAAAGATTTTGTGAGTGCGCCATCCACATGTTGAACTGTGCGGCTCAAGTAGTAGGTAGCATAGACATAATGTGGCTCCTGCAATTTAAAAGGATGAATTTATTGATTAAAAAACAAGCATGTACAGTATTTAAAATATAATATAAAATTCTTTGAATTTCTCAAAAAACAACAGTGCGCCTTATATATGAACATTACAAACACTTAAATGACTCTGCGCCGACTTAGCCGTCACACCGTGGGCAAAATTACGTCATTGCGTCATCACGGGTTGGGATTTACGACGCACGTCACATCATGGCGGATGACTTTGGAGTAAGATTACTGCCACCGTTTTATGCGAGTGAATCTTGGTTGTTCACTCAAAATCACAGCACGCTCAACTAGTCATACACTTGCGTGTTCAACATGTCATATATGCGCGCGCTAGCCGTCATACACGCCCTGAACTTTTCTGCTGCGCACTCAACATTTGTCTACTCACAACAGCAGTCTCACATGCTCCTGCTTGAAGCCTTTTAAACATCATTTGAACATTGTTACCATGGTAGTGAACAGAGTTTTCAGAACGCTTAATAAAGTTTGACTTTATCTGACTGTTTTGTTTACATTCCCTTTAGCACCGCTTTATCTAGTGGATCCATAACGTAACCTCAGTCTAACGTTTGACTGTATCTTTTATTCTATGCGCCTTATAATCCGGTGCAACCTATTGATGAAAATAGTTCTAAAATAAGCCATTCATTGAAGGTGCGCCTTATAATCCGGTGCGCCTAATAATACGGAAAATACGGTAAACAAAAAATACCCATTTAAATTATATTATTTTACTTTTTGACGTTGATTGTCTTTGATTATAGTTAGAAACTATGCTGATATATGATGTTTATTATTGTTATTATAATTATTATATGCAACCTGATTCTTTAATATTATTATTATTATATTATAAAAATACCTTCTCATCTACATTCCACCCTCTCCTCAGTTGATCGATCAGTGGATAATACTCTGCCAGGAGCTGAACATTCCCATCAGTGCTAACTTCAGCCTCATCAACATTCTGGGCGACCCTTATATTATCCGCCAGTGGAATTCAGAGGGTCTCCCTCATGACATCGTCTCCAAGGAAAATGGCATTTTGGTCACAGAGGGCCGTCGCTGGCCGCTAATGATCGACCCTCAGGATCAGGTGAGTGTTCTGCTGGGGTT
This sequence comes from Callionymus lyra, assembly GCF_982586985.1. NCBI lineage: Eukaryota > Metazoa > Chordata > Actinopteri > Syngnathiformes > Callionymidae > Callionymus > Callionymus lyra. Next base: position 34,087,365 of record NC_141818.1, read on the forward strand.
TTTTTGGGAATATGGAAAGTTCTCTTCAACTTTTTAATGATGTGTGAATGAGATCCATTACCGCTTCTGAAATACCTTTTTGATTATGTAGCTGAACTTTCTATTTCGTAATCCATTTGACATCAGTTTATTTACAACTCAAGTTAGTTTCCTCGCTTTCCATTCAGCTTACCATTTGAAAAGAAAACAAACCATTCATGTGTCCATCGTATAACTTTTTAGCCGCCTTGTGTTAACAGGCAAACAGATGGATCCGATCGAAGGAGGCAAAACACGGTCTGAAGGTGATAAAGTTGACGGATCCCAGCTTCCTACGCACTCTTGAAAATGGTATTCGAATGGGCACTCCAGTGTTACTAGAGGAGGTAGGATTTGTATTACTATTTATTCTCCTAAATCTGCGAGGTTTTTTTTTTAGTAATTAGCATTGTGTCATATATTCGATTAGCACACTTAGATACACTCAGTTAATGTTTGTATTATAATAGTAAATGTTCCTGATTACATGTTTTTTATCACCTTTTTGTCTTTTTAGATTAAAGAAAATCTGGACCCAGTTTTAGAGCCCATCCTACTGAAGCAGACGTTCATGTCTTGCGGGCGTTTGCTTATTCGACTGGGAGACACCGATATAGACTACGACAAAAATTTCCGTTTCTATATGACGACAAAGCTTGCAAACCCACACTACCTACCGGAGGTAAGCGTTAAAAAAAATAAATGATGTTGCCACAGCAAAATAATTTAGGATTGTGTAAAACTTGCAATTTGTTTTTTCAATTATAATATATAAGATAAATATGAGCGGCAAAAAAGTCCAGTAAAGTAAAAACCCCTTTTGGATGTAAATGGTAAATGGCTCTTACTTCTATAGCGATTTTCTATGGTTATTCAGCAGCCAAAGCGCTTTACACTAAGTTACGCATTCACCCATTCACACACACAATCACACACTGATGGGAGTAGGCCGCAACGCAGCGCACCACTTGAACCATCAGGACCAATCAGGGTAAATTGTCTTACTCAGGGACACGACGCCACAATCTCGTCCGGAGCTGGGATTGAACCCACAACTTCCCTCTTTTATTGAAGCCTCAACATGAGGAATTGTTACAAATAAAAGTTAAACTAGTCTGTATTTTAAGATTCATCTTCGTCCAAAATAACGTTCTTAAAAACATCCAAATACCTCTGTGTTGTTCGTCCATATCTTCCCTCTTGTATTGATACCATCATTAGGAATTGTGTGTTCCAATGAGTAAAGACGTCAGGCAGGAACTGAGACTGATAACATAACTGAGTTTCAGTTCCTATCTTAAAATGAACATGCATTTCTGTCTTTTAACTCTAAAAAAGGAAAACATTAGTCCCAGTTTAAACTGACATTAACTTTGCATTACAGTATAAACAACCTATAAATGACTTTAAGAGGTCTTCTGATGTGTTATGAGGTTTCGAAGTTCAAGTTTCGAATGAGTTTATATCTGAAAAATGATCATTTTTGCTATGTGACATTTCATGGTAATGACTATATAATGTCCAGTTAAAGTGTGTTCACCCAACAATAGAAATGATCTTTCTTTTATTTTAGGTTTGCATCAAAGTGACAATTATCAACTTTACTGTGACCAAATCTGGCTTGGAAGATCAACTGCTAAGGTTTGAAAAACATTTATAGCTAATTGTTCATTTACATTCCAAGCTTGATTAATGCCCTCTGTCGCTGAAGTGATGTGGTGCGACTTGAGAGTCCACATCTGGAGGAACAGAGGAATGAGCTGATTGTGCGCATCAACGCTGACCGCAACCAGCTGAAGGACATTGAGGATCGTATCCTCAAGCTTCTGTTCACCTCTGAGGGAAACATTCTCGACAATCAAGAGCTCACCGAGACCCTCCAAGAATCCAAGGTTAACTTCAGAAGGACCCAGTTTATAGACAATAGTCACTTATTTGAGTTTTTATTTATCTCCTTTGTGTGTGTTCTTTCTCCACACAGGTGACATCAGAGGCTATCAAAGAGCGTCTGAGCGAGGCCGAGTCCACCGAGGAGATGATCAACACAGCCAGAGAGCGATACCGACCCGTGGCGAATCGAGGATCCGTCCTGTATTTCGTGATCGCCAGTCTGTCTGAGATTGATCCAATGTACCAATTCTCCCTCAAGTACTTCAAACAGGTTTGCAATTTTTTTTTTTAAAGAGCTACTCAAGCTTGCCTTCAAGGACCTAACCTTTCTTGCAAACTTCAGCTTTTCAACAGCACCATCGAAACATCCGAGCCAAACGATGTGCTGGAGGAGCGCCTGCAGATCCTCCTGGATCAAATCCTGCTCAACTCCTACATCAACGTATCCCGCGGCCTCTTTGAACAGCACAAACTCATCTACAGCTTCATGCTGTGTGTGGACATCATGAAGGAGCGTAAGGATATCTCCGAGGCCGAGTGGCAGTACTTCCTGAGCGCTGCAGCGTCTTTGGAAAAGGTATTTTTAAACCGGAAAAGTCAAATCGTGTTACAAACGAAATGATTAGTTGTTGTCACCTGGAGGTTTGTAGAGATCTTTAATATGAATTACTATGACAAAAATGACTAAAAATGACATACAAAAAAACGTTTTTCCAGGGGGGACACGTCAGTTTCATCATACCAAGAGTTAGAGAAAGTCTATTGCATCTCAAAATTGTTTTAGGTATATCAGAATTAGATTTTACAATTGTAATCATTTTATATCAAAGCATGTGACGGATAGAAAAGGTTTTACTTTGACTTTTTAAATTGTTATTCACATCTATCTATTCTTTGGTTGAATAATACAGTTTATATACAGTATAGTATAGAATTCATTAAATTTGGACAGAATTTGAACTTTCATGGGAGTGTATTTCAAATTGTTAAGACATATGTCTACCTCCACAGATGCTTGTACAGGAGTCCTACCCATGTATTCACAGTGTGTTACTGCTGTTGGCAGTCAGCCATTCTGATCATTATGCACAGGCTTGTCTTTACCTTTCCGGCCTTCCAGCCCTCGAACCACTCCTCTGGGATAACATTTCATGTTTTTAAATGTCCTATTTTGTACCTTTCCCTCCCTGGAATTTTGAGTGTTTTGTTTTCATTTTGTGGTATTCTAGCTATTGATTCCTCTTCTGCTAGGAATACCCCGAGCGGCCTGATGCACCGTGGCTTAGTGATCCTGACTGGAAAACGTGTTGTGAACTGGAGGAAGCTCTGCCATGCTTCAAGGGCCTCTGCAAGGAAATGTCCAAGACCAACATACACATAAAACTTGGTACCTTTAAACTCGTGTCCCTTGCAATTTCTGCTTGTTATTTTAAATAATGCGTTTTGTCGTGATCTTAGGGCAGTTCGAAGCCTCTTTAAATCCGAAGGAATGGGAGGGTTACGTTACGGAGCTGCCGCCACTGGGAGAGGCCAAAGACGGTGAGATCTGTGGCCACTGGGATGAGAGACTGGGTGCATTTCAGAAGCTTGTGATCATCAAGAGTTTCATGGAGGAAAAGGCGAGTTTAATCCCTGCAAAAGTTTGAAACGGCACATGGTTATTGATCTCATCTTTTGCTATACAGGTGGTGTTTGCCTCAACAGAGTTTGTAATAGTATCAATAGGGCAGCAGTTCGTGGAACAACCACCTATTGATCTCGCCAATCTCTATAACGATATGTCGCCCTACACACCGCTCATCTTCATTTTGAGCACAGGATCAGACCCGATGGGTGCCTTCCAGCGCTTTGCAAAGGAGAGAGGCGTTATAGAAAGGTAAGAACATATATAGGATGAGAGAGTTCGTGTTAGAACTTAATAATAATATATGTATCCCAATTTCTTCATAACAAAGAAAGGAATGGACGTTTTCAATTTTTATTTCCCTAAATTTAACCACAAGTACCAAAAGGCCAACATTGTGATTAAATTACAAAAAGACATGTTGGAACTAGTATTTGTGTTGATGACAGCAGAACACAGCAGTTTTGAAACAAAAGTCTAAATACAAATTTAACAAGACCCCATATCTGACATCTCCGTTTTTTCCAAAATCTCAGACAAAATGTCCAAAAACCAAATCATTCAGTAACACAATGAACTAGTAGTTGTGTTGAGGAACGATATAAAAATGCAAGTGAGAGCCTAGTCCAGCTTTATCGGGCAAGAAGCATGGGACACCCTGGACAGGACGCCACTCGCATAAAACCATTTGCACCTACAGATAGTTTCATCTCAACTCTGACACTATTTTGGTCTCTGAATGACACGTCCTTATAATGTTCTAACCAATCTTTTTACTCTTGATGTTCACCTTTTGCAGGGTTGAGTCAATATCTCTGGGTCAAGGTCAAGGACCCATAGCTGAGAAGATGATCATAGCTGCGCTGTTGAGTGGTAAATGGGTCTTTCTTCAGAACTGCCACCTGGCCGTGTCTTGGTTGCTAGCCATGGAGGAGTTAGTCAAGACCTTCACGGAGCCTGGTAAAGTAGCAACACCAAATTATATTTTTTCTTATTCGCAGCAGGTTAAATATCGGGTATACATGTATATCAAGGATATAAAAGCAGATTATGAGGCCTACTATACATAATGTTTTTTTTAACATTTGCTATATATCATACATTAAACAAGTAGTTTTAAAAGGAGACATCACGTTAAAAATAAGAATTGTTGTGTTTCTCTGGCTGTAGGAACGTCCATCCATGAGGACTTCCGCTTGTTCCTCAGTTCTATGCCAACAAAAGTGTTTCCTGTTACAGTTCTTCAGAACTCTGTGAAGGTAAAACTCACAATGAATCCGTTCACTCTGTGGAGCATGATGATGCATGAAAGTAATTTTTCTTCTTTGGTACTTGATCAACCATAGGGAGTGAACATTCCAGCCTGTATATAGCAGATACAATTGTGGATTCATGTTTCTAAGCATCAACTACTAAATCGGTCCAACAGCAGGTTCAACGGGATAGTCTTTGTCTTTTAACTGTTGTTTCCATATTCATGGCAAAATATTCCAGCGATAATGAAATTCTGTCTTTCTTTGGTTGTCTTTTTCCAACATCTCCATCTCAAAAAAATAACCCTTTCAAGGATACGTATACACACTGTTGCCTATAGAGACTTTCAAATGCAGATTTCAAAACCAAAACAATAGACCGCTGAAGGCAATGTCCATAGACTGTCAAGACCAAGACCATGGAATGTCAAGGCCGAGACCATAGACCACCAAGGCTAAGACAATAGACTGTCAAGGCCAAGACCATAAACCTTTAAGGCCAGGACGGCAGACCATCAAGGAAAAGACCTTAGAACATCGAGGCCAAGACCATAAACCATCAAGGCCAAGAACGAAGACTGTCAAGGCCAAGACCACAGACAATCAAGGAAAAGACCATTAAGCATCAAGGCAAAGACCATAGAACATCTAGGCCAAGACCGCATACTGTTAAGGCAAAGACCATAAACCATCAAGGCCAAGACCACAGATCATCAAGGAAAAGACCATAGACTGTCAAGGCCAAGACAATAGAATATCAAGGCCAAGACCATTAACCATCAAGGCCAAGACAATAGACCATCAAGGCAAAGACCATAGAACATCTAGGCCAAGACCGGATACTGTCAGGGCAAAGACAATAAAACATCAAGGCAAAGACCCTAGAACATCAAGGCCAAGACCATAAACCATCAAGGCCAAGACCGCAGACTGTCAAGGCCAAGACCTCAGACAATCAAGGAAAAGACCATAGACCGTCAAGGCCAAGACCATAGAATACAAGGCTAAGACCATAGACCATCAAGGCCAAGACCACAGACAATCAAGGAGAAGACCATAGACCGTCAAGGCCAACACCATAGAATATCAAGGCTAAGACCATAGACCATCAAGGCCAAGACCACAGACCATCAAGGCAAAGACCATAGACCTTAAAGGCCAAGACAATACAGAGACCAAGATGGGGTGGTGTGGATACCAGACTTGGAAACTACAACAGTGTTTATAAACCTATTAGTGTATAAGATACTTATTTTAAAATCAAAGGGGAAGACTGATTGTAACTATAGGTTCTGTTTGTAATTAACAATAATGGAATTAAATGAGCAATGTGATTTTTAATACTGGTTTTATTTCAAATGTTTATAAAACAGCCAACAATCTACTCTTTTTAACAGCATATTTCTCATCCTGGTTGTCTGCCAATGCCCCTAGGTAACGAACGAGCCTCCCAAAGGACTGAGAGCCAATATGCGGCGAGCCTTCGGAGAAATCACCAATGATTACTATGAAGAGCATGTTCTCGCTCGAGAGTGGAGGAAGATTGTCTTTGGGGTCTGCTTCTTCCATGCAATCATTCAGGTGCTTCACTCTCGTTCTTGGAGATTGTCAAGTGATGACGTGATGAAGGTTCATGAATCACTGTCGTATTTAGATTTAAAAAAAATGGTTCTGTGGATGCTACATTGATTGTATCATTTGACATTAACCATGCCATCTGTGTTTTTATATACATTTATTTTCTTTGACTCAGGAGCGAAAAAAATTTGGCCCCCTGGGATGGAACATTCGCTACGAGTTCAATGACAGCGACAGAGAATGTGCTCTGCTCAACCTCTGCCTGTACTGTAAGGATGGAAGTATCCCGTGGGACGCTCTCATCTACATCACCGGTGAGGACATTATGAGCCGTGACTTAGCTCTGACCCAGTAACACTGTGTGATTTAAACAAGGATGTCAACAACAACAAAAATATTTACTGATTATGATTATTTACTTGACAAATATTAAGTTTTCAATACAGTAACAATTAAAAAATAACTCTATTTTAAAATAATTATAGAAGCATTTAATATCCTTCATTACAAAATGAAATCTTAATTTTAAATAATTTATAATAAATTTGTTAAATAGTGGGAAATTGTCTGTAGGTATGAGTTTGTGTGTGAATGGTTGTCTGTCTTCGTGTGCCCTGCGACAGACTGGCATCCTGTCCAGCGTGTCCCCCCTCTCGCCCTATGATTCTGGGATAGGCTCCAGTCTCCCCGCGACCAAGATCCCGGGATAAAGCTTTTGTCAATGAATAAATGAATGAATGAATGAATGAATGAATGTTATATAGACAGACCAAACCATATTCATGAGGCTCCTAATGAGGTTAAAGTAAAACTGTAAATCTAATCATGTAAAGTATAAATGACATTCATTTATATTTATTTTTATTTGTTTCTATATTAATTGTACCGTATTTTCCGGACTATAAGTCGCACTGCAGACGCATTTTTGGGGGAAATTTATTTGATAAAATCCAACACCAAGAACAGACATGTCATCCTGAAAGGCAATTTAAAATAAAAATAGAATAGAGGCAACAACCAGCTGAATAATTGTACGGTATGCTTACGTTACATGACACAACTGAGAACGTGCCTGGTATGTTAACATAACATATTAAGAGTTATTCAGATAACTATAGCATAAATAACATGCTAAGAAGTTTACCTATCCATCCGTGTAACTCCAAATAACTAAAATCCAATGAAATCTTCATCCTCGGTGTCACTTTTAAACAACTCTGCTAACTCCGGACAACACAGGCCTAGATCGCCCTCTTGCGGTTTAGTGTGAAAATAACATGTGAAATGATATACCGGTAATCGTGTATAATAACTTCACACATAAGTCGCTCCAGAGTAAAAGTCGCACCCCCGGCCAAACTATGAAAAAAACTGCAACATATAGTCCGGAAAATACGGTACCTGTAGTTTAGAGTGTTTGTTTTTTTTCTACAAATAATGTATACTTATTTTATTATATAGACATTTCTTATTTACATCTCTTTATAGATTATTTAAAAAAAACATTCATAGGTTAAATGATATAGAGTCAACTAAAAATATTTTCTCTTTTTACTGATGTTTTTTTTCCATCGTATTTAGGGGCCTTATTCTTCTATATTCTTTTTTTACGGCCCCTTCCTGACAGTGTAGGCATATAATGTGGCCCCTCGCGGAATTGCAATTTCCCCAGCCCTTGTCTAAGTAATAACTTTAGCTAGAATTTAAATTGATCCTTGAACAACTTTGAATTATTGGATGGGACACACTTCATATCTACAATGCTCCTCGTGTGTCTCCCTAATCCGCTTTTCAATTACCAGCCAAACTTGGTGCAGTCTCGCGGGATTCCTCCACAGCAGGGTCACATTCCCTCAGCCTCACCGATCTGTGTTATTGGTTTAATCTCTTAATTCCATCGCTACTGTAGGGCAGCGTCGGGCTCCATCCGAGCAGCAAGAGGCTCGTACATGAAGGAGCTTTTTTGTGTTACAGACTGTGTGCCAAAAACTTTCGCCGCCTGCAGCTTTCGCAGAGATGTGTCAGATAATTCGCCCGCTTCCTCTTACATAACCGTTTCTTAAGGCGAAGTGTGAAGCTCCACTTTTCCAACATCGTCATCTGCTGTTGTGTTTAAAACCTTCTATTGATCTGTGAGATTCATGAACAGAGAATGCACCAAGAGGCTGTTTTAAAATCAGGAAATACTCTCTAAGACAGGGGTCGGGAACCTATGGCTCGCGAGCCAGGTGTGGCTCTTTTGATGATTGTATCTGGCTCGCAGATTTCGGCTTTTCAGATAAAACATAAAATATTATCACTTGTTTCAGGGGTGGGCAATACGTCGATCGAAGCTGTTGCGAGTAGATCGCATGATTTAATAAAATATGATATGAGAAAATAGTAAAGAGAGCTCTGATTGGCTGCTGTGCATGTCAATCAAATGGTTATTGTGCCGATTGGTTGAAAATTTGATTGACATGCACAGCAGCCAATCAGAGCTCCTGCCTCTTCCACTGAACGCACGGAAAAGATCATATGAATCGAGAATAAAAAGAGCAAAACGTGCGACAGTCATTTTACGCAATTCAGAAAAACGATATAGAATTATAAGCTTGTTTTTCTTAAATAATATATCGAACAAAATAATGCGCGTTTGATCGCTTCAGGTTCTTCTCTACGAGAGTCACAGAAACATGACGTCAGGTCCATCAAAGTTAAGCTGCAGGTTTCAATGAAAGCGCAACAAATGCTGGTTCTATTTCGTCCCTACTGACCGCCAGGGGCGGTGCTTCAAGCACTGAATGTATCCATCTTGCGCATGCGCAGTTCGAGTTTAATACCAACAAAGTCACCTGTGACCCCTGATGACCCGGAAGGGTATATCTTCCGGTGACATCAGAGGATCTGTTCCTTTTCATCTTCTCGCTGCGCAAGTAGCATGTCACCGAGCTAGTTCAAGGACTAGCTCTTTCGTTGCCGTTAGTCACGCGACTTCTGTCGGAGCTGCGAAACTTTCGCCCTCCAGAGACTGCAACGAACTTTTAACGCGGAGAAGTTGTAGCGGCTTGCCGTGGACACTTCCGGAGATCGTCATCGTTTGGCTGAGTACCAATTTTCTTATCGTTGAATATCAGTACAACCTGTTGTACTCGCTTTGGTTGTATTTGATTTATTTCGGTGAAAGGAAGCGTACTCGCTCCCTCTCCTGACATTGTACACTATATTTATATATCATTGAATATCAGTACAACCTGTTGTGCTCGCTTTTGGTTGTATTTTGATTTATTTCGGTGAACGGAAGCGTACTCGCTCCCTCTCCCGACATTGTACTCTATATTTATATATCATTGAATATAAGTACAACCTGTTGTGCTCGCTTTTGGTTGTATTGATTTATTTCGGTGAACGGAAGTGTATTCGCTCCCTCTCCCGACATTGTACTCTATATTTATATATCATTGAATATCAGTACAACCTGTTGTACTCGCTTTGGTTGTATTTTGATTTATTTCGGTGAACGGGGGCGTACTCGCTCCCTCTCCCGCATTGTACTCTATATTTATGTATCATTGAATATAAGTACAACCTGTTGTACTCGCTTTTGGCTGTATTTTGATTATTTCGGTGAACGGAAGTGTACTCGCTCCCTCTCCCGACATCGTACTCTATATTTATATTCAATGAATACCAGTACAACCTGTTGTACTCACTTTGGTTGTACTTTTGATTTCTTGGTGACGGCAGTGTTTTCGCTCCCTCTCCCAACATTGTACACTAAATATTTATATATCATTGAATATAAGTACAACCTGTTGTACTCGCTTTTGGCTGTATTTTGATTATTTCGGTGAATGGAAGTGTACTCGCTCCCTCTCCCGACATCGTACTCTATATTTATATTCAATGAATACCAGTACAACCTGTTGTACTCACTTTGGTTGTACTTTTGATTTCTTGGTGACGGCAGTGTTTTCGCTCCCTCTCCCAACATTGTACACTAAATATTTATATATCGGTACAACCTGTTGTAATCGCTTTTGGTTGTATTTTGATTTCTCTTGGTGACGGCAGTGTTTTCGCTCCCTCTCCCGACATTTATATTGCTGTTTTTTCAGCTACTGAAGTACATTCTTTTATACTTGTTGGTGACGACTGCGTATTCGCTTCCTCTCCCAGCATCTGTGATACTTCTATCTCATATGTGTACCACTTGTTGGTGACGACTGCGTGTTCGCTTCCTCTCCCAGCATCTGTGATATTTCTATCTCATATGAGTAACACTTGTTGGCGACGACTGCGTATTCGCTTCCTCTCCCAGCATCTGTGATACTTCTATCTCATATGTGTAACACTTGTTGGTGACGACTGCGTATTCGCTTCCTCTCCCAGCATCTGTGATACTTCTATCTCATATGTGTAACACTTGTTGGTGACGACTGCGTGTTCGCTTCCTCTCCCAGCATCTGTGATACTTCTATCTCATATGTGTGACACTCGTTGGTGAAGGCTGTTTTCGCTCCCGCTCCCAGCGTTTGTGATAATTCTTTCTCATATGTGTAACACTCGTTGGTGAAGGCTGTGTTTTCGCTCCCGCTCCCAGCGTTTGTGATAATTCTATCTCATATGTGTAACACTTGTTGGTGACGACTGTGTGTTCGCTTCCTCTCCCAGCATCTGTGATACTTCTATCTCATATGTGTAACACTCGTTGGTGAAGGCTGTTTTCGCTCCCGCTCCCAGCGTTTGTGATAATTCTATCTCATATGTGTAACACTCGTTGGTGAAGGCTGTGTTTTCGCTCCCGCTCCCAGCGTTTGTTGTTTTTTCTCTGTGTGGCCTTTTGCTCGTTGCTAACATGCTTGGCGGCCACTCTTGCTCAGTCTGTTGGCTTCCCTGCAGCCTGAGGATGGCCATGATATGTGTCCCTCATGCCTTGGTCTCGAGCATCTGAGGGAAGGTCTGTCAGAAGATCCCTGTATGAACTGCAGCTTCATGCCCGGGGAAAGAGAGTTGGGTGATCCTGCTCCTCCTCCAGCCATCTTGGTACCGGAGGAAGATGTAATCCCCATGGCAGCTTCAGCCACTGACTTCGCCGAATATGGAGAGGAGGTGGTGCCACGGCATGTAGCCTCCCACGTCTCCGTGGCAGGTTCCCGTATTTCAGCCCACAGTTCTACTGGGTGGTTCTGAAGACGGCTCAACGGGGCTGTCATTCGTACGGCCCTGGCTCGCCTGCAGTTAGATATACCGCAGGCTCAGCCAGCTTCGGCCAGTGCTCTTCAGGCGCGGATCAGCTCCCGCCAACTTTACTGTGCCTCCATCTGACGAATATTTGAGAGAGTTGCAGAGCCTTCTCTCGGGGGCATGAAGATTCTGCCCTACCTAGACGATTGGCTTATCTGTGCTCTGTCCCGGTCTCGGGTGACCCTGGACACCACAAGCCTTCTTTCCCATGTGTCTCGACTAGCTCTCAGGGTCAACTCTTCAAGGAGTTGCCTAGTCTAGCAGAGCACATTTTTTCTCGGGATGACACTCGATACAGTCTCAATGAAAGCCTGCCCTTCACCACAGCGGGTGGACGACATCCTCCGCCTCCTTCCCTCTTCCGCAGGGGCATGTGGCTGCATTACGTGGAGTTTCTGCGACTCCTAGGCAAACTGACGGCTGCCGCCACCGTGGTCCCTTTGGGGCTGTTGTTGCTACGCCCCCTTCAGAGGTGGCTGAACAACTTTCACCTGGATGCCAGGTGGCACCGGCACAGGAGACTCCTTGCTCTGGCTCCGTGGAGAGAGACCTTTCTCCTCCAAGGCGTGCAGATGGGTTCGGTTGCATTCCGTCGAGAGGCCATCACAACAGACGCCTCCCCTCAGGGTGGGGTGCAGTTTGGCAAACCATACAGCCCAGGGGCTGTGGTCTGCTCGAGATTGCTCGGAGCACATCAAATGTACTAGAGCTACGAGCTATGTATATGGCCCTGCAGTACTTTCTTCCCTTACCGAGAGGGCACCATGTGCTTGTGCGGTCATACATGTGTCGACCGTATCGCATATAAACCACCAGGAGGGGCACCAGGTCTGCACAGCTGTTGCAAGCATCCCGGGACCTCCTACTGTGGGCGGCTCCACGCCTGGCCAGCCTGAGAGCAATGTTTTTTGCCCGGGGACCAGAGTCAGGTCGCAGACCTGCTCTCCCGAGGCAAGCCTCCATTGGAGTGGCGGCTTCATCCAGAGGTGGTGCTCAATATCTGGGACATCTTCGGCAGAGCACAGGTAGATCTGTTTGCCACAGAGCAGTCGACCCATTGCCCCCTCTGGTTCTCCCTGAAAGAGGAAAGCAGTCCTCTGAGCCAGGATGCTCTTGCGCACGACTGGCCAGAAGGTCTCCTCTATGCTTTCCCTACAATCCCTCTGATATTCTTAACACTACAGGGGGTCCTCCATCAGGGTCACAGGCTGCTGTTGTTAGCCCCCTTCTGGCCAGGGAGAACATGGTTTCAACTGCTGCGCAGGCTCTGCCGCAGCTCACCATGGCGCCTCCCCGACAGGAAGGATCTCCTGTCTCAGCTGGAGGGCCAGATTTGGCGTCCCGACCCTCTTCACCTGCAACCTGGGTCTGGCCGCTGCAGGGCCCAACCCGCTTCTGACGCAGTGTTCAGATGCTGTCTGCGACACTATACTAAACGCCAGGGCGCCTTCTACACGGCTGCAGTATTCAAATAGATGGCAACTGTTAGCTGCATGGTGTTCAGACAGGGGTGAGGACCCTGTGCACTGTTCAGTCCCAAAGATTCTGGAGTTCCTCCAGTCACTATTGGACAGTGGCCGGTCTCCTGCTACACTGAGAGTATACGCGGCAGCCATTTCCTCTCGACATGTTCGGGTAGATGATAACACAGTGGGGTCCCACAGACTAGTGTCCCCCTTTCTAAAGGGCGCGTGGCGATTACGCCCCCCACGCACACAGCGTGCCCCAGCATGGGATTTGCACCTGGTGCTCGACGCTTTGTGTCTGCCTCCCTTTGAACCCCTGGCTCAGGCAGAGCTGAAGTGGGTTTCTGCTAAGACTGCTTTTCTCCTTGCCATTGCTTCAGCGAAGCGTATTGGGGAACTACATGCCCTGTCTGTGAGTGAGTCATGTCTGCGGTGGAGCTCAGACTGCTCAGGGGTTACCCTCTGGCCAAATATGGCTTTTCTCCCAAAGGTTCTGTCATTATCAAACCTCAACCGTCCCATTCAAGTGGCACAACTTATTCCCCCGGAAGGGGAAGACGCGTTTGGACTGCTGTGCCCTGTGCGGGCTCTAAGAACCTATGTAGCTGCAACCGCAAGTATAAGACGGTCGGACCAGCTCTTCATTTGCTATGGTGGCCCTAGGAAAGGCTGTGCTCTTCCCAAACAGCGACTCTCCCACGCATATAAAGGAAGTGGTCACCCCCTGCCATTCGGGGTGAGGTGCCACTCTCCCAGAGCGATGTCTATTTCATGGGCAGCCCTACGCGGGGTAGCCCTAGGGGACATCTGTGAGGCAGCATCATGGGCCTCACCAAGCACTCTTTTCAGGTTCTATCGGGTGAACGTTGCCACTCCTCATCCATGAGGTGTGGTCCGGTTGCCCGACTCTGTTGCTTCCCCTCAATGAGGTGTATGTACTAGGATTCTTTGTGACCTTGTTGTTATGGGTCATCCAGTGCTTGAAGCACCGCCTCTGGCGGTCAGTAGGGACGAAATAGAACGAAAGTTACATATGTAACTACGGTTCTATGAGTCCCGGATGACCGCCAGAGCGTTCTGTCACTCAGAATCCTTGTGATTTCGCGAGAAGATTCTGCAGGAACAGATCCTCTGATGTCACCGGAAGATATACCCTTCCGGGTCATCAGGGGTCACAGGTGACTTTGTTGGTATTAAACTCGAACTGCGCATGCGCAAGATGGATACATTCAGTGCTTGAAGCACCGCCTCTGGCGGTCATCCGGGACTCATAGAACCGTAGTTACATATGTAACTTTCGTTTTCCTTTTGTGATCACGTCCTTAAAACACACTTGCATTAATACATCATCACATGATGACTATTTGTAAATTACCTTTATCTCATGAATGTAATAAGAATACGCTGAAACCCAAACACGTTAAACAGGTGAGACACTCATTCTAATGACGTCAGAGACGATCAGACAAAGCGATGATGATGTGAAGTTACTGATGAACAGTTTTATTCTCGTTAAACTTCATCTGAAATTTAATTAATCCACTTGTGTGATTCATATCAGACATGTTTAAAAATATATTTACAAATATAAACTGTTAGTTTGAATTCATGTTTTCATTTGTTTTTGTTTTTTCATGATCACAGAAATGGAGAAATGTTAGTCTTGTGCTTCATTTAAATATGATGGACATATTGAAATGGAGGCATGGAAAGGGATGAACCCGTCTGAATTCTTTGTTGATTTTGATGAACAAAGGAAAAGGGCTTGAATTCGTGTCAAGCACAGATTCTTACATCTGAATATTATTTATATGGCTCTCACTGAAATAAATTTCCAAATATTTTGCTTTCATGGCTCTCTGAGTCAAAAAGGTTCCCGACCCCTGCTCTAAGAGAAAACAAAAGAAGATCGTTTTCTTTTCATTTGACTGTCCATACCCACATATCTTGTTTACTACTCTATTTTTCTTTCACATTCATAGGAATTTAAAGACATTTTAAGCGTGCAATATAATTGTGCGTGTTTAGTTTTTTTTTTAATATACAGCACCCATTCGCCCATTGGCTCCTTCTCAGTCGTCCGTGGGACTTTAAAAACTCGGAAATAGCAAGTTGCCCTTGTGGTTCATAAAAAAAAAAAAAATGCTGTGCCTTCTGTAGATTCTACAGTACGTTACGGAGCCCCTATAGGGGAAACATGGAAGAAAAAAAAGATATGACGCAGTATATCGTGCTGGCCCAACAACCAAAAACGATGAAGACTGGGAGACAACATCCGTGGGGAAGATTAATTGAATTTCATTTCGAAGTTGGCCTTCGTGCTTATTCGCAAGCATGCTTTAAACTTTAGTGAATGGCATCTGAAGTGGATTTTAAGTGAAAGGGAACTCTCTCTCGGCGTAAAACGTACTATGCTCGAGGAGATCTCGTCGGAATCTTCAGCAGCCAGTTGCAATCCTCTGGACAGAGCAGCCAAGTCTCGCGCTTTAATTTACCCATTCAATACTATATATTTATTTTTTAAATGATAATAAACAATGGTGATGTTTAGCCAATCACTGAATTCACCAAGCAATATTAACCAATCATAAGTGACATAAGGCAGGTATATCTGTCAGTTCAGCATCTCTACTCAGACAGACAACAGCGAGTGGTCAGGTCATCGTAACTTTCCGTAACTTTTCATTAGTTCATTCATTTTTACCATATCTATTGATTGATTAAAATAATCTCAGATTGTCCAATAAATAGGATTTAGATTTTGCGAGATCACGCACACGGTTCTTGTTGACAATGTTTTCTGCAACCGTGGCCTTTGACAAAACTGATTAACAGAGTTAGCAAGAGTTTGATAACAGATTTTGTGACTTTGGTCAAATTTGTGTCATTTATTTCAAATCCCTTTATGTCGGTGGACATTACAGGCAGAGCTGAGAACGTAAGTACAATCTTCACCTTGGATCCAGGGCAGGTGGAAATGGAAATATTAACTTTGCAAAACGACCTGCACCTTAAAGCACATCTGAATAGCACAAACTTTTGGAACTCAGTAACATTTATTTGCGTTCACATGACCCGCCTGATATTAAACTACGGTTCAAAGACATTACAGCCCGATTTCGGAGACGTTGACTTTTCAGCCTTTTTCAACTTTCTGTATTCAAAATATGTGGAACTTTTTTGAGGCTTCAGAAAACAACATTTTCAAAATTTAGGATACATTTATTTATGTTCACATGATCCTCCTGATATCAAACTATGGTTTAAAGACATTATTTCCCGATTTCTGAGATGTTGACTATTCACCCTTTTACCAACTTTCTGTAGTCAAAATATGTGGAATTTAGACTTTTTAAGGCTTCAGAAAATCACATTTTCAACATTTAGGAAACATTTAATTGCGTTCACATGATCCTCCTGATATCAAACTATGGTTAAAAGCAGGGGTCACCAACACAGTGCCCGTTGGCACAAGGTCACCCGCAAGGACCATATGAGGCACTCGCAGACCTGTTCTAAAAATAGCACAACTCACCACCAGTGAGCTGCGTCTAAATTTTTTTTAAATGAATTTTAAAATAACTAATTTTTTAACCACACTTGCATTTATATGTATATAATAAATAACGAGATCTTTAAAATAAAATAATTAAAAATATTTGTATAATACATGAAGGTTTAGATAATTTAGTCAAACTCTTATGGAGTGAGATTACTGCCACCGGTTTGAGCGAGTGTTTCTTGGTTGTTGTACACTCAAAACCCGCCTTCTTCCCTCGGGTAGCTCCCTGTGATTGTTGGAGAAGTCCAGCCAATGGCAGCAGAAAGCTTCAAGCAGCAGGTTGATTGGCTGTCTTTTGAGTGTACAACACCTGATGCACACCTGCAAGACTCACTCATAGAGTTGCAGTGTGAAGTTACACACCAGACTACAATACACTGGTGAACAGCATGCAATGCCAGTCTTCCCACTAACAAAGAAACAGATACCAAATGGTGTCAGTTTCAAAGCTGAATCAAAAATAGGATCCATTCAATTTAATAGTGTTCATGAAATGTAACAGATATCATTTTGTAAAAATGCAGCCGAAAATCTGACAAATTCTATCCAAATAAAATCTTAAAAAGCTAAATTTGTTATTTTAATCCATGTAAAAGTAAACATTAAATATGAAAAAAGTCATGTTTTATATTTTTTAATAAAATAATAAATAAATATAATTTATACATTTTAAAATATCTATTCAGTTTAATCTCCCTAAACAAAAACATATTGCACATAAAATGCAATTGTTATTTTAATCTACCTATATAAAAACAACATTAAATGTGAATTGTTGACCCCTAATCTATATATATATGAAAAAAATTGGTGACCCCTAATCTATAAATATAAGAAAAAAGTCGTTGACCCCTAATCTATATATATATATATATATATTTGTATATATATATATATATGAAAAAAAATGGTGACCGCTAATCTATATATATATATGAAAAAAGTTGTTGACCCCTAATCTAACACAAAAAAAAAAAAATTTATGTTGTGAAATCTTGAAACGCATAATAATAATAATCAATACAACATGAAAAATGTTTGCTTCATACCTCTTTAGGGTCGCATTGCCCAGACCTTATCCCTTTTACTTTGCCATTTCAGGAGAGATCACGTACGGCGGCAGAGTGACCGACGCTTGGGACCAGCGCTGTCTTCGAACTGTCCTCAAAAGCTTTTTCTCGCCGCCAACACTCGAACCTTCATACGCCTTCTCACCTTCAGGTTTCGACCCACCTAATTCTGCCGTGTGTTTTGGGCTCTTAATGTTGTTTATCTACTCGTATGCACGCATGTCGGTTGTATTTCTAGGGACCTACTATGCTCCAGATACAGATGAATTGGAAGAATGTAGGGATTATATTGAAAGCCTTCCCATCCTCGATGATCCTGAGGTCTTTGGTATGCATGAGAACGCAAACCTGGCATTCCAGGTGAGAATGGCTATACGTAATTTATCGTTTAGGAACTCTAAGTATTTAACAATCTTTTTTCTCTTTCTTAGCGTCAAGAAACGCAGACAATCATCAACACAATCCTGGCTATAAATCCTCGTTCATCGGCGCAGCACGGGGCTAAAAGCAACGACGAGATCGTCTGCGAGCTCGCTCAGTCCATACTCTCCAAACTCATAGGTTAGCAGCAAAGCTCCTAATGCATCCGTCACCATCACCTACCTCAATATTTCAAGTCTTTCCCTGTCGACAGTTTGTCTGGACATGGACAAGGCAGCGGAGTCTTTGTTTGTCAAAGATAAAAATGGCCGCCTTAACTCCCTGACCATCGTCCTGGGCCAGGAAGTGGACAGGTTTAACAATCTGCTCAAAGTGCTCAAGGTAAGCAGCCCCACAAACACAAACACCGTCAATATTTATAATCGTTGTGGTCGGCTGTTGGCGAAGCGAGGAAATCCTTCTTTCTCCAACACTAACGCTGCCAGTATTGGGGTCATTGGGGTGTTCCGACAGTCTGGGAGCCCCAGGATTTGGTGTTGGTCCAGATACGCTGCAGGCGGTGGCCGCTAAACAGATACATTTGAGAGGAAGCCAAAAAGAGTAGCAGACTAGACTGCTGCTAAGATGAATCTGAGATAAAAGGAAAGATCCTCATACCTTTTGAAGAAGTACATTAGACCTGTTGGCTAAGAACAGGGAGAACAGGATAGAGAGTTTTCTTGAAATAACTGAAAAATCAATCCGAACCGTTCACTCTAAGAAATGAGGTTAAAAGTTATTTTGTTATTTGATTTTCTCAACTTCGGTTGAACTTCAGCCATTTAAGGAAAGTCATTAATGATGCGAAGATTGTTTGAAGATTCTATGCGAGGGACAAAGTTGACTCTCTTTTCCTGTTCATTATGTCTAAATCACTGAGAAAACTCAATTAAAAAAGGCCTTTTTTCTCATCACTGTTGATTAGCTCTAGCTTGTTAGCGCCACGACACAATAGGGATGAACCTATTTCAATTAAATGTTTAGTAGTTCTACCTTGTTTTAGGAAGGTTTTTGAACCTGTTACGTAGCAACTTAACTGTAAATGTGAGTTTCTAAAACCCAACATACAAATGAATTAATTCGATTTTATTTGAAAAGATTTGAATTTGTTACACTCATTTTTTAGTCATTTAATTGGTTTAATTGTATGTGAAATTAGCTACTTTTTGGGGGGGAAAGTGAATGTTAATGTATATATATATAACTTAATGTTACAAAAAAAAATGTCCCCTCAGATTTCTCTGATCACCCTACAAAAGGCCATTTCGGGTCTAGTGGTGATGTCAGAGGAGATGGATAGAATCTACAACAGTTTCCTGAAAAACCAGGTTCCCTCCCACTGGGCCAACTCTGCATACCCGTCTTTGAAAACCCTGGCCTCCTGGGTCAAAGACTTGAGCTCCAGGACTTCCTTCATCCAGGTCGGTGAATTGTAGCAAAACGTTCACGAAAATGTATATCGTACAGGTTACCTTCTACGTATTAAAGCATGATTCTAACGGCTTTGATAGAATATCGATATATATTTTTTTAATGATAAGATTAACCCTTGTGGATAAGATGTGTCTCCATCTACAGAAACAACACACAAACATAGACAAGTAAGCATTCATTTATTAAATTAGTGTACGACACAGCCAAAGATTTAGAAGTTAAATTGAGTAAAAAAGAAAAAAGATTGACCTGGCTTTTTGTTGTTGTCTTCCTTGTTAACTAGCGTATCATCTGCATAATGAATAATTTGTACTATTGCTCCTGAAGCCTTGTTTTCCCCTTTTTATTTAAATTAAAATTGCATTTTATTGATAAATACTTTTCAAACACTGATTTGAGATGAATGCACCTACACCAGAAAAAAAAAAGAAAAAAGTTTAGTGTTTGGAAATGAGCATAAACACCATGTTCTGTTTCCATAAAAAGCCATTTTATAATTGTGTATTTTCTATTGACAGGTTCAATAATATGTTTTATAAATATAATTCCGGGCCTCATTAAATCTGCTGAAGAGTGAAGGGTGCTTTAGATCCGGCTAAAAATAGCCATTTCGCTGCGTGAGAACGGTTTGATTTATGATAAGAACCATGGACTCTGAAGTAAGGGTAACAGAACCAGGTCATCTGTACTAAAGAAAATATGTTCCTATTTGCTGTGATACGTTTCATCCTTAAAAAAAAGAGTTGTACAGCAAGTTTGACGCGCGAGCGCTTCTAAATTGTGGTAAACGTATTTATGGCACGATGATGCTTGCAGGCATGTATCCCTCCTGATGCATTATTTCATTCTCTTTGGCTCGTCCCCGAGACTAGTCTTCCGTACCACTGGACGGAACAGCCATAAAATTAGCTTCATGCACACAAATGCACAAGAAAGCACACAAAGAGTGAGTCCCGTGTCATTGATGTGTGATGTGCCAGCGCAGGTTGAGTCATCGAGTCGTTCTCGAGGTCCCTGAAGTGACTGGACGCTTGCAACGCACCACGGCTTGTTAAACACTGAACGCAGCATATTTCAAATGCTGGGTTATTCAAAGTCATTTCAATCTCCCTCCCGCTCTGTTTTTTTTTTTTTTTTTTAGTCCTGGATCGAGCACGGTAATCCTAAATCGTACTGGATCGCCGGCTTCTTCTTCCCTCAAGGCTTCCTAACCGGTAAAACTTTCCCCTTCAATATTTTATCGACCTCCTCCGCGGTGACCTTTAGCTCGATACGCATGAGTCGATGACTTCTCGAATGCTTGATTTGATTTCAATACCTGATGTCCTTCAGGTGTTCTCCAGAATCATGCCAGGCTTCACAACCTGCCCATCGATGAGCTCAATTTCCAATTCAACGTGGTGCCGGAGTACATTGACCAGGGCCTGGAGACTTACGAGGAGGGAATGTTTGAGGATAAAGAGGTACAGCAGAATCTGACGGTTTGGGCCGGGTCCAGCTAGCTTGTGCGCCGTATAATATGCAGTTCGGTGTTGCTGATTATTAGTGATTCAAGCTTTTTTTCCTATTTCTCTTGTTCCGTTTCAAAATGATGTGAGCTTTCAAAACAATGGATTATAAAGCAAGGGTGCCATCTAGTGGGCATGGAACAATTGGATAGTGTCTAATAAGGCTTCATCTACTCATCGCTGCAGATTATGGTTTAAATTATTATAAGTTATTGACAGGTTTTATTGAAAATATTATTTCACACATTTCTTTAAAAAAAAATGGGAATGAATTAAATTTGCCTCCGTCTTGTCACTTAAGATTGTCGTACTTTAGTTTTTACTATTGATGGTCTGCTGAAGCTTCATGAAGCAGTGTCATTATGTTCAGAGTCCACTAGATGGCGGTCTCTGCACTGTTTTCCTTTATTTTAAACAAATGTTCTAATAAAACATCATTTTTAAACTGAAGGCGCCACCTTCTGAGCTCTAAACAACATGACAATGTTTCATGAAGCTTCATCAGCCCATCACTAGTTTTTACATTCAAATATCTTAAACGTACACAAGTCACACATCCACCTCAAGTAGAAACAAATATAATTTTTAATAGAAAATTATTGTCAGGCCTTATTTCAAATAAAATGCTAATTTAAACTTGTTTATACTTTGCACATATCAAATTTATTCTGTTGCCAATTACGTTTAAAATCGGAATTGATTGAGAATAAATCTATATTTTTAGATAAAAATTGCCATTTTGATAATTATTATTGTCTTTTTTTCTTACTTTATTGTATCGATTTCTTTGCCTGTTTTATTTATTTTTTGTTTAATTATTTCAATTATTGTAGTTTATGTAATTTTTTCCCTTTTCCTGATGGTTATACATATAACTACGTAACAACATTTTATGAAAACCTGTTAGAAAAATAAAAACTGTTTAGTAATAATACGACAGAATTTAAGTTTGAAAATATTGTTTCTGGCGTCAAAACAGTGTAAATGTGGTTTTATAAAAAAAAATTTTTAAAAAGGCTTAATACTAATAATAATGTCATTATGTTATTTACCTCTTTAAATTTAACAATTTATTAATGATATCGTTCAAAGAGTTTTTAAATTGTGGTGCGTCCAATGTTTTTTCTCGTGCTAACAGTTACCAGTGCCAGAAAACGGCGTTCTTGTTCACGGTATGTTCATGGAGTCGAGTCGCTGGGACGACGACAACATGGTGATCGAGGATGCGTTGCCTCGAGTGATGAACTCGGTGCTGCCCGTGGTCCACTTCGAACCTCAGCAGAACTACGAGCCCGATCCCGATCTGTACCACGCACCCCTCTACAAGACCTCGGCTCGACAGGGGACGCTCTCCACCACAGGTAAGTGGAGCCTCGTTGATCGGGTGTGAGGAGATGTTAAGAGTGTTTGGGGATATGTCTGTTTCCCACCAGGTCACTCCACCAACTTTGTTGTGACCGTGATGCTGCCTTCCAATCGTCCGAGCGACTACTGGATTTCCAAAGCCTCCGCTCTGCTCTGCCAGTTGGACGACTAAAACTCATTTGGCTTCAAGAAGCAATTTAAAGCATATTTACCCTTAAAGGAGTGAAAGCTCGTCCTCGAGCCTCAGGACTTTCCACCGACGATGAGAAAATGATGCGTAGCGTATTGTCTTCTGCTAATGAAAGGTATGTCATGAAGCGTACTCTGATGCGTCCTTGCTCTTTTCGAGCTATATATCAGTTGTTCCCAGAGGCCATTATGGTACTGCTGTACTGTCCACGCTACAAACATCACAATGAGAAGTTTTGTGTACACAAACAGCCCGAGGGAAAAACATGGGATGTACGAGCTATGATGACCGATCACAGATGTTTACGAGTAACAAATTATAAACGGCTGAACCAAAGGTGTGAGAAAATACTGAGGGAGGGGTGATAATCTAATGATGGAATGTAGCGGCAGAACACGGCTCTACGAACACGTAACGCGGAAAATCTGTGCGTCCATCAAAGCGGAAAACTATATGGGGACATTGAACACTGGCTGGTATCAAGCGAACAAGTAAAACAATGTTCAAAAACTGACCTCAGCGTTTATCACTGTATGTATAAATTCATCATGAAGTATCAAATAAAAAGTTTGTATTTGTCGTCAGTCTAAGGATATTTCTCCAGAGGCCACAATTTCAGTTTGCCAAATCATAAGCTGTTAACCTGAGATATATTTCAGTTTTGTCAGTTTATTCATCTTTAAAGTGATATTTCACCCGAAAAATCTAATTTCACTCATTTTCTACTCGCCCTCATGTCGACTGAGCGTTGGGATTATTTTTACAAGCTGTTCCTTTTTAGAGTTATAGACAGAACTGTATGTCCCTGCCAATGTAGTGACCGGCGTTCCCTTGTCTTCATCTTCATCTTCATCTTCGTTCCAGCCGCAATGCCTCAAACTTATACATAAAGGTTCTCAGATAAAAAGAAAGTTCTCGCCCTCTCTCTCCAAAACTTTTCAGATAACCGCTTCTCCTCGTCGACAGGTCCTTTTTGCCGACTCATTGGACGCTTCTTCTCAGTAGTGATGCTCTGACGAAGCTTCATGAAGCAGTGTCATTATTCTCAGAGTTCACTAGATGGTGGTCTCTGCACTATTTTCCTTTGTTTTGAACAACTGTTCTAATGACACATCACATTGTTATTCAACTAATGGCGCCACCTACTGACCTCCAAACATCATGACACTGAGCTTCATAAGCCCATCACTACTTTTCAACAAGTCAACAAGTTGTTAAATCTGCCATTTAAGTCATACGTACGCACTGTTTCTGGGTCAGAAACCAACAATAATCCCCTTAAATAGCCTTTGATCTTCGGCTAAAAACAAGCCAAATATATCAACTTGTTTAGTTTTTTTTCAGGAAAACATTTTCTATTGTTGAAGTTTCACGTTTCAAGTTTCAAGTGTGTGAGTGAGCACTAGTTCTATTTGAAAATGGATATACATTTTTGTCTCTAACTCCAAAATCCCAAGCCTTGGACGATGAGTGAAACGTTTCAAAGCACATATTATATCACTGGGTACCCAGATAAATCTCCTCAGCATCAAACCAGGAAGTACTTGAAATTAGGTAATACCAAATATATCATTCACACTGTGACAAGTTCTGTTGAGTTGTGAACTATTTCGAAATCTAATCAGCATTCAGCGGCTCAGCCAAAGAAACCGTCCTTAAAAACATGTTTTGTCCTGATGACTGGAACTTTCTCAGATACCGAAAATGAGTTCAAAGAATTCACATTAGCTTGAAATTACACCCTGCTCCCCGCTCCAGGCTCCATCGCTGCTCCCATCTCCTTCAGCTTTCAAGTGGAAGCCATGAAACACAAGTGAGATAATTCAGTCGCACCACATCTCCTATAAAGCACTTCCTAGTTGCTCTACAGTTGATGGGAGTTGTGTCTTGGGGTCTCTTTCAAGTATTTTTTTTTTCATCTAAGAGGGGAAGGGAAGGTGTGAGGAGTAATCTTAAAACTGATTGTCTGTTTGTGGTAGATTGGAGGCTACAAGGGCGGATTATATTTGACTATTCATCAGCATGTTTGTTTCGCCGTGATATTTTCAAAGCTGAAAATTTTGCTAGATAAGTCTAGAGGTCATTCTACTTAACGTTGGAGTCCATTGAAGCCTGCTCAACAACTCTGTGGACGGGTCAGAAGCAGAATCAATGACACGGGACTCTTCTTGATAAGATTACACCATGAGTCTGACCCTGATGTCTTGTCCCGATAGACTTCATCTGTTCCCGCAGAATATTTGGGACAGTCGAGCCTCAAAACTGTTTGAATGAGTCATATATCGAAATAAAAGGATCAAAACTCTGAATCCAATAGAGTAGTGATGGTCTGATTAAGCTTCATGAAACAGTGTCATATTTGCATAGTCCACTAGATGGCGGTCTTTGCGCTGCTTTCCTTTGTTTTGAACAACTGTTCTAATGAAACATAATTTTTAAACTGATGGCGCCACCTACTGACCTCTAAACAACATGACACTGTTTCATGAAGCTTCATC
Organism: Callionymus lyra; assembly: GCF_982586985.1. Taxonomy (NCBI): domain Eukaryota; kingdom Metazoa; phylum Chordata; class Actinopteri; order Syngnathiformes; family Callionymidae; genus Callionymus; species Callionymus lyra. The sequence goes on from NC_141818.1 coordinate 34,112,467, forward strand.
AGACCGTCACTACTAAATTGAATGACTCTTTTTTATCGTCATTGCAAATACAAATCTACCCATTTTTGTAATTTTTATAATATATGAATTTTACACAAGTGATGCCGAAGCTTCATGAAGCAGTGTGTTCACTAGGGGGCGCCCTTTCTTTGAATATGATCTGAGGTTTCAATTTAAGAGGTTGAGAAAAGCAATATATTATACAGCAGAGAGTACAATCTGAAAATGAGATGTTTCATGAAGCTTCGTCAACTAATCACTTCTATACAAAGGTATATTCCTCTTAAATAAAAACAATCGACCTTTCCAGGGTGTCCTCCCTACCCCACCCTTTGTAGCATAGGTTGCCGTTCTCACCTTCAGTTTGAGCCGAGGGGGGAGCAGGTGTGTTATTTCCACTCTACATCCGAGGTCCACAGAGAAGTGACCTCATCTCACAGCGAGTCCCTACAAACGGGGCGAACATGATTCATGCTGGATCGCGTACGAGCGTCCAGATGCTAACTCGCGCTCCTGTCACACTAGCTAGTCAGTTTCACGAGCGACGCTGCTCCGGACAGTTTGCGCAGCTTTGAAATGTGCTTCTGTAAATGGGTATCCTTAATGATTGCCACAATTGTTAGAATTTCCGTATCTTGAAGCAATTTTTTCAAGATAATTAAAAAAAACGATTCATGGATTTTCGATTAAAAAGTCTCGGGAAAAGTTAGAACCGGAGGAGTAATTGCAGTATGGTGTTCTAGTGTTTTCACCTATATTTAAAAACCTTTTGAATAATACGCCAATCTATTTTCTTCGAATTGTGTGTTGTGCAAGCAAGTTCCATAATATTACTACCTATTACTTGATATTAATGTTTCAAATGATAAAAACGGTATCGAATTATATAGACAAAATAAATGGGGAACAATTTTTTGTTCGCGACGTGATGAAGGTCTGGAGTGTTTTTCTACTTTTTATCACATCCAACATTAAATGCTTTGCAAAACTGAACTTTTCTCACCAACACTACCAAGCGAAACACTTCAGGTAGCAACCTTTTGTGACGCATGGTTATTTCGAATTTGATTGCAGGCAGCTGTTATTCGCTCTTTTGTATGCCAGATTCTCCGACTGCTACATTTGCATGAGTAATTGCCTTTTACAGTTTGCTCGTGTCAATCAAGCTTCCACAGAGGTGTGTGGTGGAACGACATGCTGCCGTTGTATTATTAGCCTGGTGAAAAAACAAATCTCTCAAAAAGCGTTCATGACCTCCTACGACACTTGCACGTCCGTTTTATTGCGCGCTTTATCGGAACAGCTTCTGAGTTATGGGCAGAAAGAGGAGTGGAAGAGTCTACAAAACACTTATATCATCCTCACTCATTTAAGGTTAATGACCTTCAAGCACAAACAAAACGTCTTCAGTTTTCTTGAAGAGATCCAGAGTCTAAAATTAACTTGTTCTACGTGTTTCAAAGGGAAAATCATCAGAGAACAAAATGTATCTAAACACTATTAAACATGAAATCATATTTTTTTATTAATGTTTTAAAAAGGAAATATACAGTACATATACCTGTAATAACAAGATGATTGACGGTGAAAAGCACGCTTTTTTAAGGAAACAAGGAGGTAGTTTTAACTATTTGATTATGTTTTCATGAGCTCCTTATTGGAGAAATGTAGTATCTATTGTCACGAATTGGGCGATACGATACTTAGCGTGAAAGCAGCAAACTGTATTTGTTTCGAAACCAAAATTTGTTCAAACATCAGTCGACTGTATCCTCTCGTCCTCAGCCATCGGCAGAATCTCACAATGTTTTATTGTTTCTTTAGCTACGGAGGATGCAATTAACGCCATCTAACAGCTGTAAGTTTATTTGCAACATGAAAATTAAAACACATGGAAATTTGCATGGAAATTGTAAATATTACACTTTATTAAAATATATAGCCATACATAGAACTATGGTTAAAATGTTAATATGATTTGAAGATTTTATTTTAATTTTTATCGACTTTAGAATATTGATACAGTAACATGAACAAAATATTGCAATAAATGATGTATGTGCAAAGTTTGAGACTTGAAAAACTGCCATAAAAATGTCTATTTGTAAATCAGGTAATGGATAAATAATAACTATTTGAATTGGCATTCCTTCTTCACTTTTGCTCAAATCAAGAAGTTTTGACCCGATTAAATCATATTTGGCAAACTTATGATGCCCTTGTATTCTCCCAGAAGAGATTTCTATGAAGAGGAAAGGCAGAGTTAATTTTTCAGATATCTGAAATATTCAGATTGAAACCTTGACTATCTTTTCTTTTGTCGCACGTTTTTAAAAGGAAGTTTATACGATGAGAAATCAACACTGGGCTTCCCCTAAGGTTGGGATCAGCCGGTGTGTCGCTACAACATCGCACACCAATCCATCTCATAAGCTCACACTTTAATCCCGGTGCACGTTGTTTGCTAAAGATTAGAGGTGAAGCAGAGTTTGCCTTTCGCCGAGCATTACCCAGTGAAATCACAAATGCTATCAGCAGAGAAGATTAAAAGAAAATTCCTCTGGAGTGACAGGGCTGCTTTTAATCATGACTCCATTCTTTTTTCTTTTTTTTTTTTCTCCCACGTACACTTTATGTCACTGTTGACAAAGTTTAAATAATACAATCACAAAAAAACTTCGATACAGATGGTAGAGTGTCGAACACGTTGAACAATTTTTCAAACCCAAGTAGTGCGGTAAAGGTAAAATTGTAAATGGGGGTGTCCACTGCATTGATCAGTCGATCAGTCCACAATAAAAAAAAAACTCCCCCCTGAACAATACCAGAGACGCATTTAGATTTTCTTGTTCCATAAACAGTGCTTGGCAAATATAACAGAGGCAAACTAATTTTTTCGAGTAGCTTAATCCAAATCAAGACGGCAGGTTTTATGTTTTTCTTGCTATTTAAAGTCTGGTTTTAAAATCAACATTTATTTTTTTTCTGTAAAAAAAACAACCCAGAATGTGCTCTTCAGACGTTTTCTGTTACAAACTGAGCCCGACCCCTCCATCGGAGAAGAGAAACATCATGTGATCCTCACGGTAAGATCGGGGACCCCTGCTTTAAGGGAATCCTCACATCCAAAAACCGTATCTGTCGATAAGACACTTTCTGACGACATCGACATCTTTGCCAACCAAAGTGGTGCATGACCGTTGTGGGTGTTTCCATCCTTAAGAACAATTTTGTGACTGGTTATTTAATATATTAAAGCTTTTCCCTGAGCATTAGAACCGACAGTTGTTGTCTCTTTGTGAGGATTCAACTGCTGGTAAGCTGTTACTTTTAACAAACAAAAATGGGTCCAAATATAGCGAAAGTGAGAGACTAAGCACAGAGTGAGGTCAGTCACAGTATAAGTGATTGAGAGATGCTGTTATACCCCCTTTGGGGAACTTTGTCCAGGAGTCCGGAACCGGCGTTGCGTTGCCTAAACCTCTTAAGGACGATTCAATGGCGCTTTCCACTCCACCAGTCCTTTATAGGTCGCCTTCCCCTTGATGTTGCAAAACTCTTGATGCCAGACCTCAGTGCTCCTCCTCCTCCATACAGCACAGCGAGCACCAATGTATTCAGTCTAGCATCTGCCTTCACAAGTGAAGTCCCAAAACTCCTGACTTATTTTTGGTAAACTTTCCACTTTTTTTTGGGATTGTCTGAAGGCCCTTTGACACTGCACAAAAGCAGGTCAAGTCTTCGGAATCACATTTCAGCATCATGTTTGGAGGCTTGAATCTTTAGGGAATCTTAAGATTCCTGTTGGATTGTCACCTCCCCCTTTTATTTCCCTGATATGCATACCCAACCGTTTCGTTGTATAAAGAAAGACAAATAGACATGAATCCATATGATGTGACTTGAGCATGTCCATCTTGAAGGTTGGGAAGCTTCTACATATCCTAGGTGTAAGTGAGACTGACGCGCGAGAAAGGGAAGGATGATTTTAAGGACTCGTGGTGGACTCCAAATGTTTGGCTTTGAGTTTGGCTCCGAGTCAGACGGGGCTTTTGTTACGTCTACAAACACAGGACGATATACAGAATTGATACACTTGTTGATTTACCTATTACCCTATTTACATGAGAAACATTGCATGTTTTTTTTTTGGCGCAGCAGTTCAATGAATGTGTGACTGTACAGAGAAAAAAAAAGAACCGGATACTGAAGATGAGTTCTCAGAGATCAATGAGAAAAGTGTAGGTAGTTCCTACATCGTTAACTACTGAATGTAGCTGCCACGATCAACAAAACACAAGTACGGTACATCTGAGTGTTCAGGTAGTGTTGGCAGGGAGGCTTCTATGGCACTGTCCAGGTTCAGTCAGGACGGGTTCCGCTCATGTGAAGTCCTTGGACACCGCCTCGATGAAGTTGGGCGCCGACATTAGGATGGTGAAAGTGCAGATAAGTGAGAAGAGCGAGAAGGCAACCAGACACAAGCGATCCACCACCGCCGCTGCGAACTTCCATTCGCTGCAGATGGACTCGCACTCGTCCTTCTCCCGAAAGCGCCTGGCAATATACTGGACTTCCTCGAGGATCCGGGTGATCTCGGGAACCTGCTCCAGGAGCAAAGTCCGAGTCTGATCCGAGGGAACTGTCGTCGAGCCGTTGGGGTGGCTTTCGCCGCTACACATCACGACCCCTGAGTCGGTGCTGGGCGGGAAGGCGGGCTTGTCCGTTCCCACGGAATGATACCCGAAGTAGACCCTCCCGTTGGTCGTGGTGGACTGGCTGGACGTCTGGCTCTGAATAGTGCTCATGGGAATGCTGCTAGTGCTGGCGTGGTGAGTTTGCTGCTGCGAGTATTTGAAAGTCTGAACGTTGCACGGATTCACAGTTGCTTTTCTGTCTTCTCCAGGCTTCCTCATCCGGAGGAACCAAGCGCACCAGTTGAGTAGAAAGACACGGACCTGGAGGACCCAATGAGAAGAAGTAAAGTGAGGGGATCATTTACATTATTAAGACATTTCATGGCTAGATTCACAACACTATTATTAGTACATTTCATTGCTGCCACAAACATTTAATGAGCCCATGTGTCCTCAACAATCCCTTTGACTCGCCCCAACTTCCCCTAATCCTGCTTTTAACAAGCTTTTTTTAAGCAAAAATCTAGACCAGAAGCTCATCTTTTAATCTTCTCCTTAAATGAGTAAAAGTAACCTCTGCTGACCCCCCAAGCCTGGACACAGTAAGACTTTAAAGGAGTTTGAGAATTCTTATATCAAAGGTATTATCTCAAGGGGGAGATCGTCAGCTTTTCAAAAAACATACACGATTCTTAATATGACAAAAAAAAAAAGTATAAACCTACCCATTTTGGCATCTTCCCTCCATGTGGGTCGTGATGGTGGAACTGCAGAACCAGGACGGTCACCACCACAGACAAACCCACGATCATCATTGTGCTGGCAAAGTACTGAGCTGAGGGAGAAAAGACACGTTTTACGTTATCGTCAGAGTTAGAAAAAATGAAAAGCCACTTGCATGTGAAACAATCGTGACCGCTGACTCTAAGATGGATCCGTTAAGCAAACCAAAATAACTCAAGAGGTTGGATGTACATCGGCAACAACATTATCAAGATGATTTTCAAGTCAGATTTCTTCTTCGGATCAAAGTTCCTGATTGATGCACGGCTACAAAGATTAGCTGTACATGTCGGGTGGAACGAATGGAGAGAAAAACCGAAATGTATTTCATAGATTGTCCGGATTTTTGAGAACATTTTTAAAACCATCTTGTTAAGAGGCTTAGAACGGAAATATATATATTTTTTAATTTAAATTATTTTAGTATAACATTTAACCCCAAAGTTTAAAGTTAACATAAAATAAAAAAAATAAAAGATACAATATAATAAAAAATAATTATTTTTTTATTATAACATTATAATTGATATTATACTTTATATAAATGTTTTTAAATCTGAAATAATAAAAAAGAAAAAGAAACGTATGTCTCATATAAGAGTCATTCAAATTAAAATTAGTTCAAGGTTTTTATAAAAACAATAAGTTAAAATAAATCAGAATAAAACCGAAAAAAGGAAAGAAAAACCTGTGATTGATTGGAAAAAACATGAACATTTAAGACTTTTTTGGTCTTATTAACGTATTTTACAGATCATATGTTAATTGAGTTAATGTGTAAACATAGTTATCAATCAACTCTTTGAAGGTTTTTTCAATGTTAGTTCTTTGTGGATACGTGGTTGAAGAACAAAGAGAAGTTTGAAAGATTGTCTTTTTTTTTTTTGTTCCCCTTCAGATTCAGTGATCAAAAACGTAAGACGCGCATCTCACCGATCAAAGGGACGGAGTCGGAGGTGGCGGGCATGATCTCTGCCACCAGCAGCATGAAGACGGTGAGAGACAGCAGCACTGTGATGCCTGCGACACAACCAAAGACGTGCATTTCAATAAACACAACACAATAATTCCAACACGCATTTGGCTTTTCTTCAGGTGCTGGTTCACCACCACAAGCTGAGATGCTAATTGTTCGACATCAGCAACAACAGCGAGTCTCATTTTGTGTCCCGGTGCATGACTGTAGTGATGACTCATCGTCATTGTGTGTGTGTGTCAGCATTAGATTGTGTGTGTTTGTACCGAGCGAAATCTTCTCCCCTGAGTCAGCGGGAAGCAGGAACACCAGCAGGGCCAGACCAGAGATGAGCACGCAGGGGATGAGCAGGTTCGTGCCGTAGTAGAGCGTCCGGCGGCGCATGGTGACCGTGAACGTCACATCGGGGTACGGCTCTTTGCAGCAGTCGTAGTACAGCTCATTGCGTTTGGCCGGAACACCTGCAGGAGAAATAAGCAACGGCAAGAGTAGGATTAGCGTCAAGGACGGATTCCTCTGAATGTCATTTAACCGTACTTGAATTCTTAAAAAAAGAAATGTAAAACTACAACGGTTTTGTTTTTTGTTTCTTCATCCAAAACAACTCTCGAGCTGTTTTATAAATAATTAAAGTCCCATAAATTACCGATCGTACCTTATTAGCTTCCAATTTCGAATGTAAACTGGAGACGCTTCAGTGTTCAAGAAAGCGCCCATTCTTGCAATTACAGTGTTACAGCCAGTAACAAAATAGTTTAATCTTGAGAAGCGCTAGTAAAGGCACAAGATTAATGCTGATTTAGGATCAAAATAAAATAATTGTTTTGTGTGTCTGTGTACGTTTGTTTGTGTGTATAAAAGCTAACATGGGTATAATCTAAGGGACAGTGTGTGTTTCTGGCCAGCTTGCTGCCCGAATTAAGCCTACCATCAATGGGCCAGCTGTCCCCCCCCCCCACACCCACCCACCCACCCACACACACACACACACACACACACACACACACACACACAGTCCATCAGCCAGCTGAGTTCTCAACGGCTAACATCTGATCACCAGAGAAGCCTGTCAGATGACGGCAAGTATTCTTCGAAAGATAATACTTGTAAGGGCTTCAAATATTTAAAACAAAAAAAACAAACATCTAATTTGATGTAAAAGAAAAAAAAAATGAAATACAAAAATTAATCGGTGACGATTTATTGTGTCGTTATTTCTGCCTTAAAATGATAAATGTTGTTTTAATAGCGATCACATTTACGACACGTGACTTTTGTCTCACTTCGCCAGAGAAATAAAGACGTTTCCCTCTCACCTACGAGGTCCCATTCGCCGTTGGGTATGTACGTGGAGACGTCCACGTCCATCATCTGGAGGTCCAACAACCACCCGTTGTGCGTCCACGAGCCGAACTTCAAGTCGCACTTTTGTATGTCGAACGGAAACCACCGCACGTCTATGTAGCAGGTACTCTTTAAAATTCCTGAGAAATATATATTTAAAACATTATTAATGTAGTTATGAGTCGATGGTGATATGTATACATGTACTAAACAAACTTAAGCAAACTAATTTCACGTTTATAATTTTGGCCTTAGTATAGATATATACTATGTACCGTATTTTCCACACTATTAGGCGCACCGGATTATAAGGCGCACCTTTAATAAATGGCCTATTTTAGAACTGTTTTCATAAATAGGTTGCACTGGATTATAAGGCGCATAGAATAAAAGATACAGTCAAATGTTTGAATGAGGTTACGTTATGCGTCCAGTAGATAAAGCTGTGCTAAAGGGAATGTCAACGAAACAGTCAGATAAAGGAAAACTTTATTAAGCATTCTGACAACTCCGTTCACTCCCATGGTAACAATGTTTAAAAGGCTTCAAGCAGAAGCTTGTGAGACTAGTGTTTTGAGCAGACAAATGTTGAGTGGGAAGCAGAGAAGTTGAGCGCGTGTATGACAACTAGAGCGCGTAACCGGTTGAGCGCAGCAGAGTGATTTTGCATAAAAAAATGTTTTTTTACAACAACCAAGACACACTCGCTCAAAACGGTGGCAGTAATCTTACTCCATAGTCGTCCGCCATGATGTGACGTGCGTCGTTAATCGCACCCTGTGATGTAAACAAGTCACCCACCAGTTAATGTTCATTTATAAGGCGCTCCGGGTTATAAGGCGCACTGTCGTTTTTTGAGAAATTTAAAGGCTTTTAAGTGCGCCTTATAGTGCGGAAAATACGATATACATTTTATAGTCGACTATCGATACATTGTTTTGTGGACTATGTATAGAGAAAACAAGAAAATAAACACCCACTACATGTCGACAATAAAAGGACAGACACTCACCTGGTGGGATGTATTGACAGGACCCTGTGGCGTTGACCAGCACATTGGTGTGAAACGTTGCGTCAAACCTCTCGTCAGCACTGCAGGAAGAATATTTCGAAAAGTTTCAAAGATCCTCTTATGTGGGGAGCGGGAGCAGTTTTTCTTTCAGGCGTCAGCATGTGTATAAAAGATTTTTTCAAAAATCTTTTTATGAAGTTGGTAACCTGTGAAATCACATTGTGCCTCCAAAGACAGAAGAGAGCGCCACAGAAACACGAATGTGAAATGTTCACGTCGAATTAGATTTGCCGTTACAGGCACCAAATTCACCGATTATCTTCCTTTTATGCTCAAAATCCAAAAATGCAAATGGGCCTTTTTTTTTTTCAACTGTTATCTTGAGAAGATGATAAGATAAAAGCACAGACGTGTGAGCCGATCTCACTGATGAAATCTTAACCTGCCGAATCAGCATTTTTCCTTATCAGGTTAGCGTCTTAGCTAACAGAAATGTTCTAAAAGTTGTTTTATTTTGAGTGTTAAAAAACTTTTTTTTATATACAGTAGTAATGAGCCATTGTTAGCAAACCTCACTATTTAAGGCAAAAGGAGGCATAAACGTGAAATAAGTTTGTAGTTTTTTTTCATTTGGATTCGCTAATCTGATCAGCAACTGAAGGAAAAGAGTTTTAATGTTGGTTGATTGTCCTCAGGGTAATCTTTACTTTCTCATTGTGGAAAAGCATTGCTAAATTGACAACTTGATAAACAAATGAGACTCTATTCCATGTTTTGAGACATAACCGCAGCTCATTTAGAACTGAAGAAACGTCTCGGATGAGAGGTCAAACGTCTTCCTAGAACTCTACACAGTCCAGTTGACTCGCTTTCAAACCACTTGGATAACAAAGACATGGATGAACGAGAACCTTCTTGGACACAAGTTGATAGTGACAAACTACGGTTTCTCTGAGGGGGAAGCAACAGAATCAAAAATCAAAAAAGTAGATAAAAATAGATGAAAGCTGCAAAACGGTGGATTAAAGACATCTTGTTCTGTGGACTGTCAAACTAGAGCCAATTTAAACAGTTTACGGCCCAGATCTCTTCCCTCAAGCGCCTAATGTGCTGTTAGATGCTTTTAAGTCCACATCTGTGGACAGGGAAGAAGAAAAGGCTGACAGTTTGATGGTGCTTTTTTCCTGCTTTGAGACAAACACTTCACTTCCATAGTCCCCGGTCGGTCAGCAGGCGACTCAAACCTCTCATGACGATTAGTTATATGTAAGTAAAAATATCCACCCTTGCCACAGAAAATTAAGTGATGTATGTTTTTGCTGTAAACTTTAATTCTATATTTGTATGACTCATTTTATGTCCATTCACATGATATTAATAAATGCTATTAGAAGATATAAAAGTTGAGTAATCTGAGTTTACCACTACCTAAAAATAAACCGACAGAATGGGTCCCCTTTTTATTTTAATTTTATATACACCCCATAGATTTCCAGGAAACTTTAACGACGTACAAATGAATAAACAAATTAGCGGTAACTAAAATATCTATATGTTTATTTCGCTACATTTCTCAAAAGTGATCCATACCTGCTTTAAGTAAAAACGTAATAAAAAAAAAATATAGGATTAATTTGAAAATTATAGCAAAAGAAAATTCGAAAATAAAAACAAATATTTTTGGGAAATTATACATATGCTCATCAACTGTGCAACAACTGCTGAAAATTGTATATAACATATTAAATAATATTAAACTTTCTCTTGAAGGTAGGGTAGGAAGTGATGGTCTGATGAAGCTTCATGAAGCAGTGTCATTATATTCAGAGTCCCCTAGATGACGGTCTCTGCACTATTCTCCATTGTTTTGAACAACTGTTCTAATGAAACATAATTTTAAAACTGATGGCGCAAACCTACTGACCTCTAAACAACATGACACTGTTTCATGAAGCTTCATCAGCCCATCACTAGGGGTAGGTCGTCTCCAGCAAGTCACGTTTTTACTCAAAATTCCAACGCCCTTTTTCAGACTCTCATGGTTACAGTTTTTTTGACTTGTTTTTGACATATCAAGGCAGTTCGTTTTGAAAAGAAATGAACGTCTCGAGATTTCAAAATGCATGTTTCAAAGATGACTCTTTTTTTCTCTGTCTTAAGAGCATTAAATCAATCGTTGTAATCTGGGCGTTAAAGGATTTAACGGAAAAGGGGGGAAACATCGCCAATCCCACCTTTTAAGAGTAAGAATTTGTGGCAACCAAGACTCAGTGAGTTGAATAGCATCTTAATCATTAGAGCTCGCTAATCCTCTGTGTAAGCCGCTTAAAGCTGGGTTTAGATTGCTAAAACTATTCTCTCGTCTCTACTTTTGTGACACACTTATTCCTACCACAAACACAGACGCACACTTCCCCAAACGAATCATCCGCCGCCATCATCCAGAGACAAATCACGCACCACGACATCCAAACATATCGATGCTGAAGTGATGGTTTTAGGATATAAAAAGAGTCCGGGAGGTTGTTTTTTAAAACATATTTCTTATCATTCCCATTTAACAGTCATGTCTTCTCATCATGTTTTTACAGCACAAAATGTTTTTTTTGTTTTTATTATATGAAGAACACAATAGAACCAGAGCTACAATTCTACCTGTTGGATATTTCACTTTGACTTTCCTATAACTTTAGACCCATCTCCCCCAGCTGATTAACCTACTTTTTTTCAGAATCAGACATTAATTGCTAGTAAGGTGTGTTGTGAAAATACACTATATTTACAATAAAACAAGATAAGTGACTCGTAATCTGAGTTGGGCTTCAGTGAGATGTAAATAAATAACACGAAAATAATAAACAAATAAACAGTTAGATGAGCTGGTAACTGTTTATTTGTCGATATGCAATATCAAGTAGTTAAACAGTTTTTTTGTTGCAGGAAGATTCGCAGAGTCACATTTGGTGTGAATGCAACTTAAAATATCTGAAATTCTTAATCATCATTATTATCATCAACTACTATATAATATGTATCTCCAGATAATAAACTGATTTTCTTACATATTTAAGCCACTTTTACAAGATAAAAAAAAAGATTTCAAAAGTTACACTTGTTTTTTTCCGTCTGGTCCAATTCTTTGTGTCATTGTTTTTTCACATTAAAGTGTTTAAAGTATGGACAAGTCTTTCTACAAAAAAAAAAACCCTCCAAAAAAACGAATATAGAAGTTTGTGACAGACACAAGCATCTTTTCAGCCAACGAAGCACTTTCCTTTGAAAATTCCAACTTGCAAAATTATTGTAAATGTGCATCATTTTTTCATGCTTATTTGGCAGAACGTTGCAAACCCTCAGCCTCCTGCTCTAACTTTAGTCTGAAAGCATTTCAGATATGTGAAGGGATGAGACCTGACTTCAGCCCTTTTTTATTTTTTTATTTTTAATGCCACAGCTGTTTTGCAAGAGGGTAAATTATGCGAATGGTTTTTTTGTTCGGTGCTCGGCCAAATGTTCGTAAGATACGGCCTGAAGCGACTCGTCTCTGAGGAGACGTTAGAAGATGTTAAAGAGCAGAGCACGACGCTTGACTTACTTCATAAAAAATCTTTTTTCTCTTGTATTTAGTGTTTTCTTGTCTTTTAAGACTCTCTGTTAGATAAAAAAAAGCCTTCACTAAACGCATAACGTTGAACTAAATAATGTAAAACTGTGTAAAAATACATGATTTTTCAAATGCGGGACCAAACTGCCAAACAGAGTCTTCGTCCACTGCAGTATATTTCTTTGTTCTCTTCAACAGATTCTTTGACATTTGCTTGATGTATTACAAAAACACTCGTCCAAAACTACAGCAGAGTCCCCAAGAGAGTAAGTCAGGGAACAAGCCTTTCATTTCCTCCCGAACATAAAAAAAAACAAACCCAAAATGGTTCAATCATTGCACAAGAGCAGCACAAGATGAAATACCATCCTGGAACATTTCTATCCGATGTGTGTTCCCGGTGTTCAGAGGAGTATTACAGTCACAGCTTGTTAAACGGAATATTAGTTACATCCACAGATCTGTGCGAGGGTTCCTGCCGTAAATATCCAGACACTGATGCGTTTTGACCTTTACTACTTTTAAGAATGATTTATCGTACCGTTTACTTCTAAGAGCCGTTCCGTGAAATTACAGATCTGGTCGGTGTTAGAACTCATTCTTCATATTTCTGTATCGCTTTCATGACAGTGTTTGATTTATGTATCGTGCAAATTTTATAAAAGCAACGTCAGAATTTATGTTTTTATAGTCCAAATGTTCTTTGCTAGATGGTGGTCTCTGCACCATTTTCATTTGTTTTGAACAACTTCTCTAATGAATCATCATTATTAAACTGATGGCGCCACCTACTGACCTCTAAACAACAGGAAACTGTTTCATGAAGCTTCCTCACTACTTTCTGGTGCACACACAGACTGAGGGTGATTTACTAAGCTTGTGTGTGAAAATCTTAATCAAATCTTTAGTCAAGAAAAGTACAAACTCACACAAATAATCTCTTGCTTTCTTGGTGCATTTATGTGTAAGAAATAGAGGTTTAAGTGTGATTTAATAGTCATTAAACTGTAATTAATAATGTAATCATTTAAAATAAATATCGTAATCTTCAGACTGTAAGATCTTCACCAGAGGTTGCTCCAGCAGGATGAGTGAGACAGCTTAACTTAAGCTTGGTATTGATTAATCGTTGGCGAGACGTTGGAGACGGCAGCGTAAACTTTTAGTGATGGGCTGACCAAGCTTCATGAAACAGTGTCATGTTGATTAGAGGTCAGTAGGTGGCGCCATCCGTTTAAAAATATTGTCATGTTTCATCAGAACAGTTTTTCAAAGCAAATAGTGCAGAGACCGCCATCTAGTGGCACTGCACATTTCTTACCCAAAGTTTGATATTTGGAAGAGTTTGTCCTTTCAAAAAGATGCTTCAGACAATATGGAAATCTAGTACCTGAAGAACATGAAAAAGAATAAGAAACTCTACCTGTTGTAGAGGAGAATATCAGGGACCCATATTTGATTGGATGGGAAACGCAGGTTCTGAACTCCAGGGTAATTGTCTGGGTTCCACGACAGGTAGATGTCGGTCCAATACTAGGTGAGCAGAGAAAAGGGCAGAAGACCAAAAAGGCTGTTAAAAAACATCACAATATCATTTCCAGCAACTTTTGTGATTAAAACCAGACTCCTATGTCTCCTTTAAAAATGATTGTATAACCCATATTTAGCTTTTGATCTCCATAGGCAGTTAAACCCAAAATTAAAATGTTTGAAAGATGAGTTACGTTGAACTGAATAATGTAAAACTGTATAAAACACATGCTATTGTTATATTTTCACACTGAAAATGAATGTGGGACAAAACTGCCAAACAGTCTCTTCGTCCACTGAAGTATATTTCTTGTTTCACTTCAACAGATTCTTTGACATTTGCTTGATGTATTACAAAAACAATCCAGGTGCCAACTATAGCAGAGCCCCCCCAGAGAGGGAGGGAACAAGCCTTTTTTTCCTCCTGACGTAAAGAACAAAATGGTTCAATCACTGCACAAGAACAGCACAAGATGAAATACAATCCTGTAACCATTCTATCCGATGTGTGTAGAATCTGACACCAGTTGAAACCGGATTCCTGTTTGTCGCCTCTTTGTTGGTAAATCTTTCCTTTGTGTTTGTCGTTGTGTCTTCACAATGGGATTCTCAGTGTCGTATCTTGGGGCAAGTTCTTTGGAAAGAAGAACTTTCCTTAGGAAGAAAAAAGGTTGGAGATCCCTGAATATTGTTTATGTCATTCAGTCTTTTATGGCACCGATCCCAGCTGTGTAGGGCAAGAGGCAGGGGACACCCTAAACCGGGTGGCCAGTTTTTAAGATTAAAAGTGGCTTAATTTGAACTGGTGACACCACTGACTATTGCAAGCCTTTGGGCCATTTGTGTTTTTATTCGTAGCGTATTTAGGTCAAACATACGGACAGGACAAAGTCATTTATATAGGTTATGCTGAAGGTACGTGGTTTATTTCCCGATGGCGGGCGAGGCCACATCTGTTGGGGCTTTAATGTGTGCGTTTACGCTTCTGTCAGATTTCCTTTCCCGCATGAAGTAGGTTGTAGAAGCTCAAAATTGTTACCCACACTTCTCTGCTTGACATTTTTTGGTATTTTGTTTTAAGACATATATCCGCGTGGTTCAAATCCCTGCCTCGCCACTGATGTGAATGTGGAGTGGATCAAGGGTTCAACAAAGATGATCCTGGTAAAAAACAAAAGGCAATATTGACCGAAATTTTATCACTTTTTTTTTTTTTTAAATGGACTCCAGGAGGCGCTCTGACATGCAGATGATAACGTGCCAAGGAAGACAAAATGGTGGACACACTAGTCATGGTAAACACAGAAATATGAAGCAGCTGTTAAGACAATGTCTAAGCCAGGTCATCGGGACGGCAGCGTAAAAAAAAAAAAGACTGGAAAAAAAGACATTCAAAATGCCCTTAAACTGGATTTTTTTTTTTTTATCTAACCGTGTTACTGCTGGGTTAGAAGCACTACTCTTAAAAAGATGTGTTAAGTTTAAAAACATTTTTTTTTTGTTTTACACGTGGCACCTAAACAGATTATTTTTTCCTTATTTTTAAATGTAGCGGATGCGTCTTTTTTTTCTTTTAAAAATGATGTCGGTGCAGCTTTTATTAGGGCAAAATTTAAAGTAAAATTATGTTGCTGTAGAAAAAGATTGAACCTTTTTGTCTTCATAACTGATGTGTAAGAAAGTACATTTGTGGGCTGTTCAGATCCCGGTCAAAATCAACACAACAACAACAAAAAATTTAAAATTTCTTTTAGCGTTATCTATCACAGGAGAAATGCTTAGATATATTTACGAAAGTAAAACAGAAGGAAGTAGAATCTTACCAGCTGCAGCCAAGCGTTGGTGATCAACACCTGATTCTTTTCATCCTGACGAAAAGAAAAAAGCCAGAACAGACGTCATCAGTGATCAAACCTTCTTTAACTGAGAAAGCAGCAGAGAGGGTTAGAGCAAAGAATAAACAAACGTCTGTCAGACTGACGGTGATATTAATACACACATCAACGGTGAGGTCAAAGGTCGTTCTCTCTTTATTTCTCTCGCAACATTTTATATAAAGGTCAGCTGACGGCTGACCCGCGAGGATTTTTCTTTTTCCACGGCACTGATTCAATGGATCAATACAGAAATGACTTCACACAAGTGAGGGAAGAAACCGCCACACACCCTCCACTACCTTTTTTTCTCGCTGATGATAAGAAACCAGCCTCCTTTTTGTGGCGGATAAAACTGCAGTTGTTGCTGGTGGATTGTTGTTGTTTGAGTTGAATTTGCCTCTTGACTTGCAAAAGGGCGGATATCATCGCCACAAGACTGTAATCACCGGACAAATCTGCCCTGATTGGGTTCAGAGGGACCAGAAAGGGATCGACATGAAAAGCTTCTTAACTGCACTTAAATTATAGTCAAATGATTTTATGCTGTTGCTAAGGAGAGAAACATGCCCCCATGCAGCGCGTGGTTGTTGTTGTTTTTCTTGACACTTTACAGCTCTTCAGAAACATGGAACTGAAGTCTCCACTTTCTCTACAATCACATGCTCTCGTCTTATTTCGGGAGCTTAACTTTACTTAACCCAGAGGACGTGAGCAAGATGGGGTCTGAGGGTCTAATCTAGAGTAACTCTGTTTTTGGGGAAATAGAATGATCCACACCTGCTCTGGAAGGAGAAAAAACTTCGGAGAAGACCGATGATTTTTGAAAAGTTGTCCCCAGAGGTGGTTTCTGGCATGACATATGGACGGCCACCTGCAAATTTAGAGGGGTTTTTTTAAGGCTGGTGGAACTTTATCCCTGACACTGGGATCCTTGAGTCTAGGCTGGCTGAGGTGGTTTTGTTGATACATTTTGTTACGTATCTATACTTTTATTCATCAATTTGATTCGCACATTATGTGATACATATGGGGCACCATTATTTTCTTTTTAAAATGTATTACCTTATTATTGCAGAAAGAAAAGAATACAAAAACTACACCCACAATACATTTTTAACATTGTGAAAAGTCCCATTTTCATAAATCACCTTTTAATTTAAGTTCAATGTAAAAAAAAACGAAAGATCTGTGAAAACCTATATTTAGTCCACAATTTAATTTAATTTTTTATTTTTCAAAAGCTCAATATAATATGACACCAAAGTATTTATTTATGTTAATATCATGTGTTAAATAGTATTTTTTCTTCAGAAGTTAGATATCAGAAAAAGATATCCATTTCTCTGAGTCTGTACCTTTTCTGGAATATTCGTTTAATACATTTATTTAAAAAAAACGTCCATTTGCATTCAGAGAAGATTGGATTTGTGTGTCAATCAAACTTAACTGTGATTAGGGACTGGCGGCGTGGCCTTGTTTCGAAGTATCGTCCGCGGTGGTTCACGCGGTGTTGTGTTGTTCTTTTTGCGTCTCTACAAACTGAACAGCGATGATAAAAATCGCCGCCGTGAGCACTACAATAACCTGCAGCGAGGACAAGACTTGAGGCCAAAAAAAAACGGGTTCGTCACGGTCTGTTGGACATCGACCTGCCCCACTTCCGCGGTCGGTGTGACCCGGCAGCAGATGGAGGGATCGCCAAACACTCACACAGCTTTTGCATTATTAAGAACCACGAGTCAGCGTTATGACATTGAGGAGAATCACTTCTGTTTTTTGTTTTTTTTTACGCTCCTGTGTTTCAGTGACATGTCTTCTCCAGCGTGTCCAAGTTGAGGTCTTGTAGATTTGACGAGGTTATGCTCGACTACATCTCGCCAAAGCCTTGTGACGGCCGTGACTTGTGTCGGCTTTGTTTTGTATCCGTGCTCGAGAAACGGTTCGACAAACACGGCCAGTCAATGTCGAGACATCCTTGTCTCTTCAACTCTAAACAAGAACCATTTAAAAGACCCAGGATTTTGTTCAAGGAGATCAAAAACTGATTTATGAAATAGAAAATATTTGCGTAGCTGTAGCTACTAAGCGCCACGACTATTGGAATTCCAATCTAGTAGGATCTGGAATCCTACTAGATTCCAATCTGTACTAGTAAAGATCTGTAGGAATTCTTATCTGTACTAGTAGAGATTGGAATCCTACTACTGTATTGGGATCTGAATATTGGAATTCCAATCCGTCCTAGGACAATTCCAGATTCTACTAGTGAATTCCAATCTCTACTTGGAGAGATTCGTCCTAGGACAAAAAAAAGGAATTCTACCAGGACAATCTCCAATTCTAATAGGAGAAATTCGGACCCTAACCCTAACCTTAACCTGTATCAATATTAAGATCCCCGTTCAGTAGCAGGATTCCAACTGTACTAGTACAGATAGGAATTCCTATCTGTACTAGTAGGATTCCAGATCCTACTGGATTCCAATCTGTACTGTGACTGTCTATATATAACTTACAGATTCATAACAAAATGTCTAAACTAATAAATGTGTGAAAAAATAAATTAATCACTAGTGATTGTAGTTTTTGTCATAGATCTCTGCTATTTCTGTGTTTATATATATACAGTACATTATATTTATTTATACATTTTTACATGTATTAGATTTAACTATTTACTGTGTTTCGTTATTTCAATATATTTTATTCATGTATATAGACATTTGATCTTTTATCAAAGTCATTTATTTCGAAATTTAAACAATTATTCACACATTTATTTAAGTATGTATACATTTAGTTATGTATTTATACGTTCACTTTGCTTATACTTATGTAATTAAACGTCCTTTTTATACTATATAGTAGCTTGCGACAAAAGTTTAGAACATTTAATTGAGATGAAGTTTAAAAACAGAAAAAAATGAATCTGGAAGCATGTGAACCAATTGGAACCCAGATAATAATACAAACAAGATACGAGTACCAAGAGTTATGAAGTTCAACATGTATCTTAAACTAGTTTTTTTATAAAGGGTTTTAGTATTTAGTATTATTGGAAAAAACTATTTCAATAAAGTTTTACCTTACCTTACCTTACCTTACCTTACCTTATTTCACTCTAAGCTTTACCACGCTTATTGTCTTTAGACTATCATGGTCTTCAAATATTTAGATGCTGTTGACTTGTTGACTGTTTTTTTTAATTCAAAAAGTATTGAGGTGAAACAAAGTATTCCATGATTTGGTTTAGTTCGAGCTTCAGTGCAGCGGCGTCACATCAGGAATACATTTGAATACATTTAAGTCACGGTCGATGAGCCAGAGTGCTGAAAGATTAAAAAAAAGATATAAAAAAAATAACTCTCCCTCGTCGCTACTTCCTGTTTCTTCTGTGCCGTCTTCAAAAGAACCAAAAAGAAAAACACTCACCACGTCGATGATCTGCAGCAGCGTGAGTCCGAGTTCCACCACGATGGGCGCGGAGTCGTTTTGAACCGGCCTCTCAAGACGATTGTAGTCCAGCATCAGATCCCGGAAGAGCTTCCTCTGGTACTGGCCACCGTGGCAGCCTGGAGGACGAGAGCGAGAAGCCATAGTTTATGGTTTAAAGTTGAATATTTGGTTTAAAACTATTTTAAATATAAAATTAACATGCAAATATTCACAGAATTTGTTAATTTATTTTATTTATGCAGTTCAACTTCTCCAGTAATTTCGTTCTAAATGAACAATGAGGTGCCGCAAGATCTCGGCGATGACTGAGGACGAGAGGATACAGTCGACTCCAGCAGCTTTTAAGGCTGATGTTCGGACATATTTTGGTTTAAAAAACAAATGAAAGTAGTTATGACTTCGTCAAGAATCATGTGGTCTGTACATTCTGCAATACCAGAACAAGTACTCGACAATACTACAATCGTGATATACAGTATATCGTGTCGCCTGATTCTTGCCAATACACACCTTTTAAATCTTCCTTGGTTACGTACTATCAAAACATGGACACCATTTGTTTGAGACCTTTGTTTTATAGGGTTTTACATTGTCTCCATTCAATACAAACATTACATTTTTTTTGCCATAAGTTCTACAAAAAGAATCAAGAAAAGGTTCAAACAAAATTGACTTTTCATCATCCCTGAATCCACAGAGCGGGACGAAAGACAAATCAATAATGGCCACTGATGGAGCTTCTAATGTACCTTCAAAATGTGATAAACGGGTAACAAGAGGGTGTTCAAGGCCGTCGGTCTCCGTGACATGATTCAATTGAGAAATGTTCAATAGAGAAAGTGTTTCCACAGGTTCTCTTCACCGGCCCTGACAGATGTAAACACCTTCTGACGCCTCGGAGCAACAAAACAAAACCCACCGAGGACTCTGTGAGTCGATCTGCTCGGACAGGCAGAACCACACACAGGTGTTGCCCGACGAGACGGGGTTGACTTCCCCGGGTGGCTTGTCAGTGTGATGAAAGTGCACGGCGGCGTGTTGCACTGAATGTTTGATGCTGTTGATTTTGTTTCTCGCAGCAATCGTGAGACTTTCAGACCTCGACCAACTCTTGGATTTTGGTTCTGCAACTTTGACACGGGGTTTCACTGACTCACTCCACAGCTTCCGCTCATTTCCGCCTCGTCCTTCCCGACGTGTCGGGGGAGGCAGAATAAAGACATTGACTGTATGCAGGGAGCTTCACTAACACTGTAATTATAGTTTGATTCATGATAACAACAAGTGAGAAGAAGTGATTTGGTTTCAATAATTATTTTGTCTAGATTGAAGCAGAAATAATCCCATTGGATGTGTAACATATACTATCCATCCATCTATCCTTTCATCCATCCATCCATCTATTGAACTATCCATCCATCCATCTATCCATCTATCCATCTATCCATCTGTCTATCCTTTCATCTATCCATCTAGCTATCCATCCATCCATCCATCCATCCATCTATCTAGTTATCCATCCATCTATCCTTCATCTATTGAACTATCCATCCATCTATCCTTTCATCCATCCATCTAGCTATCCATCCATGTATCATCTATCCATCCTTTTATCCATCCATCCATCTTTCCTTCCCTCGCTCCATCCAGCTATCTAGCTATCCATCCATATATCCTTTCTTCTATCCATCTATTCATCCATGCATCCATCCATCCATGCATCCATCCATAGATCTATCTAGCTATCCATCCATCTATCCTTTCATCCATCCATCCATCCATCCATATATCCTTTCATCCATCCATCTATTGAACTATCCATCCATCTATCCTTTCATCCATCCACCCATCCATCACTCATCTATCCATCCATTTATCCATCCATCCATCTATCCTTCCCTCCCTCGATCCATCCATCTAGCTATACATCCATCTATCCTTTCTTCCATCCATCCATCCAACCATCCATCCATCCATCCATCCATCCATCCATCCATCCATCCATCCATCCATCCATCCATCCATCCATCCATCCATCCATCCATCCATCCATCCGTCCGTCCGTCCGTCCATCCATCCGATTGAAGGTCCATCCATCCAACTGTCTATCCCTCCATCCGTCCTTTCTTTCTCTCTAAGATTCATAATTCCCTGGATTAACGTACACACACACACATACACACACACACACACACACACACACACACACACCCACACACACACACACACACACACACACACACACATGAGTCTATACCATTACATAACTTACAGAGAAGCATACGACGACCAACTAAATGGAGGCAGAGACAGATGGAGCCATAATTACACGAAAGCAGAAAAGCTGATTCTATAAGCTCTTTTTCTCACGATGAATTCATGCGACCACAAGCAGAGTTCAACTGGCAATAAACTCCCCACTTTGTACTCTTACCTTTTATTCTACATGGACTTCCATTTGAATTATTAATGTCACTTTATACACGGTTTCTGCATTTGTCAGCCAATCTCGTTGTATTCTTTATTGTATGTTTTTCATGCCCTTTTACATGACACTTTAAGGTGAAAACCCAACTCTCCTGACACGCATGTTTTAAATGTTGTAGTCTTCCTCTCCAAGATGCAGTAAATCCCTCATCATGACCATGTTTTAAGTTCTTACTATAAAGTTCTCCCCCATATGAAATCCCGACGAACAAGAGGTTACGAGAGCGGAATCCATTATGACGTAATAATGGCTTCACTCCTCCTGCAGCCAGCTGTAATCACACCAGCTTTGTTTAATCCACGAGTCCCTTTGAGGTGGAGACTTCCAGGGATTCATGATGAACAGTGACAAACCTTGATACTGGACCAATCACAACAGATTGGGTGTGGTTATGGTAAACAAGATTTAATCTGCAGAAAAATAAGTGTTTTCAGTCCGCTGACATTTTATATATATAGATATATACTGTATGTTTTTTCATGTATTTATTTAATTTGATTTCCAAAGAAATACACATTGTACATTTAATTTATTTTGGAAATTAAAAAAAAATACTGTTTAAAAATTAATGGGAAACTAACTTAACAATCAACAAGCATTTACATTTTTAAATATAAATAAAAATACATACTTATTGATACTAGTAGGTGTCTTGAAAATTTCTATACATGTAATCTCCAACCACTTTTAACCACCACAACAAATTCCAAATACCAGATATTTTTGAGATTTGAAACACATCATTATTACTTCTTCACGTTTTTAAGACTTTTGAAAATGATATTTCACATATTTAAATGTTAAACAAGGCCTTGTTTTTTGGAATCCATGACAACCATGATAAAAGGCGACTTACCTGCTCAGTTCTCGGCAAGTTGTCGTTGTTAAAAGGATTATTGGTTCAGAAGTATTTATGAACGACATTAAACGCCTAACACAGCACGCGTTCTCATTAGATCTCGGCTGATTCGTCATGTCAGATTAAGAGAGAGAGAAAAAAGTGTCTCACCCTCACTTCATGCATTAAAAGAATAAATCCCCTCATGTATGTTATAGCTACGCTGCTGTTCTGCTATTATAAACCAATGGTAGGGGGCGCTAAAGTTCCTTCCCGTTGGCTCAAATTTAGGTTGTTGATCGACATTACTTTTAACACTTGTCACCACAATTTTGTTTATTCAATTGATATAAAAAATGTTGTTCGATCAAGACGTGAGACTGGGATGTATAAAACATCGAAGAGCCTGAAGAACGCTCTGTTCCTATGACACAGTGTTTCACTGACGAAGAAGAAACTCACAGCTCTAGCCTTGAGCCTCTTTTCCGCCTCATCCTTACCGACGTGTTCGGGGGAAGTCCGGGTCGGAAATTTGGCAGAATAAGGACACACGGCTGTATGCAGGGCCTTCTTTTAGGCAGACGCTAACAATTACAATTTGATTTATGATTAAAAAGGAAAGTTTAAATATTCTTTATATTTTTTCCGATGATTTCTCACCAATCATATCCCAGTTTCTTCAGGAGAGGCAAGGGGACACCCTGGACTGGACGCCGGTCTATCTCAAGGCACACAAAGACAGACAACCATTCACACACACACTCATACCTACGGAAAATTTACCCAAGTTCTCAATCAACCTCTGTATGATTTTGGACTTTAGGGAGGACCCAGAGTAAACCCACGCATCGTGCTAACCAGTGTGCCACCGTGCGCCCTCTTCAGGTTACTAGAGTTACTAATAGATCAGATAGACTTGTTTAATCCCTCTGGAGACCTCATTTGGGAAAATAGGTTTCCAGTTCACAGCAGACAATAGAAGATACAGAAGTTTCAAAAACACCGGAACAATCTGCAAAAAAAGAACAAAGTGCAAAGAGCATAGATCAAAGAAGAAAAACACAAAGATCTTAAGGATACAAAGGCTAACATAGAATATAATATATTATAATATTATGTGAGAAATGTTTAGTTTTTTTCCATCATGTTTTTAATGCAGTTTTCTTTTGGGTTTTTTTTGTCCTGTGAGTGAATCATAAGCTGTTACAAGACTTCTTTCATAAAAAAACTCAATTGACATTCATCGGACGTCCCTCACTACAGCCATTATTCTCAATCAATAGACCCGGGGCACCTTTGCACAAACATTAGCTACGATGCTACGTGTCCCGTAGGCTTCCACCGATATCAAACACTCGCAGTTTCACTTCAGAACACACAAGGCCATCTGCCGCGGCCCTAAATCACAGAAGTCATTAAAAAAATATATTGTTCAGAGACGGAAATGAACGTTTTTTTTTTTTATTGCCGTAAATCCACGAGCTTCGACAACACGGGCGACGCCGGGTGTGAGACGTTCACCCTTCGTTCACGACCTCATCGCTCATCCGCTCGCTCAGTGGCACTTATGGATGTGAGGATGTATTTCACGACTGTGTAGGTAATAAGTATGTAAATGCAGCAACGGTGGGTGTTACCTTAAGGGCTTCAAACGTATGCATTAAAGACGTAAAGATCACGCACTTATTGACGCGACAGTTTCATCAAAAAACGACTCGACCTGGCAATATTCAATATACGAACTCTTATATTTATCACGTCTTTCTTGGGCTCGTGCTGCCGTCGTGCCGAGCATCAATTTGCACACTAATGGGCTCATGCATCTGTAGTCTCTGCCAGGAACGACCCGTGCATCTGATTCTTCTATAACAAATTTAAGTTAACAAGGAGTGTCGTTATTAGCGGAGGCGATTCGATTTGATAAAACAAACAACTAGTTTACAGGTTTATTTTTTGAGTAAACTTGACTCCAAACGTGCATCTTGGCGAGTCATAGGCTATTGTTACTTGAGAGAAAATACCATCTTTAAAAAAATGGATTGATTGATTAATACTGTCTTAACGATTGGGTTATCTCAGGGTCAAGGTGACCTGAAGGCCCTAGAAAAAAAATAGGAAAAGTGTGTTTGTGGTATCCCTTGTGTTATCGCTGGGTCAAGGTGACCCGAAGGCCCGGGAAAAAAAAGGAAAAATTTGTTTGTGGTATCCCTTGTGTTATCTCTGGGTCAAGGTGACCCGAAGCCCGGAAAAAATTTTTTTTTGTGGTATCCCTTGTGTTGTCTCTCGGTCAAAGTGAACAAACTCCCTGGCTTCCAAAAATACATATGCGGTGCTGGAGGTTTAACCCAGAGACAACACAAGGGACTTTTTTGTTTTTCGGACCTCCAGGCCACCTTGACAATGAGATAAAATAATAGTTGAGACAGTATTACTCAATTGAACTGGACTGAGAGTTGAGATAGACAATACATTTAATTGCTATAGGAACTAAGGTTGTCAGTCCCAAAGATCTAGCGGATTCATGCAAAACCGCGTACTAGTAGTAGTAAACCACAGAATAAAATATATATAATAACAAATATTTTTAACGGCAACTGCTTATCTGAGTAATTTGAATAAGCAAACAGGTTAAGTCTGGATTATACTTTTAGGGATCTGGAGTCGACAGAGACCTTGAAAAATTGAAAGGGCTTGGTGTAATACTAGTACTGTATTATCAACTATTGTGTCATGCCAGAGTCCTTTAAACGTTTGCTCTTCCTCTGAATGAATGCATTTTTCCGAACACGTATAGGTACATAAGAAGGTTAACTCAAAACAAACAAACAAAAATATATATATATAAAATATATAAAAATATAAATAGAATTACAACCCCACAATAATATAGTTTTCAATCATTATTGCAGCAGATTTAATTAAAGTATTTTAGTTAATAAGAAAAAAAAACCTGTTAAAAATCATTACCTTCAAATATTTCTTTCAGAGGCCTGGCAAGTCGAAACTGTCCAAGAGAAAACATAGAAAACTTGTTCTATGTTTTCTCTTGGACAGTTTCGACCTGTGAATTATTTTCAAGCAAAACTAGTTAGATTACTGTTATATCTGCATCGACCAAGAAATAGATATTCGGTGCTGGAAGTTTGACCCAAAGACAACACAAGGGATACCACAAACACATTTAACACAATAACAACGATAGTCAAAACAATAATAATATGAAGCCACATGTCCGAAGTAGGATGAAGCACAAGCTAGTCTTAGGACTAGAATTTTTGGTTGTTTTTGGAAGTATTTGAATTTGGCGACTACGAGACGGTACAGAAACTACAAATACTTCTTCTCCTGGGCAGGGAGATACAGTTCAAGGGCCTATTATTAACGCCCTGGAGACTGGATTTGCGACCTGCCGGCTACTTTTTTACAGGAACTTACTTTGTCCTTCCCCGGGGAGAAGTAACGTGGTGATCTAACCTTCAACAGAATCCAGGGGTGAGCCTAGGAAAGCGAAAGAGCTAAAACCTGTGGTTGCGTACTCTGGAAGTACTGCAGGTAAACATCGCGAGCACTTTTAGTGAAGACAGTAAGTAGACTAAGTAGCGCTCTGGAAGTGGCGAACGCCTGCCATAAACAAGCGTAAAATATAGTTTCTCTTCGTAACAATTCTTCTTGTCAAGGCTTCAATACAAGATGGACGTTACAGACAAGCAGTCCGGAGGTATTTGGATGTTTTTAAGCATCTTTTTGGAGGAAGCTTGTGAACTGAGCTCAAGTCACTTCATTAAAATAAACAAAATATTTTGTCTATGACTCTAAAAAGGAACGGATTACTCTGGCAAAAATCCCAACCCTTAGTCGACATGAGGGTGAGTAGAAAATGAGTGAAGGTGTTTTTTTAAAACAATCCCTTTAACAGTGTTTTTGTTTTTGGTAGACTCGGCTATTTAAATGTGCAAACATCTGTTTAGCACGAGGTGATGAAGGAACTAATGGGAAGTTGCAGAGTACAGGACTACACAGTCAATCCCACTGGGGTAACCGATGATAAGTAAGTGATAAGATACAAGCTACGTTTTTCTTTAATTAGACCATTATACATCGTCAAGCACTTAGTGGTGTTTAGGCTGTCAATCACACCTCTACATCAGTAAGAATCCTCGAGAGAAAGCGTGGGCTTTAGGGATGTAAATCTCCACAGCTAAGGCCGATACTCATTTCGATAAACTGCCACACATGCGATAAAAATGAAACCCCCACGATTCTGCTTCTGAAAATCTTGGCCACTAAACAACAATATACTCATCAATCAGTCAATTAAGCATTTCTTAATTCCGCACTTTGAGCAATCAGTGACATGTTCCGTAAAGTTGTCAATTTGTACCTATGTCTATGTCTCTTTGTCATTTACGTCTCCATCTGTCAGCTGTGCGGCGCAGCTTGCTAGGCTCGGTTGCTATGGCGATGCATCTTGCTGGCACGCTGACTTAGTGCGGGTCAGTATATACACGGAAGTAAGACTAACTTATGAGCGCTACATAAACACTAGTGATCCAGTCACTCATCTGTTTCAACCCCTTTTGCTAAAGTTACATATTGTAATTACTTTTCATCTCGTCTCAGTTGTTTTCTTATAAGATCGCTGAACTTCCAACCAAGTGTAAACCTGTCCGTCTTCGCCGTATGCTAATGAGCTAAGTTGTTAGCATCAGGTAATTTATAAACTGTTATGTGTGGGTGTACAAGAAGGTCGGATTTATTATTGATTTGGTGATATCGCGACACGCCGGCAGCTCCTCTCTGATGTCGCTCATTTTCGCGGGAAACCAATCCGAGTCACGTGAAACTGAGCGTTATAAATTATATTTTTCTCCGGTCATGTCGCCTCAGAAATAAACATTTTTTATCTGCAAATAAAAGAGAAGAGAGCTGAGACTGGCTGCTCTGTATGTAAATCAAATGGTTATTGGACCGATTGGGTGATGTGCAGTCGTAAAAAGAGATCTAAATATTACCATTTTTTATCATTTAGGTTGGTCGTGTACCTCATGATTTTTTTCAATGGAAAAAGTATACCTTGACTCGAAAAAAGGGTTGTAAAGTACTCGACTGCGCGTGCACATGGCTACATTTTTAGGTTAGGAAAAAATATCGCAATAATATCGATATCGCAATTCAAGATACCAATATCGAATATCGCATATAATTCAAATATCGTGCAGCCCTATGGTCAATCTTAATTTCACTACGTTTACGTCTGTTTGTAACATTAGCCACCTAGGTAACACATTTCTGTCTTAACTATTGATTTGAAGTTTTCTTGTGTTTTACTAAAACTCTTACTAACTTATCTTAATTGAGTTTTGTTTGGGAAAAACCTTGCTTTGGATACACTGCACCATTGGATACTGAGAGACGCAATACTTCTGAGTAGAGCATCACACATTTAGAGGCCCTGATCCTCATCTCTGCCACTTAACGCGTGTTTGCAGGTCCATGTCGAGCATCATCTGTACATGTCTGTTAGTCGTAATCATTAATCCGGTGTCACAGTCATGTAAGCCCATTAGTACTGTTGCCATTATTTCAGTCTCTGGGTAACGTGATATTTCATAATGTTTTCTGTCTCTGTCCATAACATTGCAACTTGTAAGAGGTTCTTTCCAAACAAAGAAAGGGTCAACAAGTAACAAAATAATAATAATGATATGAAATAAATAATACTACTTATTTTCTTCTCACTAAAACCATCAATGTCTCATTAATGTATTTGTTAATGTTCCTTATTTGAAAGTGATTCATGATAAATAAAGCAGTGGTTTCTACATACTCATGTATTGTAATTTTCTAATTTTACTTAAAAGTTGTTTTTTTTTCATTTAAGTAATATTGTTACGTATTTATAACAACATATCTGGTCCAAATATCACAATATGAACATGTACAAACAACATCACGTCTGACACTGTGGTGTGCAGTACAGGAGCACCTCAGGGGACAGTACTGGCCCCTCTCCTCTTCACCATATATACTTCAGACTTCTGCTACAACTCCGAGCTGAGTCTCGTCCAGAAGTATGTTGACGAAACTGCCATTGTTAGATGCATCAGGGACAACAGAGAAGATGAGTACAGGAGACTGATACGTGACTTTCTGGACTGGAGTGAGAGGAACCACTTGCAGCTGAACAACTCAAAGACCGAGTTCAGAGTAGACTGTACTTTCTGAGGAGGCTCCGATCATTTAAGATCTGCAGGAAACACCTCTGCATGTTCTACCAGTCTGTGGTGGCCAGTGTTTTATGCTGTGGTGTGTTGGGGTGGGGATGTGTCCAAGAGGAGTCTCAACAGGTTGGACAGGTTGGTCAGAAAGGCTGGCTTTGTGGTTGCCATGAAGCTGGACTCACTGGCTACAGTTGCTGAGAGGAGATCACTGAACAAACTACTTTCCATCCTGGATGATTACAGTCATCCTCTGAACACTGTCATGAGTGAACAGAGAAGCAGATGGATTGCATGAATGCTGCTCCCATGATGCAACACTAATAGACTCAGGGACTCATTCATTCCTCGTGTTATGAGACTGCTTAATTCTGAGTTTGGGGGCAGGAGTGAAGCGAAAATATGATGTTCTATGTTAATCTTTGATTGTTTCATCTTGCACTTTATTTTTATTGCACATTATTCTTGTTCTTGTTCTTGTTTCATGCATCTGTCATCTGTGTTGCTGTGTGCTCAAAAAATTATTTCCCAAAGGAGACTTCCAGAGGGATCAATAAAGTTGATCTATTTATCTATCAATCCATCCATCTATCAAAGCCTGTTTTAATCAAGCCCCCTGACGTGCGTATTGCTTCATGGTTCCAGTGCAAAAATACCTTTAGTGTGATTCAACTATGTTCAAGTATCCATGTGAAAAAAAAACACCTCTTTCTTGAGACAGTAACAACCCCAAACATGATGGTGAGAAGGCTGAAAATGAGTAACACTACTGGGGGCTCGGTCAGCAAAGAACACTGCTACCAGCTACCTTTTTTTTTTGAAAAATCAAAACAGCCAAAGGCTTGTCAAATCAACTAAAGGAGGTTAATGTGGGCTGTTGCAAGGTACGAAAACATGTGTGTGCCACAGCGGTATGCATCTATAATGGTCTTGTGAGAAGAACCTTATCTGAGATGGATTAGATACAGATTTTTACTCTCATTTTCATCTGATTCCAACATCACTTACAGTAGATTAAAGTAGATAAAGGGCACCTAATTTGAAAACCCTCCTGATTTATTCACATGTTCTAAATGTTGAAGTCGTCCTCTTCAAAATGCAGATGGTCATTCATCATGACGTTGCTTTATATTGAAGTTATTACTTAATAAAGTTCTCTCCCGTCTGAAATCTCGCCAAATGAGATTACGCCTTAATTTAACATTCTGACATCACTCTGGTGAAATGTCCTCCCCTAGAAGCCCTAAATCAGTGAAGTACCTACATGTTAATCAAGAAACAAAATAAATATTTATGTAAACATGGTGAGAGATACTTCTGCCTTTAGGTGTTTTTGTAATGTGTACATTAAGAAGCAAACCTTATTTATATTATTCATTTTTAATGTACAAAAAGGGAGTTTCAGGGCTGAGTTGAAATTTACGTGAGTCCTTGAATGCAACCAGTGTTTTTGTGACCAGTCAGAGCAGAGTGGGCGTGGCTTAAGCGTATTTCCTAATGTAAATCTCTTTATTAAATGAGTTTTGTGCAAAAATAAACATATTGATGAGTTTAATATAGGTCCTTGATCAATTTAAAAGACACTTAAATCAGCACATTAGGTGCCCTTTAAAAAGCTGTATGAATAATAGAGGTGTTTCTGGCGTTGATTCTACATTACCTGCGGGTATAGCGCTCATCAGCAACATGCCACGTTGAATAAGACTCTCTGTTGCTCAGAGAATAAAAAATTAAGGTGTATTTAAAAAGCACATAAAAGTGTGTGGTCGCTTGTGTTTTGAAAAATAGCCGTCTACCCGGTGACATTTAGTTATTGACAAGATATATCTGAATAACAAGAAAAGGTTAAAAACACAAAGTAATTTTGATTATCAAGTCCACATTTTGAATTGTTGTTTTATGTGCTGGATGAATCGATGCTTCTTTAAAGAGCAACTCATGTGAAAACCCAACTCTCCTGATTTACTCAAATGTTGCAAATGTTTAGTGTTTTGCAGTTATTAGTTTATAAAGTTAACACGTCTCAAATCTGGGCGAACGAGAGGTTACGATAGCTGAATCCATTATATTGTAATAATGGCTTCACTCCTCCTCCATCCAGCTGTGATCACTCCCCGCTTTGTTTATACAATGAGTCCCTTTGGAGGTGGAGACTTCTGGTTGATGCGGTGACAAACCACAAAGCATGACCAATCACAGCAGAGTGGTTGTGTTTCTGATAAACAAGACCCTTAAGCCCATTTTCTAATGTAAATATTTAATTACAAGAGAGTTTTGTAGAAACAACTTCCGCTTCAGGCTGGTGGCGTTCTTTATTATAAGCCAAAATAAAAACAGACAAAAGATAATGCCTTAGTGCCTCAAAATGTAACTCCTACTCTTGACACAATGTATTGCATGAATTGAATTGTCATCACAATTCACAACAAGATTGTGTGTTTGCTAAAAATCAAATATTCTTCTTATAATTTCCACTTGATGGTGAATCAATGAGCAAATTTATACCAACGTTTTATGTCTTGTCTCATTCTCAAGTATTTTGTTTGACACTTTGTCTTTTGATAAGACCTGTGAATCATTTTACACAACATTTACAGTGTTTTTTAATTTGGTTGACTGCGGAGGAAAGTAGAAAAAAGGAAGTTAAAATGTGTTGAAAATATTACAGTTTTACTGGAACTTACGTAAAAGACAAGATCAGACAGAAACAAAGTAAATATAAATGTAACTTTCTATAGAATACTTGTATTAAGTATTAATTAAAATGAATTCCAATACATATATTTATTAAATCTTAAATGTTAAATAGTATTTTTAACACGGATTTTTTTTTAAAAAATCAAAAAATATTTACCGCGTTATCTCAGTATGTTTTTTAATTTCTCTCTCAGTTCTATGGAATTAACATTTAAGTAGAAATAGATTTAACACGAATTCGGGTTTACAGATCAGTAGCAACCATGATCTAGATTCATATAACGTGGATTTTAAATTTTAAACTGATATATAATCCCATCAATATCACAAATCAATCAACCTGTTGAAGAAGAAAACGAAGATAACGCAGGTTTTTTATTATTATTATTATTATTATTATTATTATTCAACGCGCCTTCACGTCACATCTCGTGGTTCTTTGAACGCACCACAGACTCCACTTTTTTTACAAATACAAAACATTCGACAAGGAATAAAAGTGTAGACGCGAGACTTAAGACACGCACCAGAATGACCCTGAAGTAAGATAATAAATAAAATAAAGCGAGGTTCACCTTGACAGCAGAAATTCATCCACGTGATCACAGAGAGAAATAAGGATCCAAATCTCTTTCCAGGCTCCATCGTGGCAGAGACGTTCTCGACTCTGAAGGCACGTCAAACTTCTGCGAGCTGGATCTCTCTCTCACTCTCTCCCCCCATCTCTCTTTCTCTCTCTTTCTCTCCCTCCCTCTCTCCCTCTCTCTCCTTCACATGTATTTATTTATCATTGTTTACTAGGTCACACTACAATGTTTAGCGGAGGAAAAACAAACACATTATCCATTTATTTTAGTAAGATCCGAAAAAATGTATTAAAAAAACCGATTTGTAATAATGACTAATTGAAGATTTTTTATTTTTATTATCGTGTTGATCAAATAATCTGATTTCTGTAACTAATCCTAATTTTTTGCTTTATTAAAGGGATATTTCCTCCAAACTCATCCTCGTGTCGACTAACGGTTGGGATTATTTTCAGAATAATCCGTTCCTTTTTTTTTTAGAGTTATAGTCAAAAATGTTTGTTTATTTTTTAAGGCGAACATGCTACAAAAACACAAAGTACTCTGGGTAAATATCCTGAGTCTACTGTCTACACTGGACTGAATTATTATTTAATTAATCTTACTGTATATTTGAGACATTATAGTGAAGTTAATTTTAAAAAATAGTTTCTTTATTTAGATTCTGAAATACAAAATATGTTGTTGTGTTAACTATATATCACCTCAGTTTAACTTTTATATGACATTTTATTCAATTAATTAATAACGTTTTTTACATTTATATGCCGCTGTAATGTGATGCCTTTTATTTATTATATTTAATATTCTACATGAATAATATCAAGTGTATTAGACTGTGGGACTGAAGGTTACTTCACGGAGGCCAAATAATACCATATTCGTTGCACTTACAACCCTATTAAAATCAAACGATTGTTTCCAAAGTCAAATAACGTAGAATAGACAAAGTCTTCATCCTCACTTGGTTTGCTACGGCTCAGTATCTGTTTGCCTCATCTCCGAAATAATTGCTTTTGGATTTTTCTTATCTGCATCTCCTCTATTAGCGTCCCAGAATCCTGGGCACACAAATTAACATGCGGGTAGCATGAAAAGTCACTGCTAAAAAAAGGAGATATTCAAAAAATAAAGTTAAAAGATTACCTTAAAAAAATCAGGACAGAATAAATGATTTACTTAAACCAAATATATATATTTAAAAGAAGAACTATGGGGAAAAGACTCATATTTAAAGGCTGGGAAGTTGAATACTTGCACTTGAAGGTCACATTCTGAAGCAAGAATAGTGTTGACGAGGCCTTGAGTAAGGAGTTTGCTTTAGTGGCGGAATAATTGAGAACAAATGAAGTATCCAAACCTCATTTGTTCTAATGAAGGTTCATCGCGCCGAATGTGTAATCAAGTAGCCGTGACTCAGGCGATGTCGACCGTTTGAAAACAAACAAAGTGCAATTTTGTGTTTGAGACTTTTTTTTTTTTATAGATTCATTCTAGGGCTGTGTTCCAAATCGCGCAATTCTGCACTTACACTTTATATTTTTAGAACACAAGTGCGTCCCAATTACCAGTGCCAAAAGAAGGAAGGGACCATTAAAGAGTTAAAATTGATCGGAAAATAAAACACTTTTTAATTTGATTGTTTATTATTTCTTCTTTTTTTTTAACAATATCATTGAAATTAAACATTCTATGGAAATCAAATCATATAGTTTACAATTTAAATCAAACTGAAGTCGTAAGTATTGATGTTTTTAGTTGTTGTTTGTGTTGATTTTAACATGTAATGTGTAGATATATGTTGCGAGCAGTCCCAGCATGCATTGCAACCTAGTGCAAACTGCAACTTTCCTTATGCTTCTCAAAAATAAACTAATTTGCTTTCAAATAATCAATTTAACATCAACATTCCTGTGTCTATGATCAATGAATTACATTCTACTGGTCCACGTTATGGAACATTTAATAGTTTGGGGTTTTTTACGTTCTTTTTTGGGGGGGAGGGGGTTAGGTTTTTTAAAAGTACTTTCTAAAAGCTAATAAGCTTCAATCTTAATTTGACTCTATATTATTTTATTTTTAGAATAAAGAAGATTATTTTACAATTAAAAATAAAATACATTGTGTAATATTTGATTTTACATATATTTCATGAAAAAAAATGTTTTATAAAAGCACTTTGAACAATATTAATCCAATGGGACAGATGGAGGGAATAAATGAGGAGAACAAAAAATCTCTAAATTCATATTCAGAGTTAATATTGGTATAAACTCTTACGTAGCCATTTGAAACATTTATAAACGGTTTATTTTTAGTGTTATTTTGACCTCACGTCTGGTCCAAGGTTAACCAAAGTATAGTTTGCGATTTATCATCTCTATCTTTAACTATGTTGCTTAATCGAATACAAAATGATGAGAAACACATGTGTGTTATTGATTCTGGTTATTGTGTTACTGAAGAATCTAATGTCGCTAAAACTTTCTGCGACAAGACGTCGCATCATTGCATCATTCCAGTACGTGTAATGAGTCCAGCTGGGCTCCAGCGAGGTCCTCATTGGAAAAACATCTGCAGGGGAAGCGACACAAAAATGAGGCTTCGTCGTGTTTTCTTTTTTTTTTTTTAGGGCCGAAAATGTGTCTCATTACGCCGCGATGCACAACGACGTGTTTGCTTACTTACACTTGCAGCCCCCGCCCTCCTTCTTCTCCATCCCATAATGCTCTTTTATCACTCTCTTCAACACTTTTGCTCTCTCGCTCGCTTCCCTGTCGCGCCGCTGTCGTCTCCGTCGCAGGAGCAGATGCGTTAATGTCCTCAGACCATTAAGAGATAGCTGCGAGCGTTTTTCTGCAGCTCGTACGATACATCACCAGGCTTTTACATTAGCGTTAGCCTCACGGTATATAACAACACTATTCCCAACCCTTCTCTCCTGGCCCTTCCGTCTGTCCGGCCTGAACATTAAACATACATGGAAAACCACGTCCTCTGGCAGACTTGTCAGCTTGAGTTTTTTTTCTCTCTTCCGTTTTTTTGAATGTCTGTGTCCGACACCTTCTTTTCTTATTCACACATCCTAGTCTTCTATAGATGTGCTGTGCCTGCTCAAGTCAGAGTTTAACTAACTGGAACATATTCACATTCAATACGGCGCCGACGGAGCCCAAGCCATAAATAAAGTCACTGTAAAAAAAAACAAAAAAAAAACTTCTCTGCCAGCAGGATCATCAAGCATAAAGTTTGCTGGTTCCTTCTGAAGGTGAGTTTTTGTTTGGCCTCGCTACGATAAATCATTTAGAAAGTGCAGTGAATCCTGCTTAATGAACTCTTGTTGTGTACCCCCCCCCCCCCCCTACCCTAGTACCGGTCCATCTGATGGCAGCCACCCAAAATATAATTCACTTGTATTGATTGTTACTGTCTGAAATGAGTTTTATTTCCCCCCAAACACACCATATTTTCTCCCTGATAGCCACGTGACTCAACTACCTACATATGGAAAACTAAAACCGAGAAACCAGTCAAAGACGTTGGTTTATTACGGAGATATGTTTTTTTTTAGAATACATTTAATCACTTCCGATTCCGGTGAGCCTTTGATCGGCTGCTAGAACGTGAGCTCTTGCAATAATTGCCAAAAACAGTCGTTTTAACGAATACTTATCCGGATATTATGCTCATCACTAGAGATATGTCTCGTCGTTCCTCTCACTGAAGAGTGTGACGACACGTCAGCGCTGCTGTCTGCCCAGACCTCAACGAAAGTTGGTAAGATTTTTTCATTTCCTCTCTTTAATTTGGCTTTTACTACCGAGTTGAACGTGAGTTGAACGACTGCTGTTCGCTTCAAAAGATCCCGCTCTGCGCGCCTGTCAGTGACGCGGCATTACTAATAAATTCTTTATTCTTAATGATCTTTTCACAAGAGTTAATTTGGATTTATTATGTCTTTCTGAGACTTGGCAGAGAGAGGAAGAGTTTATTCATCTGAATGAACTCTGTCCAGTAGGGAGCGCTGTCCTGGGGAAGCCTCGCCTCTCTGGTCGTGGGGGAGGTCTTGCTACTGTTTATAGGGAGAGTTGTTCTTGCAAGGTGATTCAGACACAGGAATTATATTGTGTGTCAATCTACCGCCCGCCTGGTCCTGCGGCGGTGTTCTTGAAAGACTTCAGTGACTTCCTATCTCCCATTATTCAAACGGAAACTGTTCTTATTCTTGGAGACTTTAATCTTCATGTTGATGACGTCACATCTCGCTCTGCTAAAGAACTTTTAACTTTAACAGAAGCCTTTAATTTTGAGCAACATGTTTCTAAACCCACTCATCAAAAAGGTCACATTTTAGACTTAGTTTTTACTCTTGGCCTGAACATCTCTAATGTATCTGTACATGATGTACATCTGAGTGATCATTCTCTTGTCTTGTTTAACCTTGACTTCATCCCTGAACCTAAGCCTCTGAAAGTTAGGTCTCAGAGGCGTGTCATCTCAGCCGATACTGCAGACAGTTTTTCTGCTATGTTTGACCCTCTTTCCTTTGATGACTGCCAAAACGTGGACAGTTTGATTCACTGTTTCACAACTCATTGTGTTGAAATACTGGATCAAGTGGCACCTGTTAAATCGGACTTCAAAATTCAGAAAAAACGGTGCCCTTGGACAAATGAAGATCTCCTAAGTCTGAAGAGACTTTGTCGAAAGACTGAGCATCTCTGGAAGTCCACTAAACTTGAGGTGCACAGACTTCCCCTCAGGGATCTGATGTCTTCTTACATTGAGATGGTGGAAACTGCTAGATCTGATTACATCAGAAAACTGGTAGCAGCAAATAAGAAAAACCTCAAAGTGCTGTTTGACACAATTAATTATCTTGTGTCCCCTGCTCCTCAAACCAAGCCTGTCTTCTGTGAAGCTGACACCAATGCATTGTTGAGATTTTTCATTGACAAAATTAAATTGGTCAAAGAGAAAATCTCTCCCCCTTTGTTTGGAACCCCTACTGTCTCTGAGCCCCTCTCCTCCTCTTGGTCTTCCTTCACTGCTGTATCTTTGGGTGATATTTCGACACTAGTGAACAAGATGAAACCCTCCTCTTGCTCAGATGACGTCCTTCCTTGCAGGCTTTTTATCAAAGTATTTGATGTAATTGGCCCCTGGGTTACCAATATGGTGAACCTCTCCCTTTCCACAGGGTTCTTTCCCAATGCATTTAAACATGCCATTGTGGAGCCTCTGCTCAAAAAGCCAGGCTTAGACCCAACTGACCTCAGTAATTTCAGGCCTATTTCTAAGCTCCCTTTCTTGTCCAAGATCTTGGAGAAGGTAGTGTCTGAGCAGCTGTCTTTATTCCTGGATCAGAGCGACATCCATGAGAAGTTTCAGTCTGGCTTCCACAAACATCACTCTACGGAGACAGCTTTACTGAAAGTGTCCAGTGACATCATGATGTCGGATGACTCGGGTAAATTCACTGTTCTGGTTCTCTTGGATCTGTCCTCAGCCTTTGACACAGTTGATCACCAGGTCCTGCTGAGAAGACTGCGGGATGAAGTGGGACTGTCTGGGTCTGTGTTAGAATGGTTCTCATCTTACCTTTCTGGGCGCAGTTTTAGTGTATCTCCCAATCAAATAAGGTCTGAATCGGCAGATCCGTTGTGTGGAGTCCCTCAAAGTTCTGTTCTGGGTCCTTTATTGTTTTTGCTGTACTTGATTCCCCTGAGTAAAATCATTCAGAGATTATCTGATGTTTCTTATCACATTCTTGCTGATGACATCCAGCCCTTCTGCTATTTTGATCCAACTGAGCCCCAGAGGCTGAACAGCTTAGTCAATTGTTTGCTAGAAATCAAACAATGGCTGAGTGAAAACACTTTACAGCTAAATGTGGACAAAACTGAAACACTGATGATAAGATTCCAGGGTTGAGTCAGTACTTGGGTTACTTAGGTCAGTCTTTCAAACTGAGCCTGAGAAACCTGGATGTTGTATTTGATAAAGACATGTATCTTGTTCAACACTGCAGAAAACTTACCATAAACTGTTTCCTTCAACTCAGAAAAATCTCTAAACTTAGGAAAATGTTGTCACAACATGTTCTGGAGCTTATAATCCATGTGTTTGTTTCTTCTCGTCTGGACTATTGCAACAGTTTGTTTTCATGTCTTAACAAGAAGGAGCTGTCTCGCCTGCAGTTGATTCAGAACTCTGCAGCGAGAATTCTGACCCGCTCTAGTAGAAGAACTCACATTTCTCTGATCCTTAAAACTCTTCACTGGCTTCCAGTTTCTTTCAGGATCACCTTTAAAATTCTGGTTCTTACTTACAGATCTATTCATGGTCAGGCTCCTCCTTACATCAGTGATCTGATCCAGCCTTACACCCCAGCTCGGGCTCTGAGGTCTGTGGTTCAGAATCTACTGATGGTTCCGCGCACACAGTTCAGGACCAGAAGAGAGAAATCCTTCCAGGCTGTTGCTCCTAAGCTTTGGAACGATCTTCCTCTCTCTTTGCGCTTGATGGAGTCTACGGACTCCTTTAAGAAACATCTTAAGACATTTTTATTTGTTCAGGCTTTTCCTTGATTTTCTGGCACTCCTGTTGTGTTATCAGTTTTATCTTGATCTTTAAAGTATATACTTTATTGAATATTGTTTGATTGTTTAAGCGCTTTGTGACCCAGGTCTGGAAAAGCGCTATATAAATAAAAATTACTTACTTACTTACATTAAAAATATTTATTTTGTGATTTAATTGTATTGCTCGTTATTTATCTGGAGCTCGGGCCGTAAAAAACATGACTAAAGGAACCAATATTTTGAATGACCCTCCTCTGTATAGACCAGACCTGGGCAAAGTGTGGCCTTTATTTTTGTTCCCAACATGAGATTAGAGGAAAAACTATGAACTGGATAATGAGTTAAGTGAAATAAAAAAAGCTTGTTTCATATTTTTAATTACTTTTTTCAAATTTCTCCTCAAAAATTAGTGATGGGCATATAAAGCTTCACAAAACAAACAAAGTGTCATGTTGTTTAGAGGTCAGTAGGTGGCGCCATCAGTTTAGAAATTATGTTTCATTAGAACAGTTGTTCAAAACAAAGGTAAATAGTGCGACCCCTTACAAACCTCTATAATAAGGGGGTGAGTTTAACTCATAGTATACAATGTGACTCCCTTGGGGAATTGAATGTATCGGGTTAAAAACAAACCAAAAAGTGTTCGACAACCAAAACTTTAAGCTACATTTCGAAGTAGAGTATTAGGTAGGTAGGTAGAACTTTATTGTTTGTTTTTTTTTCCAATAAGCAACATTAATACAGTAATTATTCATAAAAATAGATAAAAATTAAAATTAGAACAAAGAGAAATAAAGAGAAAGAACAAGATGATACAATCTAAGTCTAAAAATAAGATAAAGGACATATATCAAAGAAAAATAGACTCTGAGACACAGAGCTGTGTGGCCCCTTCATGTAGAAACTAACAATTTTATTAGTTGTTTATTTTTATATATTAAAAATATAAAGAGTATTAGGTATTTAATGTCCATCAGAAAATATAAGTGAATATAATAAAAAAAATATTTGGTAAAGATTTACTTTTATTACTATTTTTATATTTATATATTTACTCTATAAAAGTTAAATAATATTAGACTTTATTTTATACATTTGCTCCTCTATTTTTGCCTCATGGAAACCTCGCAACAGCCAATGAATCAAACGTGAGGACATTTTATAGACCATCTATTTTTTATTTTTTTAAACAATATCAATGTATTTTGATTTCTTTAAATGGCGTATCCGGCACAGAACCTAGAAATAGCAACCGTGAGCTTCTGAGAACAACCTCCTCCCCAACATCCACTGACTTCTATTGTTTCAAAATCCACCTGCAGCCACAAGGACGTGTACCTTAAAGGTCTTGACCAACCCAGTATGTACCTATCAGGACCGTACCTGCACCTCATCTTCATTTTCCATACACACAAGCGGGTGATAACAGAAGTGAGGCAGAAAATGGTGCCTCTCTAAATGCCAAGAGGTTCCCCGAGGAGATGAAATGATGTTTCAATCTTCTCTCTGCCACAGCTGGTCGTCAGATGTGATCAATACTCGACGGAAGCTGAAAACCTGCACAAATGCTTCGACACGGTTGTATAGTGTAAGGTTTTATTGTGCAGGATATTTTGCTTAAGCCCTTTTTTTGACGGCACCTTGTGACCCACATTTCAAATTGAATGACCCTCATTAACGTTTACATGTTTATCTTTAACCAGTGAATACTTCAAGAAGCAGTGTCATTATTTTTTAAACCCACTAGATGGCGGTCTCTGCACTATTCTCCTTTTTTCCAATAAAACATCACACCTTTTTGAACTGATGGCGCCACCTACTGACCTCTAAACATCATGACACTGCATCATGAAGCTTCATAATCACTACTTCTACCTCTTTAATAACTTAACAGTCTGTTTAATAGTCGAAGATGAGAAGATACAATAAATCAAAGTCATTAGTATTGATGTTTTTAATTGTTGGATTTTCCATTCCAGTTTGAGTTGATTTAATAAATTACGTTGAGATTAATGTTGGGGTCAGTCCCAGCATGCATTGCAACTCGGTGCACATTGCAGCTTCCTTATGTTTCTCAAAAATAAAAATCAATAAACTTCTATTTTAAATCATTTATTTACCATTTAAGTAATGCGTCTATGCTAATTTAATTACATTCTAATCGCCCATGTAATTGAAGTAAAACAGTAATATGTAAAACATTTATATTTTCAGTATTATGATTTTATTTAGTTTAGTTTTTAGTTTCACTTTTAATTTAAACACTATAAAGAAAAAATAAATAAATTTTACCTTTTGGTCAATTTTGTTTTTATTAACTACTTTTTGATGTAACCAGGAAGATTAAAAAAATAAAAACAACCTAACAATCATCTTGTTTTGTAAAATAAAATAAAATGAATGCTTAAAAAAAAAATAATGGAGAAATCAGGGTTTGTACTTATTATTCTGACACTGAGGAGTCACCCATAGGAAATATGTGTTTGCTCGTCTGTTGTTCAATTTTATCTCTTGAGATCAGTTTGAGATTCTCATATTCATATCATTCTGTGATCATTTGCTTCTGAATAACTTCTCCTAAGAGACCCTTAGGAGCAACACCTAAGCGAAAAAGAGACAAGACACCAGTGAGACAGAGGAGGTTGAATTTATAAAACCATTTGAGCGATACTTGAGAAGAAGGATCAACAGAGGAGATCTCATAATTGTATCTCATTGATCTCAATTATGTCTGATAATCTTTGAATGAGAATTAAAGAGAATAAAATAAGATGAATCTGAGACTTTTATGAGACAAATCTGAGAAGTATGAGCATTAAAAGAGATCGCACATAATCTCATCTGGAACTGGGATTGAACCAACAACCTTTCAGGTTATGGACCAACACTCTCACAATAATAGTCTCACAGTGAGCATTGTGCAACGCACCTGATCCAGGCTGTAGTTGAGAAATACAAGAACAAATTAGGAATGCAATTTAAAAATGTATTATTTTTAGTGATTAGAAATGACTGTAAAAACAATACTTAACATTAAAAAGTTGAAACGGTATAGTATTTTCACAGTAGATTCAAAAAAATTCAATTAATCAATTAATAAACACACTGTACTTCATCTTTGTTTTTTGTTTTTCTATTATTTGAACTTGAATTCCCATCCATACAAATGAGAAACCAGTGAATCAGTCACTAGTGTCATGATAGTGCAAATACCAAGTAAAGTGCAAATGTCAGGTAAATAAATGTGAACCATTCGAACCATGGTTTTGAACTAACTTTTATTTTGAAAATAATAAACAGGCCTGACATTTGTTGACAAAGGCTTTTTTGAGCACATATTGAGAGCTTGCACTCATCTAATTTTCCGTTTTTGCTGATCCCCTAGAAAAGAGAAAACTGTAAGACAATCTAAAAAAACTGAAATAGTGAGCAGTGAGAGACAGTATTTCTCACTGAGATATAAGTCAACTAAGAAATGTGACAAAAATGTGATCTCATCCTCAATTTTGTTTTGCTAGGGGGAGCCAGAAACAGAATTTTCAATGATTTATGGTCATAACATGGACAGCTACGTTTGCTGCCTCCCTTGTTGTCTTAAACAAAAAAGTTTAATGATCTGGATGGACCACA
Organism: Callionymus lyra; assembly: GCF_982586985.1. Lineage (NCBI taxonomy): Eukaryota > Metazoa > Chordata > Actinopteri > Syngnathiformes > Callionymidae > Callionymus > Callionymus lyra. Next base: position 34,154,728 of record NC_141818.1, read on the forward strand.
TTTAGTTTCCCTGATGGAACTTATTACAGTATCTCAGTTTAGCATGGGGTTTGTTTAAAAGAAAATAAGAATGATCAGTTCGGTGCATTGTAATTTAATGTTTTATCATGGCTTTGATAAAAATGTTTTTGAAATGATAATTGTCTCTGAAAGTACAGGCGAGATTCGACCAGCTCCCATCACCATCAGGAGCTTGAATTGAAATTTGATGAGTTACGGCAAATGACCCCATTGACCTCATTTTATATATTCATGAATCTAACTCTGGGTTTTTGTGACAGGATGAAAGATGACTGCTGCCTAACAAATTGTCCCACTAAAGGCATTAAAGGGCATAAATCCAACCTCCAGAAATGACTCAGCATCTACTGGAAAGTAGTCAGGGTTTGACGAAGCTTCATGAAGCAGTGTCTTGTTTTTAAGAGTTCTTAAAGTGGTGCCCTGAGTTTAAAAATAATGTGATGTTTATGAATTATAGAGCACATAGTTCCATCTAGTGGACTTCGCTTGAAAGTAAAAACAATGCTTCATGAAGCTTCGCTAGTTTTTTGTGACACACTGGATTGATGTTTGGAGCTCAGCATGGATTGCCCTTTAATTAAAAATAATAAAAAGTTCTATGTAATTAATTATAGAATAGATAGTTCCATCTATGGACTCTGAAAATAAAAACAATGCTTCATGAAGCTTCGCTTATTTTTTGTGACACACTGGATTAGTGTTCGGAGCTCAGCAGGAGCTGCACTTTAATTAAAATTAATCAAAGGTTTAAGCAATTATTTAAAGAGTAGATATTTCCATCTATGGACTCTGAAAATAAAAACGATGCTTCATGAACCTTCGTTACATTTTTGAGACACAGTGGATTTGAGTTCAGACCTCAGCAGGTGGTCCGGTTTTAAGCGATGCATCTTAGAGCAGATAGTTCCGTCTAACAGGCTCTGAAAACTAAAAAAAACAGCTTCTCTATTTCATCAGTGAATCACAATTGTTAAGTGCCCCCTGAAAATAGGTAGTTCAGTCACTGTTCTTTATTTCTCTCCCCGATGCGACAGGAAACTAGTTTGAAGAGATCTTCACCTCCCTGTCGCCTATCTCTATGAATAATTGACCAACACGCCGAGGTCAGACCGGAGACGTTTAAAATAAATCACATCCTGCCAACCCTAGGAAAATGTAGGTCACGACAATGATAAGGAGGATTTCAACATGTGGATTTAAAGTTAAAATAAAGATATTTTGAAACAAAACTAAAAAACAAATAGGGCAATGTGTTATGAAACTTCATCAGCAAAATACTATTCAGCAGAAAGATGATTTATATTTATTGTTATACTCAAAAGAGAAGCCATTTTAACATCGTTTTTTTGTAAATCAAAGATCGCCACCCAGTGGTCAGCGTGCAGGGACTGAAGGGAACACTTTTATATCTGCAGAAGAATAAATATTACTGAAGTTGAGAAAATAAACCTTCCTAAAACGAATAACTACTGGAGCAACAACTTGTTTTTGTACCGAGATTGATGAAGATATTTTGAGGAACAATATAAAGATAAGACATAACTTATAAGATAAATACAACTAATAATATCCGATATACATTACGTTTTTATTTTTTGTATATTTTTATTTAAAACTGTGAATACACAACAAAAGACAACTTTGTGTTTCCGCTTATTGTTATTTTTTAAATAATTATTGTTTCTCTTTTTCTTTTAACTAATCCTAATCAATTCAATTATTATTACAAAAAAAAAAAGAAAAAAAAAAAGGAAACGGATATAAAACTATATATTTACCGAAAAACAAGTTCGTGAAAAATGTTTCTTTGGGAGCGTTTTCTTAACAAAAAAAAGGTCTTTGCTGACACTTTGCGGTGATTTGGTGCAATTACAACTGGTATAACTGAAGATACTGTTTTAAAATATATATACATCTTAAGACGTTTCTATTTGTCAGGCTTTTCCTTGATTTTCTGGAAGTCCTGTTGTGTTATCAGTTGTATCTTGATCTTTAAAATATATACTTTATTAAATATTGTTTTGATTGTTTAAGCGCTTTGTGAACCTGGTCTAGAAAAGCGCTATACAAATAAGAATGACTTACTTACTTACTTACTTACTTACTTATATATATTAATTATAAATGTATGTATGAATTTATTCCATCCAAAATCTAAATTTTTCCAACTAGAAACATTTGTTTGATGATGTTTTATTCAACATTTGTTACAACAATGGCACATAAACATTTTTTTATAAATACAACACGCTAGAATATCTTGATTATTGCTTTGAGTTTGTTTGCATCCTAACAGTCGGAGGTAAAAAGGAAATACATGTTTTAATTGAAGTGATATGAACCAGTTTTGATCACTGCGGCGAGCTGAAGTACATCTGCAGAGCAGGGGTGAAGATGAGGACGGTTCCTAAGATTGACACGGTGAGGAAGGCCCACAGGAAAATTCTGTCCAGTACTTGTGCCACAAACTTCCAATCCTGCACCACCTTAAAAAAAAAGAGAAAGAGGGATATACACTGAATACATAAATAATATTAAAAATAATATTAATAAATGTATCTCTTAAATACCTCTTGAATAAAATGCTCCTTTTTGATGTGGCGGCTGATGTAGCGAACAGAACTTGTAGCTTTCTCCAACATGGCGAGCCAGGCCTGGTTCTCATCCTCTTTTCCTCCCAGAGGCCCCCTCTGCTGGCCAGGACCGTGAAGTCCTCTCTTGCCTGCTCCTTTCTTCTGCTTCATCTCCGGGCTGCGCATCTCCATGTCCGGGAAGTGGAATCTTAATAAGAAAATGTTTCAGAAAAAAGCTTTGGTTTTCTATTTGTGTGTACCGGGTACCTGTCGGTGTGGCCCCTCATGCACAGCAGCCGGGGGAGCCTCTGCAGGAACAGGCTCTTTACCCAGGGTGCCATGGGGTGGTAGGTGGCCGAGGAGCGGTGGTGAACGTTGATGACGAACACGGTGACGATGATGGAGAACGTGACGAAGATCATGATGAACAGCAGGTACTCTCCGATCAGCGGGATCACCTGAGACCAAGATGGTTTAGTTGTGGGTAAAATGAAAGCGAAATATTCTTCTTTTAAACTTTTAAATCAAATGAAACATCATCACTCATTGTTCTGACTTTTGGCATGTTGTTGGGAAGATGTAAGCTTTATGTTATGTTATGTACAATTTTATATTTATGTAAATCTATTAAAAGTTAGGGAACCTATTAACAGAAAATACTGTTTTGAGCATCAGTGGGGATTTTATTACAGTTTAAATTGTACTAAGAAGCAAACTAGGGAGATATTTTTTACAACTTTTACTTCTTGCAATAATCAAATTTCCTACTGCCACAACTGACATTTTCTTATCTAAACTTATCACCAACTTCCTGTCAGTGAACTCATTTCTGCAGCTGAATGCGTTCAGTGGATTTCCCCCCCATTTATATGCAAGCTGTACGTAAAAACATCTCATTTTTCGCTCTCACTTGTGCTTGGATGTTCTTAACCAAACAAATATTTTGTGAGTTATTCTCCTCTGAAGCCTGGTGCAGGCAAATCTGGTTTATGTTTGGGTGGTAAGTAAGTTCATAAATAACAGTTATTTGTAAAGCGCCTTTCTAGTCCAGGGTCACAAAGCGCTTGAACAATTAAAAGCAATACACAGTTAAAAATAAATACAGATTTAAAAAACTCTAAAAGGCCAAGACAACATAGACAACATAGAGACAATCATATGAGCTCCAAGATAAGTAGGAAAAAGCCTGCACAAATAAAAGTGTCTGTAAGATGTTTCTTGAAGGAGTCAGTAAACTCCATCAAGTGCAAAGAGAGAGGAAGATCGTTCCAAAGCTTAGGAGCAACACTCTGGAAGGATTTCGATCCTCTGGTCCTGAACCATGTTCAGGAACCATCAGCAGATTCTGATCCACAGACCTCAGAGCCCGAGCTGGGGTGTAAGGCTGGATCAGATCACTGATGTAAGGAGGAGTCTGACCATGAATAGATCTGAAAGTAAGAACCAGAATTTTAAAATGGATCCTGAAAGAAACTGGCAGCCAGTGAAGAGTTTTAAGCATAGGAGAAATGTGAGTTCTTCTACTAGAGCGGGTCAGAATTCTTAATGCAGAGTTTTGTATTAAATGCCGGCGAGACAGCTCCTTCTTGTTTAGACACGAAAATAAACTTTTACAATAGTCCAAACGAGAAGAGAAAACCACATGGATTAAAAACTCTAAATTGTGTTGTGACACCATTTTCCTAAGTGTAGAGATTTTTCTCAGTAGAAGGAAACAGTTTTTGGTCAGTTTTCTGCAGTGTTGTACTGGCGGTCCTACTGTAACAGTTCTGGCTTTTCCATATATAAATATTTTATAAAAGCTTTAAGGAGATAAAATAGTTTTGAAAACATGCATGTCAAAAACATTTAAAGATCCAGCTGGGCGGTTGGTTCAAATTCAAAGTAGATTATTTTACCTAATTCTCCGGGTCAGTGTTTGATAAAGATGGACAGAAGATCATAAAAATCAATTTAGCATTCAAGACTGAAATGACATCATCACAATCAAACATATACTTCTTGGTCAATATGAATTTTGTTTAGTCCACGACCTCAATGGCTAAAGGGTTTCAACACCCCTGTTTTAGGATTTGATCATTTCTGAGTTGGCTAAACGCAGCTATGAAAGTCTGAGAAAGGGGACACCCTGGACAGCCAGCCAGTGGACTATACTTACAATTAAATTCTTCATCATTCACAACATCAGCTTCAGACGATTTAGGAGAACCGCAGATATTTTGAAACGTTTTAAGTTTTCAACGCTGGAATCCTTGACTTGAGAAGAGGATAGTTTGGGTTTATTTGAATCGTAGGTGAGAACTTTGATTTAAAAGTTCCACATTTTAATCTCCTATAACCTTCTGTCGTTCCAATGATGTTTGTGAATCGGTTGCTTGGGAACCGTTCAGGCAGTTTAAGCTGCGGGTGATTTAGATGTGTAATTAAAAACCGTATCCAAATGTTTAATAACCGGTTGAAAGGCGGAGTTAGACAAAAGCACCTTGGAGGACGACGGGATGATTTCCTCTATGACCAGGAGGAACACAGTGAGCGACACCAGTACTGAGGTAGACAGCGAAAGCTTCTCGCCTTCGTCCGACGGCAGATAGAACACCAGGACGGTGAGGAAGGAGAGGCCGAGGCACGGGATGATGAGGAAGAGGGTGTAGAACAAGGGCAGCCTCTTGAGGATGAAGGAGTAGGTGACAAAGGGGTACCAGTAGATACCATCCCTCCTGCTTCCCTTCCCTCCTGTCGCGTTCAGAATCTCCCACTCGCCGTTGTCGAAGAAGTCTTTACGATCCACGTAGTGATCCACTAGAACCAGATCCACCATGTTCCCGTCGTAGGTCCACGACCCGAACTTCATGGAGCAGTTTTGGCGATCGAAAGGGAAGAAGGTGACGTCCATGTTGCAGGAGGACTTGTAGCTGGCAGGTGGCGTCCACGTGATGGTGCCGTCCCAGCGCACGATGGCTTTGGTCATCAGAGAGCCTTCGAACCGTCCGTCGGCACTGAAGCCACGAGTAGCAGGTGGTTAAGAAGAACTTTGATTCCCAACAAACATACCAGTTGCACTCACTTCTCGTAGAGGACGATGTCCGGAAGCCATATTGTCTCTGAAGGCACTCGTATGGAAGTGATTCCTTTGTAGTCGTCAGGGTTCCACTTAAGCTTCACGTCAACCCATTCCTGAAAACAACGTGACATTTAAAACCTTTTAATTTAACTTGTAGTCAGACATCGATAATTATTTCCATTGGAATTCACTACTTTTTCTTTTAACTCTACTTCCAGGGTTTGTTTTGTGTTCCCTTTAGTTACAGGAAGCTACTTACAAACTTAACACTGTCGTCCACTGCCATTTAAATCTCCCCCTCTAACCACTTGGTAGCACAATGGTCCTGGGGTTCCCTCCTTGTGGATTGTACTGTGCTAATGTGCTTTTAAATGTTTCCCCCTTCCGATTTTTTTCGTTTGCCCCTCACACAAAAACACTAAAGGAACAGTAGTTGGCAGTGCAGTCAGCGAGCGTAGCTAACTAGTGATGGTCTGATGAAGCTTCATGAAGCAGTGCCATTATTTTGAGAGTCCACTAGATGGCGGTCTCTGCACTATTTTCTTTTGTTTTCAACACCTGTTCTAATGAAACATAACATAATTTTTACTGACCTCTAAACAACATGACACTGTTTCATGAAGCTTCATCAGCACATCACTACTCCTAACCCTGGAGATGTTAACCTAGTGTGTTTTTAGGAATTCTGAATGTTGGACGTCCTATTCAAGAAGCTTTAAATGTAGGATTTTGGTGAAAGCTACACTATGGCTGTAAATGAGCTGCTTGGCAGATGTCTTCAATCTTCGAGTGCCTAATCATTGTTCATTTTTACCTGCCAGAGCCAGACATTTGTTGTCATCAGCTGGTTCTTCTCATCCTGAAAGAAAGAAAAAAACACTTGGATTTTAATGTCTGTCAGTAAGTACTCATTATGAAAGAAAACAAACTGTTTGAATAAGATAAACAAACACCAGCAGTCAAGTATCTAGTTATTTATTTTGATGATTAAATTCTTCACTTTTTAATAACAACCCTGTTGTATTGATCAAGTGGAATCAAGAGAAGCTCTTATCAACAAGTATTCAGCACAAGTGCCTGACAGAGAAAATAAAGCATAATTCTTTTTCTGCCTAAAATGGCCATGACAATTTTGTCTTCAAAGAATGAACCCTTTTGATTTTTTTTTTGGTTTTCAGTTAAGCAACAATGAACTGTGAGATTATGCTATGGTGTTATAAATAGGCCCTTAAATCTTAAAAAAATGACATGTTATTTTATTTCTACATACATTTTATTTATTGATTCTTAATTCAAAAATTGCAAAACATGTATTATATAAATGTACTCTAGTAGGAACTATGGTTGGGTAAATTATAATAATAATATATTGCATGAAGATGCATTCATTATAAACAATATAATTCAAACAATGATTACTTTTTTTGTTTGATTAAAAAGATTACTTCTGGCTCCCTTCGGTGTCAAAAAAGTGTAAATGCTTTGTTGCACCATTGCCAAACCCTAGTGGTGGTTTGATGAAACTTCATGAAGCAGTGTCATTATTTTCAGAGTCCACTAGATGACGGTGTCTGCACTATTTTTCTTTGTTTTGAAGAACTGTTCTAATGAAAAAACACATCATTTTTTAACTGATGGCGCCACCTACTGACCTCTAAACAACATGATACCAGTTCATGAAGCTACATCGTATAAATAGTGTGTGTGTTTTTATCAATAAAGTACTTCATTTTGATTTAGTTGGGGTAGAAAAATACTCACAAAAGGATAAATGAAAAGAATAAAAAGCAAAAGTTATATTTGCAATACAACTTAAAATAAGTAGACAATAATATGTCAGTTTCCTACTAGGAATAATCAGTCTTCAACCGCTTTCTCATCAGACACTCGGAGCTTGCTGAAGTCTTATGCTCCGTGTGAAATGTCCTCACCACGTCAACCAGCTGCGAGATCTTCAGTCCAAAGTTCACCGTGATTGTGTCGTTCGCGTGCTGTACCGGTCGGACCCACTTCTGGTATCCCAGAAACAAGTTCTTCAAAAGGCTGTCTTCCATCGCTGCGAGCGACACCGAGTCATCCTGATCTGTTTGAAGACAAATTGAACGACATTTTAAAATCTCGAACGTCAAAAGTTGACCTGTATTCAAAGGGGATTGTACTATGCTAATGTGCTATTAAATATTTCCCCCTTCCCATTTTTTTCCATTTGCCCAACATGCAAAAACACTAAAGTAACAGTAGTTGGCACTGCAGTCAGCGAGCGTAGCTAACTAGTGATGGTCTGATGAAGCTTCATGAAGCAGTGTCATCATTTTCAGAGTCCACTAGATGGCGGTCTCTGCACTATTTTCCTTTGTTTTAAACAACTGTTCTAATGAAACATCAATTTTAAACTGAAGGCGCCACCTACTGACCTATAAAAAACCTGACACTGCTTCATGATGCTTCATCACTACTTTTCAGATCCAGAACTTAGGGTGGGGTGCCAACATTTTTGAGGTCGATCGTGGTCCATTTTAAGCCTGAGATTTGGACCAGGGAAAAGTGACCTCAGGGTACTCTCAAGGACAGCACTAATCAAAATCAAACGCACTCTTTATTCGCGTGCTATGATAAAACACATAAGGTGTAAGTCGTGTTGACGTATGATAGTAGGATTGATGGTAACAGCACAAGACAGAACCTCCCATGTTGTCATCGGATACACAAACAGACGCTGTCGGTTCACAATCTGTCACTGGGTCATGGCCAACTGAAGGCACGGGAACTCGCAAGGTTGACAAATGATCATGTGGACGTGATCAACTCAGACAGCACAAATGCCACCGGGACGGGGGAGGACGTGGGGGGAGCTCAGGGCGCTCGCTCGGTGCAGCCGAGCGCGAGACAGGATAGTCGGCGAGAGAGCGATGCTTTCTGCTGAGCAGCACGAAAACCTGTGTGTGTGTGCAGACAGCTGGGAGACATCGGGCTCCTGGGGGACACGGTTATAGAAAACACACCGTGATGTTTTCAATTTGAGCTTCCAGACGTCTGGACGTATCCTCCCTGGTAAACTGCCAAATCATCATTGTTTTACTGTATGGAATTCCAACAGATGTGTTGAAAATATTCAAGGTTTTCACCTCAATATTCTGGGAAGCTTTTATTCTGACCCCACAGGGGTTTACAAATCCTAAATGTAAGAGCAAACGCTAACCCTAGCTTGCTATATATATGGAGATGATGGCACCAACCACTTATACAGTGTAAAATAGAAAGAGTGGACATTAGACTTCACCCTTGGGGTTTAAAAAACATTGTTATCTGGATCAGTGAGGAAATCCTGATGTTGATGAACACATTACAGCAACAGAAACTCAACACAAACAGTGTTAAATACGCGATACGTAAGATTGGAAAGATGGTTTCTGTCTCCCCCCAGTGTCAATAAAATGCAATGTTGTGGAAACTCCGTTTGAGCCGTTGCCAGATACAGCATGTGCATTTTTGTTTTCAGAAGGCTTTTGTTGAGACCTTCCTCCTTATTGATTGTAAAACAAAAAGGATAATAAATAAAAAATAAAAACACAATTAGAAAATCTTGATCAAAGGACCAAAAAAAGAAATACATTTTGTTACCTGGTTCTACGAAGGTTTCATATACCTTAAACTATGCTTTTCTTTTTCACTGTTTTGCAAGAGTCAGATGCTGTCCCAAGAATTGATTAATGGTATTCAAATGATGTTGTTTTTAGAAAACAATCAAATTACACAGCAAAAAAAAATTAAAATTAATTGAATTAAAAAAAAAATACGCAGCTTTCAGCTTAGTGTAGTTATGAGCTTTTTAAATTATTTTTTTCTGATGCATTTACCAGTTTTTATTGTGTTCTGCTATGTAAACTTTGCCATTAGATTAAGGCAATGCTCAAAAAAGGAATCTACGGTCCCATCTTGCATGGTCATTTATGTCTCAGATTCTTGACCCTTTCTTTTCACAATAGCTATTCGACAAATATCACATTTCATCTTTTCATTCCCATTATAAACTACAAAAACTATTTAAAAATGTACAAACTACTTTGGAGAAGACAAAACTAATCTACAGTTTTGTGGCAAACTATCATCCAAGTAGTAATAATGTTTGTGAATTTGCCGTCAGTATTTAAATAAATCTACGTCTAAAAACTCACATTTTATCAACAATTAAAGTCAACTTTTTTTTTACATTGCTTAAAATCTTAAACGACGCATCGGGTTTAGACATGATGCTCTGAAGGTAGAAGACAAAAAGTTGGAATCAGCGAACTCTCCAGCTGTGGGCGATGAGAGCAGACGCAGGAGGATAAGCAATGAGTGAGGCTCACAGCAACTCCCTGAAGTGCGAGGTGAGGTCGGTGCAGAAGTGGGAAGTTAAACTAGGGCAGGCAAGAGAAGACAAACAAATACTGAGGAGGAAGAAAAGTCACGGATTAGTTGCAGCTTGACCTTTTTGTGTCATCCAGAGTTCTCTCCATCACCTCCATGGACTCTTCTATGGTTCTCTTCTTTTCTCTCACTGTATCCTCCCTCACTCTTCTCTCCATCCATCTGTCTAACCCCTTATCCTTCCTCCCAGCTGCTCACAGCAGGAGGCAGTCAACAATCAGTCTGGTTCTGCTCGAGGTTTCTGCCTTCGAAAAGGAAGTTTTTCCTCGCCAACGCCACACTCTACTCTTTATTGAGTTGCTGTGATCTGTTTTTCCTTTCTCCACTATATTATTGCTTCAACTTTAAAGTGTCTTGAGATAACTTTGTTAAGATAAGACCCTTTAAATAAAATTGAGTTGAATTGAATAAGCAAACCTATAAAATGTTAGAGTATATTTTTGGAGTTTGGTGACCTCAGGAATGTGTGGCTGGTCTTTGCAAGATACTCTTATATCCCTTTATTATTAGGAAAAGAAGAGTTTTATCAGTGGACCTCCTTCACTCTACACATCACAATTTCACCAAGTATGAAAAAATTCCTTCATTTTACTGTGCTTTTTAGAAAAAAAAAACATGTAAAATGTTTTTGATTTTACGTTTTCAATATCCTTGTAACCACTTATAGGTTTTGACGCTGACACCCCTAGTTTCTCCTTATTGTCAACTATTTAAGAGGATGTGTAAGGTAAGGTAAGGTAAGGTAAAACAAAACGTAGCGCGAGAACTTTGTCTATTTCTCTGATGTTTCTTTGACTCGTTTTCTTCTCTGTGGCAACCATTTCTGTAACACTTTCTCATATCTGAAACGTAAACACATTTTGATTTGTTATGCTCACGTTCTCAAAAATGAAGGATAAGAAAATATAAAGTAAAGTAATAAAGTAAAGCAAAATATTCTTCAGTTATAATTTTATTTTAAATGATTATACTTTTTTTTAAATCTCATATAAAGGAATTATTTTCTAACATTTTCTTAAATTCTCCCTTAACCCTGGTGTTACCTCAGGGTCAAGGTGACCCGAAAAAAACCCAAAAAAACAATTGTGTTTGCAATATCTCTTTTGTTGTCTTTGGGTCAAGATTAATGACCTTTCAGTAGGGATGGTCTAATGACGCTTCATGAAGCAGTGTCATTATGTTTAGAGTCCACTAGATGGCGGTCTCTGCACTATTTTCCTTCGGGTCACTTTTACACTGAGATAAAACAAGGGTTTAAACATGTTGAGTGTCAACTAATGCCAAAAGTCCTAAAACGAAAACCCTGTAGTCATTTGCCCAGGTCCTCTCTGAAGGAACCACCGTGTTGTAGATTATCCTCGCATGATCTTTCCACTTCTTCTTCTTTCTGTTGCATCATTGCATCACTGCTAATCCACTTATTTTCAAAGACTGGAAATGAGGCTTTGATACACTCATCGATCAGCACAGGAAGAAGGAGGCCTTGCTTCCATTCAAGCACTTCTGAGATATCCAGTTTGCTGAGTGGTTTGAGAGCAGAGGTGAAGGACAACATTGATTTTTTTTTTTTTTACTAGGCTCAAGAGCTTGAGAAGAGTGTTGGCTTCATGTGGCAAAACATAAAAACTGAGAGTTTGTGTTTTTATTTTCGTGCCAGAGATTCTTGTGTCATGAAACCACAGCACATGTTTGGGGACACAGCGGTGGAATCAGCAGCCACCATCTGTGCCCAATAACAGTTTTTTCTGAGTGGCATGAAAATAAAAATGAATAAAAATTCCTCCACACATTTAAAGGCCAAATAACGTGTAGATTTAAGTTTGTCTTAAATAGATGTTGTGACTCTATTGTATCATCAGTATTTGTCTGTTTGTTCAAAATGTGCTTAAGCCACGCCCACTAAAAAAGGTGTTTACATAACCACACCCACTCTGCTGTGATTGGTCAAGCATGAATATTTGTCACTGTGCATCATCAATTCAGGAAGTCTCCACTTCCAAGGGACTCGTTGTATAAACAAAGCGTGGCGTGATTACAGCTGGCTGGAGGAAGAGTGAAGCCTATTGTTACGTCATAATGGACTGCGCTCTCCTAACCTCTCGTTCGCCCAGATTTCCGACAGGGGAGTACTTTATAAAGTAATAATTCAAACATGGTCATGATGAGAGTTACTGCATCTTGAGAGGAAGAATTAAACTTCACTGATACTTTTATTTATTTTTAATATTACATTTCATTTTAAAAGAAGCTTCTTTTTTTTAATTTAACTTAATAAAAAAAACATTAAAATGTACTCAATATTTTATTCTATTCTTTGTATTTTTCTCAGCCAAGAAATTCATTTTTTTAAAAGACATGTCTCTGTATACAAAACCACCTTTAAACATTTTTTTTTTTTTAATATTGCCAATGGCTCAATCGTTGTTTTTTTTCCCTTTTTTTAAAAAACATCTTCAGGGGTCCTGAAGCAAGATTGCTAACTCTGTTATAGGTGAAACTGACATTAGAGGTAAGGGGAGCTGCTTGGCAGAGGTCTGTGCTCCTATGAGTGATTACATTTGATCAATCTCAGTACTTAGTGAATTCTTATTTTTTGCATACTTGAAATCTAGCTTCATTTTGTGGGGGTGGGGGGGGGTAAAACAAGGTATAGTCTCCGCTACTTAAGTATAAAATGATGTACTGATCAAAGACAGCATGTTTTTCTTAATTTATTTGCAAATATTAGACGAATTTCTTATTTTATTTTATTTTTTAAGCTGTGATTGTATTGCCTCCTATAGAATGAACCGTGTTCTATTTTACTGCTCAGCCATGTCACGTTAACACGCTTCAAAACACCAAATTCGAATGATTCTATCGCTTTTTTTTCTACGACAAGATCCTCTTTTTTGGACTCATTTTTGATAAAAGTAAACAAAAAAAAAAAACGAACTTCAATTGAGTAGCAGCGAGAGGAGGAGAGAGAAAAACACGGTCCATTTTTTCTTTAGTTGCAACATTTATTTGACTCACGACGTCGCATTCCTTACCCTGCATGGACCTGGTCCCGAACCACAGGGAGAAGAACCACAGCAGCGTCCCCGCCAACTTCATGGTTCCGTCGACGGATCAGAGCCGGGACTGGATCATCCTCGCGGGTCGAACCGCCGCAGCTCCGGCAGCATCACTCGGTGTCAGAACCAGCATCGGCGGATCCTTCTCGTCCTCTCTCTCCTCCTCCTCCTCCCCCTCTTTTGTTCCGTCTGTTTCCTGCAGCTCCGCGCGCCCGTGTCCCGTCTCGGTGATGGATGGATGGATGTTGGTGGAGGAGAATGACGAGGAGGGGGGAGGAAGAAGAAGGGTGAGATGAGGGGGGGAGGAAATATGGAACGTTGACTGCAGGATGGTGGGAGGTGGATTTTTAAGTGGATTCTTAATTCAACTTGGGGTGTTTAATCATTATTTAATGGTTACAACTCAAGATCAAACATTGTGCTCGAGATATAGATTGTATGTGTCAAATATGGGTCGCAAAAGTCGTATTAACTTATCAGAAATCGACAAGTGAATATGAGAAGTTAAAAGTCGGTCAAAAACTTCAAATTGTACAGATGAAAATAAACATCTACTAAGGTAGGTAAGTAATTCATTTATATTTATAGAGCGCTTTTTCCAGACCAGGGTCACAAAGCGCTTAAACAATGTTAGATTGGAAATTATTACACACTATACGTATGCGCCAAACTTAAATTAATGCTAAAAGATAATCACAATATAAAGTATAGGTTACTGGCTTCATCTAGGAGCTTGGACGTTTGAATACACATTCACAGTCAACATTTCACTCCAGACTGACACACTGTTTTCGGGGCAAGCTTGGAACAGACGTAGTCAACGACAACGGTTATTCAAACATGTTTTTCTGCCCTTTTCACACCTTGGGTCGTGGATCAAAAGAACGAAGCAGGGACACACCCGTGTCATTTGCATGATTGGAAAAGGAAGCAAAGTGGGAGGAACTATCCACAAGAGATCGTGACACAGTGAGTTTCAGGGAACCAATAGGGCGATAGGGGGAGGACCTCTCGGCCCGCAAATTTGCCTTAAATATAGCGATATTTCTATCATTCTGGACCGTCTTTCCCGGAGCTATTGACCTGTAAAGCTGCCAGCAAAGAGCGTGTCCGATCGACCGTAAAAGTTTGTATCTTTGTTTGACTTGAAGCGGCGAATAAAGGTGCACCCAACGATCCGTTACACTCTGCATTTGAACTTTTTTCTCCATAAAGCAAAGACCCGGACGTGACGTCGTGTTGGAGCGACGGAAACGGACTCAGTTTCAACCGTTTTAACAATCAAAATAATACTCAATTAACCCCTTAACGCCGATTGTCGCGAATTCGCGACATACCGCTTCCATTAAGAATGCGCCAGAGATCGTGCGCGAGTTTCCCTAATGTTGGTTCATGCCTCTTCGATAGGAACCTAGGAACGTTTTGCAATCACTAGTTTCTCGTAGGACCAATAACATTTAAAACCACGTCCGGTTTACGATCGTGTTTTCTTCCTGGTGTTGCGCAACCCATTCAAAGTTGGAAGCGCGAAAGGATCGTCTTGTTTGAGGTAAGTTACCGTAAAAAAAAAAAAAATACACGTCTGCTTATTGTTTGTCTGTGGAACTAGGAAAAGTAAAATAAAGTAGTTTTGAACATAATTTTTGAAGATATTTCAAGTTTTCGGTTTGTCGCGAATTCGCGACATTCGTCCATAAGGGCTAAATTAATCAGTATGGCCAGATGCGCAATGGCGCAGTACACACTAATATATTCAGATGGATTTTAGCCGTCACACGCTTTCTATAGCAAAAGCAATTCTTGTAACAATCTGTAATCATGTAGCATGTTTTATGAATTCAATTTTTGACGTTTATTTTTCCTCAGGAATGTTTTATGGTAAGAGAACTCCTGTAGAAACCAGAGTTCTACCCGCTGAGAGTGAGGACACCTGTCTCAGTTAGAGTGGAGAGGTTGATGAGGAACACACACCTGCACAAGGTGGTGAAAATAGCAGTAATAATGCTATGATATTGTATTGTACAGACTTTCAGCTTTTGTGTTGTAAGCCACATATTTGAGGACGTCGCTTTAAGAGCAGGTTGTGTAAAGTTCTACCTAACTTAACCTAAATAGAATAGTCTGCACTTTTCAATGGTGTTTTTTTTTTTAAAACACCAGGTGACAGCAGTGAGGAAAGCTTCACTGCTGAAGAGGATGATGAGCTTCCTAGTGTAGCTACTCCTGAACAAAAATACAGAGTAGAGTGGGAAGAAATAAAACATTACATCCATTTCAATGACAACATGGCACCAAACAATGACAGACTTTTCAAAATAAGGTCACTGATTGATGCCCTTCTTCCCAAATTTCAGGCTCTTCTACAAAAGCAAATGCTCTGTGTTGGCGAGCAAATGGTTCCTTTCAAAGGAAAATCAAGTTTAAAACAATATGTCCCCAAGAAGACACATAAATGAGGATATAAAATATTTGTGCTTTGTGACACAAAAGGGCTGGTGCATTCCTTTGATGTCTTTGAAAGGAAAACTGACCCTGTGTTCAAGTGTTCTAAGTGCAATGTTCACTTGTGCCTGAACAAAAATAACAATTGCTTCAGGGAGTTTCATGAGTAAGGCACCCCACAATTGAAACAGCTCAGTTATCGTTGTTATAGAAGTTGTTGTTATAGTATTAGTTGTTGTCGTTGTTGTTGTTGAATATTCAGGTACTGCATATCTTGGTGTTAGCTTTTACTCAGTGCACCTGCACACCTGGGGATTCCTCGCACCAGAGAACACACAGTGGGACCAGAAACGAGCAGCTTATTAGTGACACGTCTGCAGCACGTCAGGTGACGCTTCTGAGGAAGACTTGAGTCACTTTTTTTGTTATTGTTGTTTTCTTACCACTGTAATGTATATGTTGGCATTAACAAATAAAATTTCATGCTTAAGATGGGAAATGTGTTTTTATTATTTTTTGGTCCTCTAATGCCTGTTGTCACTAATTTGCGACATACCCAATTTTACAATAATTTTATGTTCTACAGTAAAAAATGTTATCTTCACTTAATTTAGTCTCTGCTTGAAAGCAAAAACACACATAATTATTTTTTTTGAACAATTGCAAATAAATTCAGGCGTCAAGGGGTTAAACTAATACTTTAAAGATCAAGATAATACCGAGAACAACACAGGAGTCTCAGAAAATCAAGGAAAAGCCTGAACCAATAAAAATGTCTTAAGATGTTTCTTGAAGGAGTCAGTAGATCCATCAAACACAGAGAGAGAGGAAAATCGTTCCAATGTGGTGAAGGTGCAAATACCTGATGGGAAATTATTGTGGGCAAAACACAGCTTAAGGCCTTGGCTCGTGCAAGTCATCTTATATAATATCATACTGTATCTGCTGATGTCACTTCAAAGAAAGTGTCTTGAAAATACCAAGAACATCTAAAGAGTGTTTTGTATAATGTTAGGGTGGGCATAAATTATAATAGTTCTAGGGGCTTTTAAAATAAACTAAACTGAACTGAATAAAAACCCAAAACATCAAGTACATCACCAAACACTTGATTACACTATTTTTTTTAAATAATTTATTAGCTGCTATTTTTTTTCAATATTCCAGAAAACAGTTTGCAGCTAAATGTGGACAAAACTGAAACTCTAGTTATTGCTCCTGGTGATAAGGTTCCAGGGTTGAGTCAGTACTTGAGTGACTAAGGTGAGTCTTTCAAACTGAGCCTGAGAAACCTGGGTGTTGTATTTGACAAAGACATGTATCTTGTTCAACACTGTAGAAAACTGACCACAAATTGTTTCCTTCAACTGAGAAAAATCTCTTAATTTAGGAACGTGGATGTCACAACATGATCTGGATCTTATAATCCATGAGTTTGTGTCTTCTCGTTTAGACTATTGCGACAGTTTATTTTCGTGTCCAAACAAGAAGGATCTGTCTCGCCTGCAGTTCATACAAAACTCTGCAGCAAGAATTCTAACCAGCTCTAGAATAACTCACATTTCCCCGATCCTTAAAACTCTTCACTGGCCAGTCCCTTTCAGGATCAATTTAAAAATTCTGGTTCTTACTTTCAGAGCAATTTAATTGAAGTGAAAAAAAATAAATCAATCCTTTTCAGTATTTAAAATAAAGTTATAACGCCTCAAGAGTTCACTTAAATGGGAAATAGAATGATGGACTCATATACTTGTGAAAATCTTCTGCCTATATTTATTTCTACATTGTCGCCAAGAGAAGGCTAATTTGAGGGCCAGAACAAGAACATTAACATTTCATTCCACTATCAAGTGAACTTTAAGAAACTACTAAACTAAAAATAACCTGCGACATATGGATTTCGTTTGTGGTTACTTTTGAATACTTGATCTTTCTCTGTGTCAGAGCAAACACAATCCTAGTAATGTTTGTTTTTAGCAACATCCTACCAGCAAATCCACAACACTTCAGTTTTCAACACTGTCTGCACTTATTCAGTAACAAAAGTATAAAAAAGAAATGCCAAATTATTTTATACCATCAGCATCAAAAAAGGTTAAAATTCTGAGACTTGTAAATCAAATACCTTGTTATATATTTCGCTTGCAGACGCCCTCTTGTTTCATATAATCTAAACGGAAATCTAAACGCTTTTACCACAGGAAGCAGCAGCGCTCACAACATTTTCTGGAGCACACTTTTTGCTATTAAAGGAGGATGGTGTGTGACAGAGCAAAGGAAGGAGAGACATTACCATAAAATGTCATTTCAATAACAAATAACCAGACGATTCAATTGCCTTTTGGCTCGACCAATATTTTGAAGACTCTCTGTTGAGAAAAAGCTACAGTATGTAGTGTTTTTGTCGATAAAAAAAAGATCATCACATCATTTATGCAACATTGATTTTAAAGACAACACAAAAATGGCCAAAATTCACACTCAAACCACACAAAAAACAAGTGATGGTCTGATGAAGCTTCATGAAACAGCGTCATTATTCTCAGAGTCCACTAGATGGCGGTCTCTGCAGTATTTCCTTGGTTTTGAACAACTGTTCTAATGAAACATCATTTTTAAACTGATGGCGCCACCTACTGACATCTAAACAACATGACACAGCTTTATGAAGCTTTACAAGCACATCACTACGAAAATCCATAGAAAAGCAACAAAGATATAAATAAATTTTGAATCAAAAAAATACTTTTAAGTCTTAAAACACCTCATTTGAGTTTGAGACCAATTGTGTATAATAGTTCCTTTAAAAAAAAAAAAAGAGGTTATGATGGTTTAATTTTATATTTTTCTTATTATAAATATATAGTTTCTTCAATGGTTCTGGAGCTTCTTCAACTTACCACATGTACCTATTTGTATTGATTATTTCTTTTTTCATTCTGTTTGGATTTGCAGATTCATACACGTTGCCATCCAAAATGTGAAATAAAAGCTGTTTAAAAAAAAAAAAAAAGATTATTTAATTTGACCCAAGACATAAAACTACATAGAAAAAAAAGTACATTTTCAAAAAGTAAAAACAACGTTAACAAACTGAATATTTCGTTTGTGGTTACTTTTGAATACTTGATCTTTCTCTGTGTCAGAGCAAACACAATCCTAGTAATGTTTGTTTTTAGCAACATCCTACCAGCAAATCCACAACACTTCAGTTTTCAACACTGTCTGCACTTATTCAGTAACAAAAGTATAAAAAAGAAATGCCAAATTATTTTATACCATCAGCATCAAAAAAGGTTAAAATTCTGAGACTTGTAAATCAAATACCTTGTTATATATTTCGCTTGCAGACGCCCTCTTGTTTCATATAATCTAAACGGAAATCTAAACGCTTTTACCACAGGAAGCAGCAGCGCTCACAACATTTTCTGGAGCACACTTTTTGCTATTAAAGGAGGATGGTGTGTGACAGAGCAAAGGAAGGAGAGACATTACCATAAAATGTCATTTCAATAACAAATAACCAGACGATTCAATTGCCTTTTGGCTCGACCAATATTTTGAAGACTCTCTGTTGAGAAAAAGCTACAGTATGTAGTGTTTTTGTCGATAAAAAAAAGATCATCACATCATTTATGCAACATTGATTTTAAAGACAACACAAAAATGGCCAAAATTCACACTCAAACCACACAAAAAACAAGTGATGGTCTGATGAAGCTTCATGAAACAGCGTCATTATTCTCAGAGTCCACTAGATGGCGGTCTCTGCAGTATTTCCTTGGTTTTGAACAACTGTTCTAATGAAACATCATTTTTAAACTGATGGCGCCACCTACTGACATCTAAACAACATGACACAGCTTTATGAAGCTTTACAAGCACATCACTACGAAAATCCATAGAAAAGCAACAAAGATATAAATAAATTTTGAATCAAAAAAATACTTTTAAGTCTTAAAACACCTCATTTGAGTTTGAGACCAATTGTGTATAATAGTTCCTTTAAAAAAAAAAAAAGAGGTTATGATGGTTTAATTTTATATTTTTCTTATTATAAATATATAGTTTCTTCAATGGTTCTGGAGCTTCTTCAACTTACCACATGTACCTATTTGTAATGATTATTTCTTTTTTCATTCTGTTTGGATTTGCAGATTCATACACGTTGCCATCCAAAATGTGAAATAAAAGCTGTTTAAAAAAAAAAAAAAAGATTATTTAATTTGACCCAAGACATAAAACTACATAGAAAAAAAAGTACATTTTCAAAAAGTAAAAACAACGTTAACAAACTGAATATATATATATATATCTAAAAACATTTACAGCTTTTAAACACAGATTTTCCGACCTTGGGAGAGCTTTACATTTGTTTTATCAAAATCATCCGAAATATTTCCTCAATTATAATAATAAAAACAAAGTCTGACTCAAATAAAAAGGCTTTGAAAGAGACGGATAATCTCTCTTCTAATTAAGTGTGAGCCACCAGCATCTGGGAGTAAAACCCACATTTCTTGTTTCCTCTTCACTGCCTTCGTTGGGTTTGTCTGACTAATTAAAAGTGTCTCGCTCTGATCCGCTGTTGCCGAGACTTGCCCAAGGGAGGAGGAAACCTTCCACAAACACGCACAACAACACACTTTTTTTTTTGGTTCATCCAAATAAGAAGATCATCTCGTCACCATCAGAAATCGGCTGGAAAAAGAAGACGGGCTGCGGTCACGGGTGGTTGTGTTTTAACATATTCTTCAAATATTGTTGAGCATTTAAAAGTATGTTTAAAATGTTGAGAAAATGTACAACCGGTTTAATATTTCTGACATTTTATGACATTAAAAAATAGTAAAACAGTTTGAAATGTATGGTTCTGATTCATATATGGGTAAGTTTTACTAACACAATATAGAGAAAATCTCTTGAATATATAATTAATCTTGCATTTATATTAATTTTAGTTGGTCTTTCTGCCTCCGGCAGCACATTTTAGCCACTGACTGGTCCCCTGGTGTCCATTACTTTCGGGACGGGGGGTGCATTGACATCACAGTGTTCCCCGTACAGAGAAGGTTCTGGAGGACGGCCGGATGATTACTTCAAAAATGATTCTTATGATTTTTTTTTTCCGCTCCAATTGCTGTGGCAGCCAGGAGCAGCTGCAGTGTGATTTCTGCTGATCCGGCGTTGCCCGAGCTGGTCAATTATCAATGATACGGAAAGGAAAGGACCACTGCGGAGCCCACACTGCGACAATCAGGGAAGCAGAGACTGATATAGCTGGCTTGGCACACTTTATGAGACACTGAAGGATCTTGTACTCATAAAAGTTGTTGCAAATCTGTGTAAAGTAGTTTGTTTTTAGCACCAGTTTAACCCTTGTGTTATCTCTGGGACAAGGTGACACAAATGCCTGGAAAAAAATGTGTTTGAGATATCCCTTGTGTTATTTTAGGGTTAAGGTGACACGAAGGCGTGGAAACAAATGTGTTTGAGGTATCCCTTGTGTTATCTCTGGGTCAAGGTGAGTGACCTCCACCACTCCATGTGTTTTTATGGAAGCCAGGGAGGTCGTTCACCTTGACCCAGAGACAACACAAGGGATACCACAAACACATTTGTTTTCAGGCTGAGTGAGTTTGACCCCAAGATAAAAAAAAAAAGGTTTAAGCATTTAAGCAAGAAAAGTTATTTTATTATTATTTATTATTATTTACTTTATTCCTGATACATTACCTGTTTGTTATTAATTTGGTAAGTTATTCCTATACTAACTATTTGTTTATATTTTTCCCAAGATCATTAGATAATGAATTTCTTTTAGTGACTTTGAAGGATGAATCAGCAGATTTGACTCTTAAAACTTGTAATCCTGAATTGTCAAACTGAGGTTTTAAAAAAAAAAGAAATACAATAAATAATCAATGAAGTCAGTACCAACACAAGTACGAGTACACAGACCATTTACACCTTTTATATCACATAGAAAGCAAGGGTCACACTGGCTGATTAATTGATTGATTGATTGATTGATGTACGTATATCATAGGTTGCCTCCCTCTCAATCAGGAGGCGAACCTGCAACCTTCAAAAAAAGGCAAAAATAAAAAACTACAAAACCAGAAAGACGTCTTGCAACAAAAAAAAATGACAGAAAAAAAAAAGTTAGTAGTTATTCTGATACAGTCATATATAATATCCTGGTAATATCCCGAATGTCCAGTGGATATTTTCCCTTTTTTCCAAAATGTC
Source organism: Callionymus lyra (assembly GCF_982586985.1). Lineage (NCBI taxonomy): Eukaryota > Metazoa > Chordata > Actinopteri > Syngnathiformes > Callionymidae > Callionymus > Callionymus lyra. Next base: position 34,176,543 of record NC_141818.1, read on the forward strand.
TTCCTGTCGTTTATAGTATAATGAACGTCCTCATCCAGATTCATGTGTCTTTTTTCTTGTGGTCAAAATTAGTTGTTTGTTTTTTTTACTAGATAATTTAATACATATTGGGTCAGATATAAACATTTAAAAGAGATTTTTATTTTTTAATTTCTCTCACATCATTATAAAGTTGTTAGAAATTAGAAGTTTAATATTTCAGTGACCTTTTCCAACCTCGTGTTTTGTTTCAGCCGCACATTCATCATGATGTACCAATGTTCTCACTCCCTCAACAAACACATCACGCTCCTGTCATTACAAGGCTTATTCGGTCCATGTGACTGCAGTAGGAACTGGAAACACCCTGGAAGACGTAAGTCAGAAACCTGCTTCATTTAAACCATAATAAGCAAGAGTTAATTTCCAGCTCCCCTCGTTTTCTACGCACCCTCATGTCGACTTATGATTAGGATTATTTTACAACTCTTTATTTTAAGCGTGCTTGTAGCAGAAGTTCAAAGAATATCCGGCAATACAGACAGGAAGTAAAAAAAAAACTTAAATTAAAAAAATTCTTCTCATCGAGGCTTCAATACAGCGAGCATTATGGAGTTATTTGGATGTATTTAAGTGTCTTTTTGTACAAATATAAAGACGAAGACGACTGAGCTCCAGTCACTACATTAAAATGAATAAACATTTTTGGCTATAACGCTAAAAAGGAACAGATTACTCTGAAGATAATCCCAACCCTGAGTCGACATGAGGGCGAGAAGAAAATTAGTGAAGTTTTGGGTGAACTAACCATTCAAGTTGTCACATAAATCCTACGAACTGAGAGTATAACAAAGACTTAAGCATGTAGAGTCAAATCATACTTTGAATATTGATTATTTTACCAGTGAAAGTCAATTTAAGGAATTCAATCCTGTAGTAAAATTGACTGACGGTTGAAAAGTCGGTTTAGATCGTAGAAAAAGCCCTTCGATCGGAGAAGCTCGAGGGTCCAACACAAGCTCGGTAAACATTCTAAGTGCTAACGCAAACACTAAGGGCTAATGAGTCAAACAGTATAGGGACGAATGAAGTCACCCTTACTCGTATTTGACTTGTGTTAAAAAATATAAAATCGTGTCATATTTCAATCAGGAGTCGGATCGTTTCTTTCTTGTTTACGAAACAACGATTAAGAAAGTAGAAAACCTTTGTTGTGTCGTTCCTTTGAAAGACGACCATTTTAACGACTCTTTAGACAATGTTGAGTTTGTTTAAAAGGTTTCCCCCCAAGGCTTCTTAATTCCATGTCAGTCAAACAACTGGTGCGTTTACTTTGTGGCCTTTTTCTTCAAGTCAATATTGACTTAAAGAAACAAAAGTTCATTCACATGTGAACATTCTGTTCCACCATTCAACTTCCATCTACAACACCCTTTCATTTTATCACCTTTATTCCGTTTAAGGATCTGTTTTGGGGTTTTTTTGCATAGCAAAGTTTGCACGAGAAAATACAAAAACATTGTTTTAAATACACATCGTCCTTTAAAGAAGCAGCAGAATCTACTTTAGTACTTTAGTGCAACTAACTAATAGAAATAAATATTATTCCATCTTGTCATCATTTGATTCAATTCAATTGAGTCCGTGCATCACTTTTTACAGTCGCAGATAATGACAAGTAAGGGTCAAATGTTTAATGTTGGTAATAACCAACAATTATTTTCTATTTCTGGAGCTTGTTTTTCCAGATGGTGCTTTTGTTTATTACAATGCTACTGGCGCTACTAATTTCCTAACGACTGGCAAGTTACAGATAAAAATAAATCAAGGTCTCTTGGCAAGAACGCTTGTTTGTACACATGATTCTTCATATAGTCTTTAGGATTAAGAAATAGTGATAAAAATGTGATAAACGTATTTTTACTGCCAAAATTAGGTTTCAGTTAGAAAAAGAAAACATCCATCTATCTATCTGTCTACGTATCCATTTACCTATCCATCTATCTATCTATCCATCTATCCGTCCACCCGTCCATCCGTCCATCCGTCCATCCGTCCATCCATCCATCCGTCCATCTATCTATCTAGCAATCTGGTTTTGTATTTTATCAACATGTTGACATATTTTTGATCGGTGTGTACTACTTAAAATCTGTTTGACAGAATAATACATAAGGCCCGGCAGAATAAGGTACACTGTATGGTATATTTATGAGAAAATAAAAGCGCGCTTTATAGTCCCGAAAATACGGTGAGCATAATCTTACATTCAATACCAAGTTCAATGTAAATCGACAATTTCTTTCACTTTTATCACCAACCTTCCTCCACTGCAAACTCACATTGAGGATTTTTGATAAAAAAAAGTTCTTTTTTTTGCTGTCGCCTGAAACATTCCTACCGTGGACAAATATACGAAAGAATAAGGTCAATCATGTTCTTTATAATGGGGGCTTGCGGGTGGAGATTGTGCGGTAGATAATGAGCCAAGGTCATCTCCCAAGCGTCCACCAAATGAACGTTGATGCCTTTGAACACAGCCCTGAGAATCTTATCACGCTGCATAGAGTACCAGTCACTGTTGACCAGCGTTTCCTCGAGAGTAAGGTATTTCAAATTGGCCGTCCGGACGACGATCAGCGTTCCCGGATACTTCTTCAACATCCGCTCCATCGCCCTACGAATGCCCTGCAGCCGCTGGAAGTAGACCTCCACGGGGAACGAGCTGAAGTGCGACCAAATGCCCACCACCACCACCATGTTGGGTCCTCCCACCATTCTATCCAGTTCGTTTTCGATGTAGCGAATGTTGTTGACGAGTATGCTGCCAAAACGAATAGGTGGGCCATGGGCAGTGAACGTCAGCATTATGTTGTTCGGGAAATCGAGGGCCAAGAAAGGTCCAGTTTGTCTGTTGCTTTTTAGGTTAAACTCCTTGAGACCTGGAGGGAAAAAATTAGGTCGAATTAAGTAGCAGTGGTGGTTACAAAATAAATCTGTTACACAGTAAATTGGAGCTAGCACTGTTTCGCTAAGCTAAGCTAACGGGTATAGCATCCACTTTAAAATGTGCTTGTATGAAGACAATTAAGATTAAAGGAAGTCAGTTCTTATCATACGTTACAAGGGTGTTTGTAATAATTAATTTTAGAATCCAAAAACTTGCATTGTAAACACAACACTAATATGTTGTATGTATAAAGTGAATATTTATACTTACTACAAGACGAGTTTAAGAAGCAACAGTTTTGATCCTTAATATGTTTATATATTTTCTGACACTTTGTTATATTTTCAGGATTATTCCGAGGTGATATTTGCTGGTTTAATACCTGGATGTGCTGCTGTGAGGTAAAAGAACCACTGCCGGATGGTTGAATCTCCAAACATGTTGATGGTTTTCCCCGCCAGACACCGACTGATAGCAGTGCTGTTGTTAAAGTGTTGGACACGAGGGCCGCTCAGGGATCGCCAGTCACCGTGGTAGTAATAGCCACTCGCCTCAGGCACTTGACTTGTATACTTCCCACCTTGAGAGAGGTGTGGATACAATGAACACATATTTCCACATGTATCTCAAAAGTCTTTGCGATCTTACCGTCCTTCGCTGGCAACACCGTCACTTTGGAACTCCCTGGTAATACAACTTTCATGTTGACATCACTGAGGACGAAAGGGAAGAAGGTTCACTTTGTGCTACTTATTCATTATTTGAAAACCGTTTTGGATTACTCGGTGTTGGATAGAAAACTACTGTGGAAGATATGATTTCATAATGTTTGGGGAATTGTCATTGACTTGTACGGCTACCACGAATGCCTTTGGAAAAAAAAAAATCAGAAACAGAAAAAAGAGTTTACAATCGGATTAAAAACCTTTATAAATACCTTTCTTCCTGCGCTGCAGGAGAGTAACTATCTCTTTAAAGGTCACTTAGTTTGGTTACTCTTTCGGTTACGCCTTTCCTAAACCTATTTTTTTTTTTAGCCTTAGTCGTCCACAAAGGGCAAAAGGGCTGAAAGCAGTTGTGTTTTAACTACTCCATTAATGTTACTACAACTCAAGGCTTGTATTCTACTAATGATGGTCTGATGAAGCTTCATGAAGCAGTGTCATTATTGTCAAAGCCCACTAGATGGGTCACCTTGACCCAGAGATAACACACAGGGTTAACAAAAAGATTTCCTGTAGCTCCTTAAGATCCACTGGTAACTCAGAGCCCTCGATAACTCTGGAGAAAGATGCCAGCAATACATCGATTGAGGAGTTTTGTGTTACTTGCATTCATAATTGTAATTGTCAGAGTCGTTGTATGTTCCCAAAGTTGAAGACGATTCCACCCAAAAGAGTTAAATTGACGTTGCTCACTTTAGAAAAAGCTTGTCCTCGTTGGCCCTGATGTTTTTTCTGAAGCCACTTTTGAAATGGTTCATTCTTGTATCACAGCCCAGATTTTTTGGCTTGAAGCAGAACCAAGGTTGACCTGTTTTGATGTCTGTGAAGTTGCACAACTCCTTGGCCGTGGGACGCATGCAGTAGTTACAGATGGTGGTTTCAGAAACTGGTCCTGATCGAAAAATGCTACCGAAAGAAACTCTGTCCGGCTGCTCACGGGTCAGTCTGTCCAGCACAGTCACAGCCTCGCTTGGGTGCACGAACGTTACCTGCGAAAAATAACACTTAAGATTAACTTCAACATTTAAATCACCGTTGTGTTTTTTATTTCTTTCAATCAAGCCTTAGAACTGCTGCTTCACGGCTGTGCAAACGATTTGTTCAGAAAAGGTCTTTTTTCTTTTTTTTTTTACAAAATATGAATAAGCCTTGAGTTAACAATAACCATTTTGTTCATTTTATTTAATTTCTTTTTTTTAATCGAGCTTGTTAAGTGTGTTAGCAGAATTTTTAAGAAAAAAAATGTATTGAATAAAGAAATATACATAATTTTGCAAAACAGTACAAAAAGCTTTTAGATTTCCTTAAGTCAACAATGCCTGTACTCTTTTTTTTTTTATTATTTTCTTTTTAATCATACCCTGGAATTGCTATTTTACTGCCAAGAATCTTTCAGAAAATAATACACATATTTAATTAAAGATTACTAAACTATACCTTATGTAACAACGAGGACACCTTCAGCCTTTGGATAGTTCCACTCTATACTTGTTCTTTCTTTTTAAATCCATCTATTCTGGTTAATATCCTGGAGCGCTCTACAGTCTGCAAATGACGGTAAGTAGGTTTGAAAGATGTACCTCAACCTCGACAGTTCCGTTCCACAGTAGAGGGAAAGTTGCGGTGTAGGATCCATTCAGATGATCAGTGACGTGTCCTGCGACACCGGCGCTGAGACTCGGGCTGTGAAGGCGAGCGATCAGCACGTCGCCTCCGAATGTCTTGGGATTGCCCGAGAAGTCTTTAATCGTAATTGTTACTCCCAGTTTATCTCCAACGTGTCGTTCTTGCTCTCCACTTTTGGGTAGAATGGAAAAATGACTTTGCTTAGGGCTGCTGGTGAGTTGGAGAGAAAAGCCGTCCAGTAAAGGTGGAACATGAGGCCAAGAGATGGAGTCCAGGAGCAAGCGATCTCCACGTGCGTCTCCTGAAGGTGGAAGTATGAGCTTGCAGGAAAGGTCGACGGCTTGTGGAACGGTGATTCTCTTTTGGAAGTATTTTTCGCTGCTTATATTCGGAACAGTCTGCAGAAACATTCTGTCGGGGTTAATATTTTATTTAAATGATTTTGATCAATACATTTAAAAGCATTAGCAGAGATTAATAGTCATTCATTGATTATCAGATTTAGGTCGGTTAACAGCAGTATCTTAGCAACTCAGTGTCCGAACGCCTAAAACTTAAAAACATGTCACAATTTTTTTTTTAAAGTACATGAAGGGCTTGATTTTTTACTGGAGTTTAAAATAGGGCTGGGTTTGATCGAAAGAAAAAGTTAGTCATACCAATACTTTCATTTTGCTGCTGGTTCCTGAAAATGTCTTCTTTTTTTTTTTATACCAATCTTATCAATTCTAACTAAAATAAATGGACATCGCTAATGATACAGAGTTACACTTTTCAGCTTAATTTTTAACTCAAATAATTTTTTCTTAAAGAAAAAAAGATCATTATTTCTCGTGCTCAAGAACACTTCCTAAAAGGACGTCAATCTGATCACTTATGCATTTTTTTTTTGGGTACTGAAACTTGGCACCAGAAGAAGCATGTTCCACATCATGATGCAAGTCTTGGCTTGTGCTTCATACCAAAAGTCACAAAAGGACTGAAGTTCAACACCAAGCCTTTATGCCTTTCTATCTGTCATCTAGCACTTTCTTTTTATCGCACTTTGTTCTTGTTTTGTATCGTCTGTGTTGCTGTGTGCTGGAAAAACAATTTCCCTAAGTAGATCTCCTGAGGGATCAATAAAGTGTATCTAATTAATGTTAATAGACAAACATCTGAGATAGAAGAGTCTTGGTAAAGACTTCTAACATTACTATAATAAAAATTCCTAAGAAGTAATTTCAAATCAAAATTCTGGCCGTTGAAACTGTGTTTTTTTGTTATTTACCTTGAGCCAAATAAAGATGAAAAAAATACTCAGTAGTAATGTGAGTTAAGTACAAAAACAAGACTTACCCTTTCATATACGACGAAATGTGACAAAACAAAAATGAAACCAAAGGTGAGTAAAAATAATAGAGTAACAGCCATCTTAGCAAAGACAGTCTTTCTCTTTGACACAGCCATCATGGGAAATGAGCTGCATCTGTCTATTTCCTTATCGTCGCTGGAGGATGTCATTTGTTGACAGAACCTGTTTTACCCACGGACAATGAAACCCCTCCCATTTAACACCAACGACGTTAGTACACACTGGCTGGTGTCAGAAGATACAAGTGCAACGCTATGATCCAGTTACAAAAGATGTGTGATCAACCGTCTGAGCTTCCTCCCTCAGACAAAACGGCCTCAGACGAAGCAGCCTCAGACAAAACGGCCTCAGACAAACCTCCGTCAGATCGAACTTTGTCAACCTTCAAAATAAAAGTCCCCAGACAAAACTACATCAGATAGCGTCTGGAAAAAATAAGCGAACCATTTTATTGCAAATTAAACTGGAAGTGCATGTGACGACAAAACTAGACAAAACGACATCAGATAGCATCTGGGAGAAAAAAATCACCGGAGCATTTTATTTCTAATAAAACTGGAAATACATGTGACGTCACCGGGATCAACCACCACCACCGTGGCGCGATTCGCTTTGGACTCAACGGTACGTTTTTTACTCTATTTATTTTGCCATATTACATATACATATAATGCTAGTCTTCTTAATCATTTTCCCTGATGATACTTTCCATGAATTATTAACATTATCAGTGCGAAACGTATCCCAAAAAAAAACAGGCCAACGACGTATTTGCCCGTTTTTGATGCCACAAAAGTGGTAACACCCCCCATCCCTGTGCATTAATTTATTTAGTTTAATATAGCCCGATAGTTGCATTAAATACGCCAAGTATGGCTTTATGTTTTTTTTAATTTGGTAGTCTAGAGTTGTCTGCAATAATATTTTTTTCTTGCTTTTTTAAGGTAATCCATGATGTCTGCAATGAACGATGAACGGAGTATCCACAATTTTCAGGGACCAGTTGATTGAAGAAGTTATTTTCTTAGTTATTGTTATTTATAGGCAAAACTGACAAATTCAATCAATGTGAGCCCATTGGCTCCAGTGGAATTTGACATTTTACTAACATAGTTTGTAATACCCTAGCAGGAAGTTTATTAATCGATCTTAAGTTTTAAATTAACATGGATAATAATTTCCAAGGGTTCACTTATTCCACTTAACTTTTCGTGTTTATAATTCAACTAGAAAACGGATTAGTATCAATTTTTGAGTATGGAGATTAATCAGCTAATGGTTGTTCAACTTAACCCTTTCAAGATGTAATGATTTTATTGTTATTCAACAATGGCTATAAACAGAAGGAAATCACACGTTTGCTGGCTAAATCTGGACATAAAATCAGGTTGGTACAATCTTATGATGAAGATAACATCTTCACGTCTTATTGATATGCACAAATGTTAACATTTATACTACTATTCTTTACAGGTAAGAAGAAATGTATTCTAAAAATATCCTTTGTTTGTTTTGCAAAACGGATGTTTTTCTGAGGCCGTTTGGTCTGATACCTGACTATGTACATTCCAAAAGTTAGCAAAACTTTGTATTCTTGCTTCTTTTTTTTTCTAAACGTGTTCATCTGTAAATCTTCTGCTTGAATTGTGAATTTCCGAAAATTAATAAATAAAATGATCTATCTAATGTGTGTTTTTCTGAGGCTGCTTCGTCTGACGGATGTTTTTCTGAGACTGCTCCGCCTGACGCCGTTTTGTCTGAGGGATGAAGCCGTTTCGTCTGATACCTGACGATGTCCTGAAATGTACACCGTACTGGTGTCAGTGACAGAAAAGAAACTGATGCAAAAGTACGGTTAGGTTCAATCTACAGCATTCGTGAAACTTGTCTGTTTTTGTCTTATTTTAGCAGTTTTTCCACCTTTTATGTATGGGATAGACATCCAGCAAACAGCATCACAGACGATAGATTTATGAAACAATAAAAAGAACAAAGGGCAATAAAAAGAAAGTGCTAGGTGACACAATCTAAAACGAAAGATACATGGATCAAAGGTTACAAAGATTACCATGGACTAGAATCATCTGTTCACTCCACTCCTGCCAGGTTTTATAAAGAAAGTGTTAAAATATTGATTAAGTAAAAAAAAAAATTGTATTTTGAATTTCTACAATTTTAAGTTTATATTTACATTATAATTTACACTTGTGATGATCTGAATCTTCATGAAGCAGTGTCATGTTGTTGAATGTTCAGTAGGTGGCGCCATCAGATTAAAAATGATTGTTTCATTAGAACAGTTGTTCAAAACAAAGGAAAATAGTGCAGAGACCGCCATCTAGTGGACTCTGAAAAATAATGACACTGCTTCATGAAGCTTCATCACTAGTATAAACAAGTTTTATGTACTTTTTTGTATTTTATTTCTAAATACGTTATTATTCTCTTCTCACGATATACCGTAGGCATCAGTTTTCAGAAAGACCCAGATAGACTTTTCATTTTTGGCCTCAGCTCTGGCGTCGACTACGCATGCCTGAAACCGAAGCACTTTGAACTACATGTAATGCTATATTTCTGATGGAGTAGAGAAGAGGTTGTTGTGTTTTTCGACTCCCACTGTAGTGTCAGAACAGCCTCCTGAATCTCTTAGTCAGCATCACTTTACATCTTTTGTCTTCCTGCCTCTTCCTCCCTTTGTTGCCCGCAGAAGACATTTCACTCCTCCTCTGCGTTCCCACGTTCCATCAGCTTTGACGAAAGGATCAAATATGACCCCGAGAGAACCTCAGGATGTTGTGCAACAATTTGTCATGTTGTTGTCAAACTTTGAATTTTTAACTTCTTTTTGATCTATTTTATTAGTTTAAGTGTTTTTAAGTTTTCTGGGACGCCACTGGTATCGGTTTTGTTACAGGGGACACGCTGAAAAGATCTTAATTTCAGCTATTTTTATATATACATTTTAATAAATTAATTTTAACAATTGCCAGAGAGAAAACATAAATAAAGGACAGTTGCACAGGATCTCATGCTATGAGCTATAAATAATAAAAAACAATACTTCTTTAAAGGCTCAACTCAATATATGCCTAAAAACTTTGTACAAATTCAAAATATTTTAAATAGACGTCACAAGATCCTCCGTGTTTTCTTTTGTATTCATCAGTCATTAACCGTTCTATGTTAAAATAATGTTAAAATCTTTCAAATGTATCTTTAACTCTGTGGAATGATTTACAATAATCGAAATATGTGATCAACTTTATAATAATGGGTGTATTGAGGGCTACTGCACAATTTGTTTTGTATGTATTCAACATTTTCCTAGTTATTTTCCTTCAAAATAAAAGTAAATGAAAAAAGTGCTTTTATGGGATGTTTTTTAATGGCTTTACATTAAGAATTTTTATTTTTTTTGTTTTGAGTTTTATAGTATTTCATCTTTTCCACTTCAATAGAAGTGAAGTTTGAATTACAAACTGTGCGTGACATTGACAACCATGTGTACTCCGCAGCTTGACCACATGAATTGAGGAAGTACAACAGCCAACAATAAAAGGAAGGATGGGAGTCTGAAACAAAAACAGTAACGCCCAGGTTACCGTTGCTCCTGTGGTGTTGGCCGAAAACGAGGTGGATAAAACAGGCAGAAGAAAAGAGACGCATGACAAAATACATTTGTCATTTTTCTTTTGGCAAATCGATCAAAAATATGATACAAGAAAGCATAGAAGACAATTCGGTAGCTTACTGGCTAAAAGCGGAAGCAGAGAAACACAATACGAAAACACAAACTAGCTTGTCATTTCCCCAGGAAGTGAAACAGATACATAGGGACAACACCAATAACACCACTATTGAGTTAAAACTCTTATGCCCGCTTTCATTCATACTTTTCCCGACTATACCTTGTCTCAGAATTCTGGAAAAAATGACCTGAAGATGCTCTCGGCCTGATCATTCCTCCACAAATTGAAGCATAAGAACTGGGAAAAGGTCACGATCTAATTTCAGACAAGTGGTGCCATCACCCATATTTATGTTGGAGTGAATAGATCGCGGTGTCAGCCGTCGACAAAGGTTTTCTCCGCCACACAAACGAGCCCACATTACAAAGGTCAGCAGAAAACCATTTTTCTACATTTCTGCATTCATGTCCGTCTGTATGAGTTGACCACGATCTAATGCTGTGTATATAGATGAGCTTTTCAAATGACCTCTTGGTTGTTAATGGTTTTGAGAGATGGATGTTTAGTGAATAACAAAGAGTTAAATTCATGTTAGAAAACTTAAAAAAAGACAGACTTCATATGCTTTTTGCAATGGCAAGTATATGACTCATTTTGAAAATGATGGTACCAGTGAAATATGCTAAGTGTAACTGATGCAAAAGTGCCTCCGCCACCTAATTTATAAGATAATAACCCCATAATGAAAGTCAGAAAAAATCAGTTTAATCATTGCATTAATGTTATAACTATAAGTAAAAGTGTCAGGGCACCAGTATTGCAGTACTATATATCATGAATCCTGTACTGTATGTTTTTATTTTGGTGAGATCACTTCCTCTTTTGCTTTTTGTTATCTTTCAGCAGGAGTCAGGGCAGACACGGATGAATTTGATTTGTGGGCGGGAAGGCCGGAAGAGATCTCCGGTTGATCACGTCTCCTGACCAGGTTTGGCTTTACGACGATCCATTCCCGAAGACTTGTACTTTTTAAAATTCCCGTTCCTGACGTTGTCGGCGCTATTTGTTATAGTACGTTTTTTCTCTCTTTTTTTAAAGTCGCCGGTCTGAGTTCTGTGCCAGTCTTGCCCTTTCTCCTGTGTTCCAGATTTTGTATTTTGTTTAGAAAGACTTAGTCAATCAGATTTAAATATGAATCTAGAGGAAAGAGAAAACGGCTCATCTTATAAATCAAGTGACAGTAGTAGCGACGGTGAGAAAATTTAGAGATAAGACAGTTTGATTATATTATATATTATATTGTCCAGCTCTGTTTTCCAGAATTATTGATGACAGAATTGTAATTGCATTTTGGATAACAGCATGGACGGGATTCCTAACTGGCATTCGACGGATGATACGAGGTCCCAGGCTTCGTCCTGTTGAGAAGCTTGGGAAGCCGTCCATACAAGGGATTTGGTTTTCGCATCAGTGCGTCGATACAAATGTGTAAAATTTGGCTGCATCGATAAGTTCCCGGGTGTACCAGATTTAAGATTTGCATTCGCGATTCATCTGCCTAGACCATATGTGTCAAACTCAAGGCCCGCGGGCCAAATGTGGCCCGCCATGTGATTTTATGTGGCCCGCCTGCCTTACCTTGACCAAGGAGCAAAAAAAATAAAAAAAAATTTAATTAAAAAAAAAAAAAAACCTGTCCGACAAACCAATCACACAACAGACAAAATGGTTTTCCTTCTTTTATTCGCGCTGCTTGCGTTCCCTTCTCTGACTCTGCCTCGGTCAGGTTTTCACAAGCGCAGGCACGCACGCACGCAATCCATGGCGCAGCGGCGGGTTCTCATTGCCCAGCCGAGGGGCGATGGGCCATACAGTCTGTCTGTCTGTCTGTCTGTCTGTCTGTCTGTCTGTCTGTCTGTCTGTCTGTCTGTCTGTCTGTCTGTCTCGAACCAACAACATCATCCCACCCGAGATTGTCATCCACGCTACGTGTTAGCATTAGCGCCGCTGCTTTGGGAATACCGGCTGCGAGCCTTTGATGTGAGCAGCACGCGCTCTCATCGCGGCACGCACGCACACACACACACACGCACGCACGCACACACACACGCACGCACGCACACACACACGCACGCACGCACACACACAGTCCCTGGCCTGTCAATCGCTCCCTGTCACATGACCGATTTCAGCAGGAAAAAGTGTCGCACAAGTTGCTGGCTGCTGGCTTGTAAAGAAAACTACATTTACCCACAATGCATGCCTACCGGTATTATGTTTCCCACGATTGACGCATCACTAGGCTGCAGCGTCTCCAAATCAATGCCAACAGGTGGAACTGAGAAATACAAATACATCTTCGCAAAATGTCCAAGAAGAGAAGAGTTGATGCGGAGGGAAGGATATTTCAAGAAAGGTGTGAAGGCGAATACATGTTTGTGCTTCAAGGAGAAAGACCTGTATGTCTTTTGTGTTATGAGGCAGTGTCGGTTGTCAAAGAGTACAATCTACGCCGGCATTTTGACACCAAACACGGAGCTAAGTATGCCAAATTTACTTATTTTCATAACATGACCAATGGATGGTGGAGAGCAGGGCCAGGTCTAGGCAGGGGCAAGAGGGGGCCTGGCACAATGCCCCCTCAAGATTTGTGGCTGCCCCCTCATACATGCCTGTCTAGACCCGGCCCTGGTGAGGAGGGGATCCACTTGGTGTGTTCAGGATCTACTCATCAAAAAGAATTGACACAGACAATATATAAGCTGGGGAACCTAAAAACGTGACCAATAACTGGTTGTGAGACTTTCTTTCTTGTTGGGACATATCTCAAGACTCACCAATCTGATTTTCCTGCTATTTATTTATTTGTTCTCTGCTTGAGATGACAAGTGTGATGACAATAAAGTTTTAACTTACTACCTTACCTTGCCTTACCTTACACATGTGCATCAACAGGAAAAGTTGTTTGTCAGACTTATTTCAGTTGCAACTTATTAGTCTTGAGCTGTAAGTTTTGACTTATTTTTATGTGTAGCAATGTATTTAGTACCACATGCAAGGCTGTGTGCAGCCATTTTTATTTTATTGTAAAATGCTACATCACACATGTTGTTAGCAGCTCACAATTGTTGGTTTTACAGTAGTTATGACCTCAAGTAATACATTCAAAGTCATTTAACATTAAGGAGTAGTTACATTTATTTTACATTAGCTTACATTTAGTTACATTTATAAGTTACATCTGGCCCTTTGAGGGCAGCCATTATGATGATGTGGCCCCTGATGAAAACCAGTTTGACACCCCTGGCCTAGACTATTTGCATAGGCAAATGCCAAAGAATCAATGATTTCTCTAAACCGTACAAGAGCAACAAGATATTGGATCCGCTTATTTTGATACGAGCATCTGGGTCCTCTTGACATGACTCCAAATTCAAACTATTACCTTGGATTTATCAAAACGTGTTGGCATCACGACGAACCTGGAGTCTCACTTGACACTAAGTCACATTGAATAGATCTTGAAGTAGTTGTTGTGGCAAACTAGTATTGAAGTGGTTATTTTTAAGGTGGAGCAATTCGTATAGCATTTTATCATCTGGGGGATTTCAGTGTATTTATTTATTTATTGTTAACAATTCTAATAGACTCTGAGTTAAATCGTATTCTATCTAACAGGCTTTTAGTTGTGTTCTGTCAGTAAAAGTTTGGGGATCAATATTGTCCTTTTTAACATACTCTTAATTAGTTCTTAGTTAGATTCTTTCCGATATCATTTTTGGGGCATATTGTCAATAATTCTAATTGGGGAAAACATTTTGTCAATAGTAACAGACTTTTACCTGCATTCTGACAGTTTAATTTCAGGCCTAACTGTGTTTTTTAGAGGATGTGCATGAGAAACTTTGCCAACAGTGGTTACTGTTTTTTTTAAATACATGCTGTAGCTTTGTTTTTTAAGATAAAAATCAAGAAAAAAAAGAAAGTTTTAAAATAAAAGAAAATACATTCTCTATCAAATCTATCAAATACACTTTTGGCCAAGAATGTGGACTGAATTAAAAAAACAAACAAATTAAGCCAAATATACATCTGAATCTCATTTTAAAAAACCTCAGCTGTGACGATGAATGAACGATCCAAATGAATCGCTGCGGAAAACAACAACGTTAAACGCTAATGAAGGAATAAATGTTCTCCTATTTTAGGAGCGAATACGTTTAATCCGATGTTTACTGGCACATCAATTTTCTCGCGGGTCGTTAATCAGAGGCAACATTTAAAAAAAAACATCAAATCTAATTACAAAACGAACACCGTGACCGTGTTCTATTCATTATAAACACTGACAAATGCGGCGGAAAGCCCAACTCTAATTGGGGATGACAGAAGAAGCCATGAGCGGGATTGGTTGTGACAGCGAGCATCTTGATGAATAAGTCTGGAGGGAGAAAAGTAAAAGTCATTCATCCAGATTTACAGTCCTGGTGAGGTTGATATCACTGGATCACGGTGTGAACGTCTCTCGAACAATTTGGTTCAGAATCCTCCTTAGATAGTTGGCATTCCGGGCCATCAGCCACACACAAACCCTGCCTGACGTGAGACTTCATCCAGGTTCTATCTTACACCATAACTCGCCAACTTCCTTACTCAATGTTCTCAGGGTCACCCTCTTTGCAGTAAATGACCAGATTGTTTTTCAGCAAGAAAAAAAAATAGCTTATGAGACTTTAAAGTACTTATTTTCCAGAAACAGCTTCTTAGCTTTACATTTTTTCTTAAAGTAATAAAAAGCAAAATTAAAGTTGAGCGAAAATAAAAAGAACACAGAGAATTAGTTTGTGCAAATCTTTTTTTTTTTTTATGTTCAAAGTTGAGTTGTATTTTACAGGTGCTTAACAAGTAGTGATGGTCTGATGAAGCTTCATGAAGCAGTGTCATTATTTTCAGAGTCCACTAGATGTCGGTCTCTGCACTATTTTCCTTTGTTTTAAACAACTTTTCTAATGAAACATCATTTTTAAACTGATGGCGCCACCTACTGACCTCTAAAATGACACTGTTTCATGAAGCTTCATCAGACCATCACTAGTGACAAGGATGATGCCACCTACTGAGAACTCAACGTGGCGCTTTATAAATCTTTATCACAACTTATGTGACAAGATGAGACTAAAGGGTAAACAAAAAAAAGTCAAATATAGCTGTTAAACTCCTTTTACAATCGTATATATCTTTGGTTTTGTTGTAGCCTTATATGTTGTTCTTTTAATGTTTTATGGATTTTTGTATTGTTTTGTTTATGAATTTGAGCCATTTTTGGGCCTAATTTCCTTTAAACTACCTGTTCCATCTTATATATACAATCTATATAATAACTATATAATCAGAGCTGACGATAACATTTGATGGGATGAACTCGTTCCTCAACTATCTGACGTTGAACAAAAGTCACTTGAGCCAGGACACATGAAAGCTAAGACAACAAATGGAGGGTCGCGGAATATCATGTCCCCAGCTGCAAATGGAACCTAATATGAATTGGAAAATGTTCATTTACGGAAAAAAAAAATGCCGTGTGAATGCTGAATCTGTAAACTGAAATACTTGAAAGTATTGGTATTCAAAAAAATATATATATAGAAACAGTTGAAATGTTACATAAGGATTATAATAAAATAATATATAATATAATAGTATAATAATTAGTCAAATAAGTAGTAGTAGTGGGAGTAGATGTAGGAGGAGTAGAAGTAGGAGGGGGAGTAGTAGTAGTAAATTAGTAGTGGAAGAAATAGAAGTAGTGGTAGAAGTAGAACTACAATTAGTTATAAAAGTATAAGTAGAATTAGTATTAGCATTCGACGGGTGATACGAGGTCCCAGGCTTCGTCCTGTTGAGAAGCTTGGGAAGCCATCCATACATGGGATTTGGATTTCGTATCTTTATACATAAAGAATATAATATAATAATATAATAATATAATAGTATAATAATAAGTAAAATAAGTAGTAGTAGTGGGAGTAGATGTAGGAGGAGGAGAAGTAGGAGGTGGTTAGTAGTAGACATAGAAGAAGTAGTGGGAGTAGTATAAGTATAAGTAGATTTATTAGTATTAATTATTAGTAAGTACTAGAATTAGTACTATAATAAGTAATAGAATTAGTAATATAAGAATAAGTAGTAGAATAAATAGTATAATTAGTAGTAAAAATAGGAGTAGAAGTAGTTGTAGGAGAAGGAGTAAAGTAGAAGTAAAATAGAAGAAGTAGTAGAATTAGAATTAAAAGAAGCACTAGAAGTATTAGTGGGAGTAGAAGAAGCAGTAGAAGTAGTAGTGGGAGTAGAAGAAGCAGTAGAAGTAGTAGTGGGAGTAGAAGAAGCAGTAGAAGTAGTAGATGTAGTAGAAGAAGTAGTAGAATTAGAACTAGATTAAGTAGTTGTAGAAGTAAAAGTAGATTAAGTAGTAGAAGTAGAAGAAGTAGTAGAAAAAGTATAATTAGTAGTAGAAGTAGTAGTATTAGTAGCAGTAAGTAGACGCAAGTGTTTTTAAAGTTGAATGCAGTTTCTAGGTGTGAGTAGATTAATTTACTGAAAGGTCAAGGGTCATGTGAATGGGGTAATAAAAGGTAGAAAAAGAGGAATAGAAGAAAGAGTAGAAAAGATTTTAAAAAAAAGCTAGAACATAGCCTGCATTTCCTGAACAAGACAAATTGATAAAAGTTTGAATGTTTCAAATCGGATAAAAATTTATCGGAGAGACGCGGCAGAAAGTTTAGGTCGGAAGAAAAGAAGTGGATCTAATCAATCATTTTCAACTCCAATTAAATGTTTGGAAAATGTGAGAAAAAAAAGACAAAGTGAGTCAGAGTTTGGTTTTCACATTAGTTGCCCTTTAATGTTGACTTGAAAATATGTTTTTAAAAGTTACATTTGCTGTAGCTGATGACTCATGTATGTCATGAAGGTCTCCTGCAAGGTGTCACTGGTGAAGAATAACATTGAATCGTCAAATAGACTTTATTATCTTTAACATTGGGCGACTCGCTATCGTGTCATTTTTAAAACATATGTCATGAGCTTTTAAGAAAGGCTTTTCAAGATCTAGTCAGTGTCCAAGATTTTTTCTTTTTGCAAAAGAGACAGAAAAAGCAAAACTCTAAATGTGCTTCGTGATCCACAAACGTCTCCTCTGATTGGCCGCTCAGTCTCTTGTGCAGACGACACCTCGGCGACACCTCGGCGACACCTCGGCGACACCTCGGCGACACCTCAGCGACACCTCAGCGCCGGTGGGTTACGAGACGAAGCCGAACAGAGGCTGGAGGAAGAGGCCGACCGTTCCCAGGACGCACACGGTCACGAACACCCACAGGAAGATTCTGTCGATCACCATGGCAACGTACTTCCAGTCGTCCTCCACCTGCGATGAAAAAAAAAAAGAAGGAAAGTGTGGGATTAAACACACAAAAAAACAAAATAGAACATTGGACGAGCGCGAAAGAAAGTTTTGTCGAGATCATCCAGGGCTGAGGAATAACGGCTGTAATCACAGTGACGGCCCGATTCGTCGGAAAACCGACGGAGCCCAGAGTTTTACATAACAAAGGCTTGAGTTTTGCTCCACGGAGAGCGATCACCCACTGTGTTCAAAAGTGAAGGCGAGAGGAAGGAGAGCGGCTCACAGCTAGAATTACAGTTCGGGGTAACTGACACTATTGTTAACTCCTGCGGCGCGCTATCCTTCCCCGAGAGCACGGGCGCTGTTGCTGTGTTCCTGCTACTTTTACATAAATGCATAATTCAACGAGCACGTATGCTTTAGATAGGAGCCCCGACGTGTTATTTAAAGTTTCTTGACTCCTCACTGAACTCTTGACTCTTGACTACACTCGTTGGAGAATTCCGATGGAAAACGGTAAAAACCATGAAATGTCCTTTGGCCATCTTTTGGATCTGTTGCACTCGGGTGAACCTGAACAGCTGATAAGAGTACGCAAACCTGATATATTTTCAGGGCGATGTTTTTTCCTCATCTATTTCAAGGGTTAGCTTACTAACGTCACTTTACAAGTTGTGACGAGACCATCAGTAGAAAAGACAAATCAAATAAGGCCCTTAATTATACTTTTTAAATCAATTTTGTCAAATATTATCATTAAAAAAATTAATTAATTAATTCCTGAAATAATATAAAAAAGGATTGTTGAGAACATATGGTCAGCCCCTAATATCAGCCCCGACAAGTGGAGGTTGAAGAGAAATGTAATATAAGCTTTTTGAAACCACAGAAAGTCACACTGTCACATGATCATCTGTGTGCCACACGATTGGCTGAAAGGTCAAGTAGATTATTAATAACTCTTTTGTTATTTTCCAAAGGCGTTTTTATACCAACATTTATTTATAGAATTTAAAAGGCTAAATAAAAAAAATAATTAAATTATTGGAATTTGAATTTAAAACCTCATGTGAAAAAAACATGCTTTTGTTTTGAAAATATTCAAATGTCTCAATTCACTTGTTTTAAAAGGCTCCTTGAAATGATATAACCCTTGTGTTATCTCTGGGTCAAGTAAGTAAGTAAAGGTTATCTGTAAAGTGTCTTTCTAGGCCAGGGTCACAAAAAGCTTTTAACAATCAAAAACAATACACAATAAATATATATAAATATATACTTAAAAGGTAAAGACACATAAGACAAACACAGGAGTCCCAGATAATCAGGGAAAAGCCTGAAAGAATTTCTTAAGATGTTTCTTGAAGGAGTCAGTAGATCATCAAACACAGAGGAAGATCGTTCCAAAAATTAGGAGGAACAGCCTGGAAGGATTTCTCTCCTCTGGTCCTGAACCGTGTTCAGGAACCATCAGTAGATTCTGATCCACAGACCTCAGAGCCCGAGCTGGGGTGTAAGGCTGGATCAGATCAATGATGTAAGGAGGAGTCTGACCATGAATAGATCTGAAAGTAAGAATTTAAAAATGGATCCTGAAAGAAACTGGCAGCCAGTGAAGAGTTTTAAGGATCTGAGAAATGTGAGTTCTTCTACTAGAGCCGGTCAGAATTCCAGCCCATCACTACGAAAAAAATATCCAAGATTTCATTAAGTAATTTCATATTAACAGAAGAGCAAATGTAGCTTAATTCAATAAGCATCGTTTCTAAGATTGGCATAAGGACCTCTTTGGCCTTGTTGCGGCTCCTCATGTTCTCGGCGATGTACTTGACGCTCTCGACAGCCTGCTTGACTTCCGGCGACAGCGCCGAAAAGGCCACGACCGAGTTGATGCTCTGCAGACTCATCTGTCGCGTCATGTTGCCCGTGTCGGTCGTCTCTATCGTTTCCCTGGAATGGTGAAAGGAGCACTTCTTGCCGGCGCAGCGCTCCATGGACGACAGCTTGCTGTCACCGAACTCCAGAGAGTTAAGAGATCCTGCTGCTACCTGCTGGAACCACAACCACAGAGACATGTCAGACACGGGGAACCAGACACATCCACTCCTGTCACGTACTAGACTCGTACTCTTTCTTGACAGGTTTGTTATCAGATGGCACCGTGATAGATTGAGGTTACTGTATATATATATTCCAGTCAGGTGTGTTTAATGTCTATTTTTGGTCCCTGTAATCTACTTTCAAGATCTTTTCTGAGGACTTGCCATGTGTATTAACATTCATACAGGTCACTATGTACCGTTTTCATATCTTTCTTGGTTAGTAGTGATGGTCTGATGAAGCTTCATGAAGCAGTGTCATTACCTTCACTTTCCACTAGATTGCGGCACTATTTTCCTTTGTTTTGAACAACTGTTCTAATGTAACATCACATCAATTTTAAACAGATGGCGCCACCTACTGACCGCTAAACAATATGACACTGCTTCATGAAGCTTCGTCACCCCATCACTAATGATCAACAACAAAATGCATTTTCGGACAGAGATACAAATAACTGAGTGATTAACCAGATGTAGAAAACTAGGATAAACAAACATTTTGACCCCCCTTTTAATTGCAATACCTGATGGGATTAATAGCAAATTGCCTTAGCAAGTTTGTCGGACCCTTTTAAAGGGTGTATGGAAATATACCGACTGGGTTAAATCACTCGTTGTTGGCGGCTGTGTTGGCGGGGGCTCCGGCAAACAAGTTGATCCTGTGACGTCAGAAACCAAACGTTGAGGCTGAGCGCAAAAGTGTAATATGTAACGCTTTAAAACCACAGATGTTGAGAAATAAAGGGGACACATTTTTTTTGTCTAAATAAGTAGGTTCATAATAACTATTTTGGAATTTTCTAGTGGCACTATTGTACCAACATTTATTTATTGAATTGAATAGGCTACACATTAAAAACTATATATTTAACTTTCAAAATATAAGTCCAATTATTGGAATTATAATTCAAAACTTTACTTGCAAAAAATGAAATAATTACATTTCTCAATTCAATTATTATAAGTACAAAGGTTAATTCAACCTTTCATTATATACAATTATTAAATTACATTATTAAATTAAAAAAATGCGACCTTTCAATATACAAATTATTGAATTTGATTAGAATGTTGAAGGAACTGATGTACTTCCACAGTGGAACCAATCATCAAAACGGTTATTTAAAAGGTAGTAGTCCTAGGTTCTACCTAATAGGGTGGATACGTGGGGGGGGGCTTTAAATATCTATCAACTAAGACACATACTTTGAATCAGGAGAAAATATCCAGAGGTTTTGGACTATTTAGATCAGGGGTGACCCGCAGACATCTTATCATGGATTTTGGATTTTATTCCCTTTTTTTATTACCCCATTGGGTGAGAGAACCATACATGTAATTTGTGTATTAATAAAATGTTATTTCACAACTGCGTGATAAACTGATGGTAGTTCTTCGAGTCACGTCCTTGGAGTAGATCCAAAAAAGTTGGGTAAACCCCGATCTAGTGTGAGAAATGTCTTCCTGAAAAACAACATTTTTGTGAGGGTAAAAAAAACAAGAAAAAGGATCACAACAAACAATAACAAACCACAGGAACGCGTGGCAGCTGATGGTGTACGGTTTATGGCTCATGTTGAATTCTTACCTGCACCAAACTGTTCTTCCTCTTATTGTATGTAAAAATGTTTTTTTTTTTCCAATTATTGGAATTCTAATTCAAAACTTTACGTGCAAAAAATTAAATAATTACATTTCTCAATTCAATTATTATAAGTACAAAGGTTAATTCAACCTTTCATTATATACAATTATTTAATTACATTATTCCATTTTTAAAAAATGTGACCTTTCAATATACAAACTATTGAATTTGATTAAAATGTTGAAGGAACTGATGTACTTCCACAGTGGAACCAATCATCAAAAAAGTTATTTAAAAGGTATTAGTCCTAGGTTCTACCTAATAGGGTGGATATGTGGGGGGGGGCTTTAAATATCTATCAACTAAGACACATACTTTGAATCAGGAGAAAATATCTAGATGTTTTGGACTATTTAGATCAGGGGTGACCCGCAGACATCTTATCATGTTGGATTTTATTCCCTTTTTTATTACCCCATTGGGTGAGAGAACCATACATGTAATTTGTGTATTAATAAAATGTTATTTCACAACTGCGTGATAAACTGATGGTAGTCCTTCGAGTCACGTCCTTGGAGTAAATCCAAAAAAGTTGGGTAAACCCCGATCTAGTGTGAGAAATGTCTTCCTGAAAAACAACATTTTTGTGAGGGTAAAAAAAACAAGAAAAAGGATCACAACAAACAATAACAAACCACAGGAACGCGTGGCAGCTGATGGTGTACGGTTTATGGCTCATGTTGAATTCTTACCTGCACCAAACTGTTCTTCCTCTTCTTGTATGTAAAAATGTTTTTTTTTTTCCAATTATTGGAATTCTAATTCAAAACTTTACGTGCAAAAAATTAAATAATTACATTTCTCAATTCAATTATTATTAAGTACAAAGGTTAATTCAACCTTTCATTATATACAATTATTTAATTACATTATTCAATTTTTAAAAAATGTGACCTTTCAATATACAAACTATTGAATTTGATTAAAATGTTGAAGGAACTGATGTACTTCCACAGTGGAACCAATCATCAAAAAAGTTATTTAAAAGGTATTAGTCCTAGGTTCTACCTAATAGGGTGGATATGTGGGGGGGGGGCTTTAAATATCTATCAACTAAGACACATACTTTGAATCAGGAGAAAATATCTAGATGTTTTGGACTATTTAGATCAGGGGTGACCCGCAGACATCTTATCATGTTGGATTTTATTCCCTTTTTTATTACCCCATTGGGTGAGAGAACCATACATGTAATTTGTGTATTAATAAAATGTTATTTCACAACTGCGTGATAAACTGATGGTAGTCCTTCGAGTCACGTCCTTGGAGTAAATCCAAAAAAGTTGGGTAAACCCCGATCTAGTGTGAGAAATGTCTTCCTGAAAAACAACATTTTTGTGAGGGTAAAAAAAACAAGAAAAAGGATCACAACAAACAATAACAAACCACAGGAACGCGTGGCAGCTGATGGTGTACGGTTTATGGCTCATGTTGAATTCTTACCTGCACCAAACTGTTCTTCCTCTTCTTGTATGTAAAAATGTATTTTTTTTCCAATTATTGGAATTCTAATTCAAAACTTTACGTGCAAAAAATTAAATAATTACATTTCTCAATTCAATTATTATTAAGTACAAAGGTTAATTCAACCTTTCATTATATACAATTATTTAATTACATTATTCAATTTTTAAAAAATGTGACCTTTCAATATACAAACTATTGAATTTGATTAAAATGTTGAAGGAACTGATGTACTTCCACAGTGGAACCAATCATCAAAAAAGTTATTTAAAAGGTAGTAGTCCTAGGTTCTATCTTATAGGGGGGCTACTTGAGGGGGGGGGGGGGACGACTTTAAATATCTATCAACTAAGACACATACTTTGAATCAGGAGAAAATATCCAGAGGTTTTGGACTATTTAGATCAGGGGTGACCCGCAGACAGATCCCAAAAAAGTTGGGTAAACCCCGATCTAGTGTGAGAAATGTCTTCCTGAAAAACAACATTTTTGTGAGGGTAAAAAAAACAAGAAAAAGGATCACAACAAACAATAACAAACCACAGGAACGCGTGGCAGCTGATGGTGTACGGTTTATGGCTCATGTTGAATTCTTACCTGCACCAAACTGTTCTTCCTCTTCTTCCCTCCTTTCCCTCCTCCGCCTCCTCCTCCCCCTCCAGCTCCGCCTGCCTCCCCACTGCCGTCCAACCCCCCAGTTTTGCCGTCTGCATCAATGGGCCTCCGCATCAACATGAACCTCGGCAGCACCTTGAGAAACACTGTGCGCACCCAGCAGGGCATGGTGTGGGTCATTGGCGTGCGGTAGTGCACGTTGAGCACGAACACGGTGATGACAATGCTGAGTGTGACGAAGATCATGGTGAAGAGCAGGTACTCTCCGATCAGTGGGATGACCAGAGACGTCGAGGGGATGGTCTCGGTGATCACGAGGAGGAACACAGTGAGGGAGAGCAGGACGGAGATACAGAGCGTGACCTTCTCTCCGCAGTCGGACGGGAGATAGAAAACCAGCACCGTGAGGAAAGAGATGAGGAGGCAGGGGATGATGAGGTTGATGGTGTAGAAGAGTGGAAGGCGCCGAATGTAAAACGAGTAAGTGATGTCCGGGTAGATCTCCTCGCAGCAGTTGTATTTGATGTCGTGTTTGTAGCCGGGAGCGTCGATGATTTCCCACTCGCCACTCTCCCAGAAATCCTTCAGGTTCACCTGGTGATGGAAACATCAAGAGCTCGGTTGAACAGCCAAACCCGCCACGGGCGTACATCTCTATGAATATTGATCTAGATGTATTTTTAGTTAACCCCACAGAATTTAGATTCTAATCTGCTAAATATCAAAAGTGTTACGAGGTGGTACATTTCACCTTCGAAGGTTAACAGCTAGCACAGTTATTGTGAAAGTAAGTAAGTAAGTAATGGTTATTGTCTGGGTGTGTATTGGTAAGAATCTGGTGATACAAGATATTACGACACAGGGGCAAAGATAAGATACTATAGGAAAAAGTATATATTTGTAGTATTGTCCGAGTACTTGACTACTTGGTGTTGCATAATCTACAGACCACATGACTCTTGACGAAGTCGTAACGGCTTTTATTTGTTTTAAACCAAAAAAAAAAGTCCAAACATCGGCTTTAAAGGCACCTGGAGTCGACTGTATCCTCTCGTTCTCAGTCAATTTTCACAGGATTGAATTGTGCCTTTGGCTGCGGTCGACATAATGACCACTGCCATCTAGCGGCAAGACGTTTAATTGCAACAACAAAATGGAAAAAAAAGATGCTGTGAATATTTACATGTTAATTATAAATGAAAATTATCAAATTATTTTTTTATTAACTGGAATCCTAAGAGAGCTATGGTAAAATAAATAAATTGTGATTTGAAAGCCTGTATATATAATCGATTAAGTACTATCGATAAAGGATCAGGAAAAGAATATTGTGATATAACGTAATCGATCATTTCTAATCTAATAAATAACCATAATTATTTATATGTTCTTTATAAATACTAGATTGGTGAGTAATGGAGGCTGGTGAACCCTTGACCAATCGCAACAGAGTAGGCCTAGTCGGGGAAAACTAAATCAAAGATTCAAGAAAAATGTTTTCTCCTGTTTAGTTACGAAATGAGCAAATGATGCGCCTTTTTAAACAAACAGTCGGTTGCTTTACCTGTAATACTGCAGTTGTTTTTCAGGTTTACCATCAAATAGTTTTTTTTAAATAATCGTTCTTACAATGAAGCAACACTTAAAAGACAAGAATACAGAAGCTGGTCTCCTATGACTAGCGACACAGGACCTCGGCTGACCTTTGAACCGATGAGCACCAGGTCAATCTTAGCCTTGTCATACGTCCAGGAGCCGAACTTCATCGAGCAGTTCTGATAGTCGAAGGGAAAGTAGGTGATGTCCATCGGGCAGGACGATTTGAAGATGGCCGGGGGCACCCACGTGATGGTGCCGTCAAATTTCAGCAGTGCTTTGGTTTTGTCTTCAACCAGGAAGTCCCCGACAGCACTGGATTCAGTGAGAGGAACATGTGTAGAAATTTAATGAAAATGGAAAAATATATATTGAGTTCAATAAAATCGAAATTTTTAAATATAAAACTTATATCAAAAGGAGGAAATGTTAGTCAGATCACATTATATTTTACAGGAAAAACATGACACAGAATATTTTAATTTGTTGGATATATAAAATGATGTCACATGACTCTTAGAAATCCAAGGTATAGTTACACAAGATCTTATATTCGTTATTCCCTTGGCCAAGATGTAAGTGTTCTTATTACCATCTGGATCCACTAACCACTTGAAGATGATCTATCTGTTGTTTAGCAAAAGGCACGTCACAGTAATATTACATTATATTATAATAATAAATGAAGCGCAGTAATGCTAGTTACACAAAAATATGGAATTGTATGACTAGAAATTGAGCTGCTTGGCAGAGGTCTTCGCTCTATTGAGTGCTGGATATTGTGTTTTTGTTTTAGACTTTCTTTATGATTTGATTTTATTGTCTCCTTACTTGTTGTAGAGAACAATGTCAGGTCTCCAGATCTTGTTGGACGGAACCCTAATGAACTCTATCCCATCAAATTCCACCGGCTTCCACGTCAGCTTGTAGTCGTTCCAAATCTGTGGATATGAAACCGATAAGAAAAAAGAAACCTCTAGATCTGCGGCACATCGATCCATGTTCACAACCTGTATGTATGCAACCTCGCTGCTTCCATCCGATGGATAACACTGTAGTTAATTAAACTCACACAGGGATTTCCCTCGACGTCTATGAGTGATGTCGGAGTTGTCGGGACGGATTGTCGACTTGCTTTTCTGTCAACAAACCGGCAGGTGAAGCTTAAGGATCCGAGGAATCCATTACTCTTGGCTATTTGCATGGCATTCAAGAGGAACCCATTCATTAGGGAGGCGAATTAATACCCAGTTATGACCCGAGAGCGCTTTAATTAACTACTTCATGCTACAGTACCTTCGCTCACTCATCACGAAGGGGGAATTTACAATATGCAGGGTTGAGATTCTAAATAGGACGAGCCATAATGTATGGATTTATTCATGGGAAGAGTGAAGGGCTGATTATTGAAGTGTTTAACCCTTAAATAAACCAATCGAAATATAATTTTCAACAAATACTTGGGCTTTGAAAAATGTGGGGGACGTCCTATTTATATTACATTATTTTCAGAATAATAGATGATGGAATATGTTTATTAAAATCAAGCTAGTGATGAGGAATAATGACTAAAAAAAATATGAGATGGATCCCTGTAGTAATTTTTCCAAAATAGGTGTGAGATCAGGTTATGATCAAAGGGACACAATTTCCAAGTTGCAGAGCCCATAACCCTATCCCTATCCTTAACCCTAACCCTAACCCTAACCCTAAACCTAGCCCAAACCCGAACCCGAACCCGAACCCGAATGCTAACCCTAACCCTAGCCGTAACCCTAATGCTAACCCTAACCCTAACCCATAACCCTATCCCTAACCCTAACCCTAACCCTAACCCTAAACCTAGCCCTAACCCTAACCCTAACCCTAACCCTATACCTAAACCTAACCCTAACCCTAACCCATAACCCTATCCCTAACCCTAAACCTAGCACTAACCCTAACCATAACCCTAACCCTAACCCTAATGCTTACCCTAACTCCTAACTCCTTACTCTAACCTCTAAGCTTAAAATTTACCCCAAACCCTAAGTCCCAACTAACCCCTAAACCTAACTCTAACTCCTAGACCCTAAGGCTAACCCTCGATGAACGATTGGCTTGTCTGACTTGTTGGTACAACAGACTCTGGGTTGTCTAAATCTTGAACCCAGGTGAGCTGGTTTAAACCAGCTGAGACACACGTGCATATAAAGTGGCTGAGGTCGTTGACCCAAAGGGTCAAACAAGAGCTAAACAAAGTCTGTTCCAATGACACAGGTGCGTTTACCCTGCCTAAAGTGAGATGGTGAGTCACCTGACCTTCCTATTCAACGTCTCGGACCACAATCTAGTCACAAAAACAAGGGAACGTTAGAGAAGAATATTAGTTTAGAGGATGAGGTCAGAGTGCGCCAGGAAAGGAGATGGAAAGCGTGACTACGAATAATGTGAGTATTGATTATCTGTGAATCAATAATCACTTGCTTCTAATTAGCATTTGCAATCGATATATTGCGTGTTGTTTTACCAACATTAATGTGCAGATTTTCTGTGTTTCTCTGTCTCTGTGTGAGTACTTACATGTCTGAGCCACAGATTTGTCTCCATGATTTGATTCACCTCATCCTGTAGAGAGAAGAAGATAAGATCAACATCGAGTATCTTCAAAAGCACTTTACACCCTCAAGTGAGTTAAGACAAGAACATGTCCCCGCCTGAACGTCTGGCCTCTTAAACTAATAACTTCTGTTTACAGAGTTAAGAGTTAGTCAATATTGGACAGGTCAACTTCTTATTTTTTTTTTAGCTTTAGTGCTTTTTTTATGAGGTCTTGGTTTGAGCAAGATTTATGATCAAATCAATCTTTCTTCAGACTCTCCCCTAAAGCCACGCCTCCAGTGCTGATGAGCATTGATTAGCACATTTTTTTTCAGAATATTTGTTTATTTTGTTTCAAACAGTTTTGGACAGGGTTTTAAGTAATCTAAGGATCATAAAACATAAAACGCATACATTATTTTAAAGGTTTTCTGTAAATGGTTGGATATATATTTCAGTCCTTCATCACAAAGGTGACAACTTTTGTGTGTGTATTATATATACATCGGTTGGTATCAGCAGTTGTGAAGTTTAAAAAAATAAAAAATTCTGTCTTTTATTGCGCGTTGTAGACTTACAACTTTGACCAGCTGCGAGATGGAGACCTCGAACTCCACGGTGACGGGATCGGAGACGTTCTCCACCGGCCGGATGAACTGATTGTATCTTCTGAACAGTTTCCTGAACAGCCGGTCCTCCGCCTTGGAGGAGAAGCAATCTGAGGCGGAACAGCAGGAGATGCAAGTGAGAAAATGATTTGGGCAAGACAACATTAAAACACACAAAAGATATTGAATGTTTGATTCTATTAGTGTTTTTTTGTAACATTTTTTGCCAAATTCCTTTTCAAAATAAGATGATGTAAAATGCTATAAGTGTGGGATGCATGTGGAAGAGAAAATAAGAGGGAACAGAGTAGGTAAAAAAAAATAAATACAACAAGAACCCAACAAATGTAGGTGATGGAACTGTCCTCTGAAATCCCTCCTATACAAACGAAGATGGTTGAGTCAAAAGCAGGAAATTATCTTTCAGTCATTGGTCTGGTTCAAATGGGCTCATTGAACCGTCCGCTGACATTCCCGTTCCAGCTCTCTCCGGGAACAAACCCATCATGATCTTCGGGAGACATCTGCGCCACGCTGACCTTTGACACTTTCTCTCTCAGAGAGTATCTATTCCTGGTTACTCCGCTCTACCGGAGGATGTTTTCCCATTAGCTGCAGGTTCTAAATCAACCGGGAAGCAGCGGTCGACGCAGTGACATTCTTTTTCGGATTTAGCAACGGTAATATTCTCACACTGGGTCACTGGTTGGAAAAAAAAAAGCCTCACTAAAAAAAATGACAAATATTCTCTTGTTTGACCAAAAAAAAAAGTTTTTTTACTTGGTTATAATTATTTAAATAAGTAAGTAAGTAAGTAATTTTTATTTGTATAAATAATGAATCTGAACCTAGTTTTTATTAGTAGCTTCATGAAGCAGTGTCATTAGTCCACTAGATGGCGGTCTCTGAACTATTTACCTTTGTTTTATACAACTGTTCCAATGATTTTTTAAACTGATGGCGCCACCTACTGACCTCTAAACAACATGACACTGCTTCGCAAACCTTCATCACTAGCTAGTTGTAATCAAATGACACTGAATAATAGTTTGTAACGAATATTACTCTCAATTCCCCTGTCCTTATTATTTTTACTTTTTTACGATTGTTACCATTACAATAAGTATCGGTAAAAATACAGTATAAATAATATTCTAATTTTAATATGATGTCGTCTTAGTACATTTTTGCAGCTACATTAACTAGTGCAAATAAATGTTGTCTTTATTTGTTTGTTTGTTTATGAAGCTTCGTGAAACAGTATACTTATCTTCAGAGCCCACTA
This sequence comes from Callionymus lyra, assembly GCF_982586985.1. Classification (NCBI taxonomy): domain Eukaryota; kingdom Metazoa; phylum Chordata; class Actinopteri; order Syngnathiformes; family Callionymidae; genus Callionymus; species Callionymus lyra. Next base: position 34,206,166 of record NC_141818.1, read on the forward strand.
GATGGCACTCTCTGCTGTAAAACCTATTGCTTTCAAAGCGATTAGATTAAAACATTATCTTTATACTGAGGGCGCCACCTACTGAGCTCTTACGAAATAGGAAATGATAATGGAAACTTTATCAACCATCACTTCTTATCTAAGACATGGATGCTCCTTTGATGATAAACATCTCACGATCTTTCTTTACCTGAGTGAAAAGTTTTGGGGTTTTTTTTGGCATTTTTGGTTGTTTTTTTTTACAGTTAATCTAGATTTTTATGAATCTGATGGAAATGTGAAGTTCATCTAAAACAATAGTGATTTAATATTTAAAAAAAATCTCCTTCAGACCCACTTCAGCAGGAATAGCATCATGTTTTTAAACAAATAAAATAAAAATGATGAACTTACATCTGTTCTAATTAAACTCAAGACTCTGAATCGTGAGCAACAAAAGATAAACATGACAGCGAGTCCTTTCGTATGACAGATGGTTGCCTTTGAAGTTGGGCAATTATAACGGGACTCGAAGACGATGTCAGAAGGCAAAGGTAACTGACTGCACCGAGAAAATCATTTCAATAACAGCTTCTTGTTGACTCTGAACGCTAAATATAGCGAGGCCGTGACTTCTGTACTTCAAAAACTCAAATATTCGGGGGTTTTAAAAAAGACCTTTTTCCAAACAGTGAAGAATCTACACTCAATACTGCTGTGTCATTTCTTTTCAAAAGGGAAATGTATCAAAGAAAATTCCCCACACAGTTTGCTGCCCCGGAGGCAACTGAGTCACGGCAGTTAGCGGCGTCGATGAAGATAATCACCTCCTCCTCCTCCTCTTCCATATAGACGCCACAGAATCCACCACTAGCTGCGTCTACCTTCTAATTATAACCATCAATTTGATCTGCAGAAAATATACTCAATTGCGTCAAGACGTGAAGTAAAAACTTAATTTGAACAGACTTTTTGTTTCTGTTAGTTGAGCATTTCTTCCACTCAAATCTTAGAAACACTTCATGAAAGTCGTAACAAAAAACTTTAAACTCCATAGTTTCTCGCAAATCTTCACCCTCTTCCGTAATAATGAGCAGCAAACGTCTCTAAACCACATCTCTTGTGCGTCCCTAATCGTGCACTTCTGCGCTTACCTACTTCATATTTTGAGTACACTAGTTCACACTGAGCAGTGTGCGAAAATGTAGTACGCTATGAACACTCAAGAAAACACTGTTGTGTTTACAACAATGTCGTAAACGAAATATACATCACGGACGATGCTACTTCGGAGCAGAAACCGGCGTAAATGTCTCGAGAAAACATTTATTTTGCCACAAAACAACACAACAAAATTAACAAAAAAATTAATTTAAATTAATTATTTATTGTATTTTTTTTTTCAATATTTAGTTTAGGTTAGGTTAGATAGAACTTTATTGATCCCTCAGGAGGTGTCCTTCGGGAAATTGTTTTTTTCCAAATTATCCACAGCAAATACAGCAATTATTCATTAAAAAAATATATATATATATATAATATTTTAATGTTTTTTTATGTTGACTCCAGAAGAATATAGTGTTGTGTTTAAACACTGGCAATAAAGGCTTCCTATACTGATTCTGTAAAACAAATTCAATTGTTTCGATTGGCGAAAAGCGCTATCAAGTGTCGGTGATAGGGTTCCAACGGCCGGTTGCGATAAGGGTTTGCGAAAAGTAGTAGAAGTAAGTGCACTGTCTAACAGTGTACTGTAAAGCAGTGCACTTAGAGAAGAGCGCGATTTAAACACACAGCATCTGTGTTCATCCCAGTTGATAAGCTAATGCTAACATACTCTCATGCATCGTACAGTTTTCCTCATTAGAGGGCGCCGCAACACCACACGCAGGCTTGTCATGTGTACTACACCACTGTCTAACTTTGTTTCCAAAGGTCTTAGTTTTGTTACCTAATCAACACTTCTTGATAAAATGGACAACAAAGAGAGTCTAAACCACCCTTGCTTCACCTCACGTAAATCACATTAAAAATAGTACAACACAATTATAAGCATTTCAAAAAATGTTTTAATGATAGGCCTATAGGTGGCGCCCTGTGTGGCTACCAAGAACCATACAAATATTTCAAATCAAATCCTTAACTTTTAATTTCATCTTTAGTCGTCTCCCCTCCAAACATTGATACAAACTAGCAGTGGACGGAAATGCTGTTTTTTAACCACTTAATCTAAATTGATTTTGTGTTTTAATAGTTGCTTTAAGAGCAGCGCCTCCTCAGCAAGAGGATTTTCTCACATAGGTTAATAGCGCTCGCTTGCGTTCCTCGCTGACGCTAATAAAAGATCCAATTATGACAGAATTTCCCCTCCACCCGCCCACACCGCGTCTTTCCAATTATCCCCCTTTTTATCAACCACGTGGCAGTTCTAAGCTGCTGCCGTGATGAACACGTCAGTAAAAAAGAGGTTGACGTGTTTTGTTTAAAATAGGGTTTTTATATTGATTCATGGACCAAAAATCCCTGTAAAAAAAGAATGAAATTAAAGGAAGGAAATAGTCTTTTTTTACAAACGATAACATGCACTTTTGCAAAGAAAATAAAAAGGTGTTTCTGTTAGGCCTACTCTAAAAAACTGTCCAAAAATAACTAGACTTTTATTTTTTAAGATATATATATAAAATAAAGTGTTTTTGCAGATAAATAGTGTTTGCATGAGACGACATGCATCTGGATGTGGGTGACAAAAATCACAGATTCTAATATTGACAACATAAAATAAATATAATTATTTTTTCTATTTTATTGAAAATAAATGTTCTTTAGGAAAAATTAAACAGAAATAGGCGCTGCTTTTGAAACATCAGTTTTCTATGGCTTTGTTTAAAAATCAAAACTGGAAATACATTAAAATAACATTACCAAGCATAACTAGATATTGACATTGGATGCAATAACTATTATTATATTTTTATTTCATCATCATCACTTTCATCATCATAATAATAATAATAATAATAATAATAATAAATAATAATAATCATCACCATCACTATCATCATCATCATAATCACAATAATAATAATAATAATGTTTTTTATTATCATAATTATCATCACCATCACTTTTATCATCATAATAATAATAATATTTTGGACAAACACTTCTTGATATATTAAATGTATATAAAACAAAAGACTGTGTGTTGTTGTTTTTTTATCACAACACACAACAATATGACACAATGTATAGTAGAGGAAAAAATGTTTTATACGTTACACAAGCAAAAATGAACCTTACATGAAACCAACATCAAACCAGTAGTGCTCAACATTTTCATTCAACAAACAATTGCATCAGCATGATTATTAAAATAATTTTTATATATAATTTGCATTTTATAAGCATTATTTTGCCTAAAATTTAGAAGATATACAAGATTTTTCTTTAATTTTTTACAATGTTGTCTGTTAAAAAATATATATATTTTAAATCTTTTTTTTTTTTTAATGGTCCACTTCAAGGTTTTGTACAGGCAACAGTGACGAAAGTTCATTCCAGGACATCAGCACGAGACCTCAATGTACTAGATCACACCGACTGAATAATTCAGGTCCGAATGCTGAATCCGACTAAAGTCGCTCTGAAGGCGAGCAACCTCGATCCCGGGAGATATTTAATGCACTCAAGACGTGAGATGGAGGTCAGAGCCAACGTGGAATTGCTGTTCCAGAGATGGTTGTCAGTCAGGAGGACGATGGAGGGAGAAGGATGAGGGCGAGAGGAGGAGGCTGACTCGGTGAGTGATGGAGGGAGCGTTTTATGGGGCGTCGGTGAGGAAACTGTGTGAGAACCTTTTTGCTCTCTGGTTAGTGACGGAGGCAGGGGTGGAGAGGAAGAGGCTGCAGATGAGATTCATAAATAAGGTTTCAAGCCCTTCGTTTTTTCGTCTACATTTTTAACCCTTGTGTTATCTCAGGGTCAAGGTGACCCGAACGCCACCACTTCATATGTATTTATGAGCTCGTTCACCTTTGAACCAGAGACAACACAAGGGATACCACAAACACTTTTGTTCACTGGCCTTCGGGTCACCTTGACCCTGAGGTAATAAGGGTCAATAATGTTACAGCGTAATTACAAACATTCTTTATTCTTGTTTATCACATTTTTTCGGGAAATAACACTGATTTGTTTTTGGTACTATTAACTTTCCAAGTCGGTTTCTTTACCTTGCTCTTTTACTTGTGTTTGATGAAGCTTCATGAAGCAGTGTCATTATTTTCAGAGTCCACTAGATGGCGGTCTCTGCTCTATTTTCCATCTTCATCAGATCATCAATACCTAAAAGCTAAAATAAGCAACAACGTAAAAGTGTATAAAAATATTGATATTAATAATAACTTCTTATTTTTTTGCCATTTGTTCAATATTGTTACGCGATAGATTTTAATCATTTTCTTTTTTCTTTTTTTTTAAAGAAACATGAGAGTTTACAGCAGCGTTTGGAAACTCATTTGCACAACACACTAGTTGAGAACAGTCTGGAGAGGGTCGTGCGGTCAGGGGGAGACATGTGAGGCAGTGCCTCACCTCTCAATGCGCATTGCCTCACAAACTGCGTAGATGCATGGTTCATATCTGAATGTCGCCAATATAATGTTCACAGATACGTTTATTTGTCTTGGTTTTCCACGGTCTGGCTGATCTATTTCAGCATTAAAGTTTAATGTTTGTAAGGGTCTTATTTAGTTTCACTGATCAGAAATACAACCGCAGTGAAAAGACAATATTTGAGGCACATGCTAATGAGCCTCCACAAACTCTGTCACATTCCATTGAGGCGGAGAGACATTTCAAACTAAAAGAAATAAGGTGGACTTTTACAACAAAATAACGGAGGCTTGTGTGGCGAAGGAAAAAATGATGGACTTTATCTACAGATAAGATTAAGACCAGAATCATCGTCTAAAAAATACAATAGAATATTTAAAAACTACATTTTGGCCTTAAATAAAATATTGTTTGTTTTTCTCACGCTTATATCGACCCATTTAATACTCAATATTTATCTTTACACCAAAATAAACATTGTTCCAGTTTTGCGTAAATCTAGCCAATCACGGAAGGCCTGACACAATATTAACCAATCAGGAGCAACAAAAGGCGGGTCTATCTGTCTGTCATGTTTGAATATGTAACTTTAAATAAATTAAAACATAATATTTAAACTATGACTCTAATGTTAATGTCAAAGGACAGGTTTATGAAGCTATAAATCAATATTTATCCACACACGATCACTGCCATAGATCTAGAGGATGTAGACTAATATCCCACAAAATATCAATTCAATATAGACTTGTTGAGAAATATGAATTAAATCATATATATTTTTAAACTACATATGTGTAAAGAATTCTGTGGAGATATAAAATAACCAGAAGCCAATTGAATAAGCTTCTCTTTTGGGTTGATATACTTGTAAATGTGACACTAAAGGAGTCAGTGCCTCACCGACCATCAACCTCACATCACTGAGTCTGAATAACCACCCAATTTTTTTGAGTTGTTCAGGATGGATGGTGACAAAAAGATGACCCTCTTGGTGGAAGTCTACATCCCAAAATAAAAAGAGGTCGAACGTACGTAACCGTGTGAGCAGAGAGATGAAAGCGGTGACGACGGCGAGTCAGAAGAAGAAATTAGGATTCTCTGGTCGCGCAGGAACACGTGAGACAGGTGCGGCGACTGGAGACACTCCAGCTCCGAATCTTGTCGCTACGATAAACTCTTAATATGCGCAAAAGGCTTTTGACATCCCGCGAGCACAGCACCAGCCGAGCACCCCCCCCCCCTCTGAAGGCCTCCATGAAAACTGGGTTAATTCAAAACATTAAACAGTCATTAGTCCTTGACTCGGCCGGAGACGAACCATGGGTCGTTGACAGCGCCGTCGACTTGCATAAGTTAAACAACAAATATAAGATAATTACGATGTTGTGACGCTTTTTTAACTCCCCTACATCGCTCTGCTCCCCCTCTCGTCCTTGGCCCGTGGTTTGGAAATGAAAGCAGAGTTCACACGCCGCGTGGTTCGGTCGACATCCCCGGATCATCAGTCGTGCATTAAACATACATTAAAAGACAGTCGGAATAACGAGGGGCCACATCAGGAGATCACCTAGGGCCAGAGATGGCACATTAACCGATTTCACACAATACATCAACTGTGAGTGCCCCCGTTGGCCGTTCTCGCTCGTAAAGCTGAACAAAATTATATAAAAATGAATATTGTGGGTAAACCTTGATGATTGAGCGTGTTCTTCAGAACGCAACAATGTGAATTCTGTAGTCAAAAACTTTAAGAACTAAAGTCTTGAGAGTACGACTGCGGAAAAATGGTAGTTGAATTTGATTAACATGTCACGATCCCATCATTTCAAACAGGCCATTTTTGCGGGTTAGTTACATGCTTTAATTTTGGCCAATATTTTTAACCAATCACCTGATATAGAGGTTTTAGATTTTGTAGAGAATTACCTAAACGTGCCGCTGTGAAATACAATGTCATTTATTTGGCGACATTCCTATTACAGTCGTAATTAATTACACTAAGATGTGTTGCTTCACCTACTGCGACACAAACAGGAAACAGTATGAATCCAACTCTGTCTAGAAGTTGTCATATTTTTATTATAATCTTTCAATGTTAGTTTTGCTATAGATTATAATTTAGAGAATGCGATCTAGTGGTTTCTTAAAAAATGCAGGCTTCTGTTTCATGAAGCTTCATCGACGCGTTACGACCATTTATTCAACTTGTATTCATAGTCATGTAGTTGTGTCGTTCTTGCGCCCTCGCCAAGAGAGTTTCTAATAGGAGAAACATTTTAAGAGTTTGATGTGTCGATGAAGCTTCATGAACCCTTTTTTTTCAGAGCCCACTAGATGTCACTCACTGTTGTATTAGTTACTGCTTAGAATGGTTGACAAAGCTGGAAACTAAAGAAACCACCTGTTGAGCTCTTTAAAAAATTAGACGCTGTTTCATGAAGCTTTATGAAACATCACTAGATTTTAAAACGGAAGCAGACCCTAACCCTAACCTTAACCCTAACCTTTACCCTAACAATGTAAAATAGTGCATCAACTAAACTACATGATAAGATAATTCAATAGTAAAGAATGTTTATAATCTAGTTAGAGAATCATGACATCCATCAGATCTACTGGCTCTGTCTTGCTTCATCTAGTGAAGCTTCATGAAGCAGTGTCATTATGTTCAGAGTCCACTAGATGGCAGTCTCTGCACTATTTTCCTTTGTTTTGAACAACTTTTCTAATGAAACATCCTTTTTAAACTGATGGCGCTAACTACTGACCTCTAAACAACATGACACTGTATCATGAAGCTTCACCACCACATCTATAGCTTTATCCTTTTTAAAACAATGCAGTATAGAGTGTGTTTTTGCTACAGATCAGCCGCTTCAACTTTACTGTACAGATGATAAAACTGTATTTTTGGGGGATTAAAGTACTTGTTTTTTTTCGGTTGGCATTTTGTAAAATAAATAAGAAATAAGACAGAATGTTGTCTTCAACACTCCCCACGAGAATACATTTAAAAACTTGCTTTAATGAGAATAATATTCAACCTTTCAAGTTCTTTCATCGAGTGTGTATCAGAGCCAACAACATCAGCTTCACAGACGCACACGTCGCGTGTGTTCAGACTGATAACCCATAAAAAAAAACAGTCTATCGGCATCCTGACGCCGATCAGATTGTGTGCGATTTACGCCCTCCGAGCCGAATGTTTATGCTACAGCTTTGAAATGTCAGAGCGTAATAAAAAGGCGTCGCATCTATTCCCGCTCGTGGCCCCGGGGTCAGATGCTGAGGCGGCGGTCTCTGATTAACTCCAGCTGTGCCTTCAATTATCGCCAATCCACCAGAATCTCTTCGGAAAAACAACATTCTTCCATTTGATTTTTGATCTTTAGTTTGAACTGTTTATATTAACTTCAAATGTCATTCTTTCATGAACAACCTTTCTGTTACAAGATGACCTTTTGGACCCATTTCATTGGCTGGTTGAAGCCCCTCCCCTTTGGCTTACGTATCCACCCCAAAACAATTTGAACACTTCATTTAACAAAACTTGGAATTAACGTTTTTTTTTTCCTCATAATAGAAATTCTGGGTTTTTGTTATCTTTTGCCCTCTAAATAATAACTATGGATATGTTACATCACTTAATAACAAATAAATGAGCATTGGCGACTTGTATTCCATACTTTGGAGCATTTATATTTGATGTATTCTTCTATTCCAACGAAGAAATTCTCATAAATTCAAGATTTATTTCTTATAATCATAATAAGAAACATCTTTATTCACAAAGCATATTCTGAAAAAATACCTGGGATTAGTTTCTTTGGCTGTTGGTGTTAATTTGCATTCGGTTAACATGTAAATAAACTTTAAAAAAGAAATAAACATAGTTTACAAACATAGTCCAAGAACAGTCAATCCAAATCACAATAAAATTTAACCTACCTAAAGCCCTTTAGTGCCTTTATATTCTGAGAATAAATTAATAAAATAAATCCTCGGGCTATGACTTACTATTTAAGATGCACTTGCTGCGCGCCCTCTATTGGATAATACAGTCACTACACATTACATCGTATCTATCAAAAATGTTACGAAAATTGTGGCAAACAACATTTTCTTTTGAAAGACTGCAAAAAATCTTTTGTGTTTGAGACTAAATGTATTTTTACCTTGACTAAAATAACCCGAGGCTAAGAAGTTCATTTTCTGTCATAAAAATACTTTCCAGATTCAATAAAACAAAAGATAACACGTTTTTTTTTGTTTAGTTCTCGGTGTTGACACCTCAAGCTAAAAGACTAAAAAGTATTTAATGAGTAAAACTCTATTTGAGATTGTGTCTGTCTCACAAAAACAAGCAGCATCTGTCAACAAAACCTGCCTCCAAGCCAAATTTGCATTCATCATTTCTCATGCATGTTGTTGCCCTAGTTAAGCCTCAGACCAGCAGACAGTTGCTTCACTTCATCCCAGAATCAAGTTCAAATCAGAGCAACAACAACAACAACAACCAAAAAAAAATGGGTTGAAGTTTCCATCCACTGTCAGATGGCAATGGTGCGCTTTTACGCGCGCAACTATTGATGACGCGGCGCGAGTGGAGCCGCTTCTCGACATCAATAATAACAATCCCGACCACGTGATCGCCTGAGCTTGACACCCCGGGGGGTGATTGACTTTTTTGTTGTTGTTGCTCACCTCGAACTGTGAAGCAGGAGAGCAGCAGAAGCAGCAGCAGCAGCGGCGGCGTCTCCGCCCGCAGCATCTCCGTCTCGGGCGCGCGTAAAATAGAAATAACGGTCCGAGGTGTTGGTTCGTGCGTGGAGGACTCCTCTGTGCCGTGAAGATTCCGTCTTGCTGGTGTGATCCCAACTTGACTGCGTCCCTCCCTTGTGAGACGAGAGCTCCCTGCCGGCGCGTCCATCCACACCCACTCACGGGGGAGGAAAAAAAAAAGAAAAAAGAAACCCAAGACACTTTCCTCCGTGGATATCACGCACGCCGTCAAATGATTTAGAATTTTGTATACATAAAACTAAAGATAATTAAACAAAATTACCACTTTTAGTTTTTCCCCCCCAAGAAATGACGGACTAAGGATATGCTACTTTTTTAATATATATATAATGACAAATAAATTGACATTTGCATTTACATTTTACTTCTATTCCAGATAAAAACTTATTTTTTGAGCAAAAATTAAACCAAAAACGATTAGGTCTTTTTTTTTTTAATGGAGAAAAAAGCACATTTAGAAAAAAATGTATTTATAGGGTCATAATATCATCATGAAATCTGAAGAGAAACGTTCACACCAGACGCTAGTGATGAAGCTTCATGAAGCAGTGTCATTATGTTCAGAGTCCACTAGATGGCGGTCTCTGCACTATTTCCCTTTGTTTCTGACAACTGTTCTAATGAAACATCATTTTTAAACTGATGAAACATCATTTTTAAACCGATGGCGCCACCTACTGACCTCCAAACAACATGACACTGTTTCATGAAGCTTCATCAGCACATCACTACCAAATGCAATGGATGTGTCACAATCGACAGAAAAAAAAATGTGATCATATATAGATATATACCTTTATTTTTAGAAAAAGTAATATAATAAATAATAATAAATAAAATAAATAATTTGATTGACATCAAACTTGTATAAATGAAAGGTATATGTGTATTTTGTGATACAAAAAAACAAACAAACATTGTGTTAACTGAAACACTTTTTCAGAATATTATTAGGGGACACAATGTTGTGTGTCATAGGGATATATCTAACAAGGAAGGTGAAAGAGAAGCTTCAGACATGTACACTTTCACCAAACGAGATGAATGCCACAAAAGCAACTTGTAGAGGGCGGAGGGGGGTTACCAGGGTACATTTATTATTGATAAATATAAATTATTAAATGAAGAAAAAACAAAATTTGGTGTCAAAAGTAAATAACAATTACACAACAAGAGTTAAAGTCGTAATATTATGACTAGTACTGTCCTGATGAAGCTTCATGAAGCACCGTCATTATTTTCATAGTCCACTAGATGACCATCTCTGCACTATTGTCCTTTGTTTTGAACAACTGCTTAATCATTTTTAAACTGATGGCGCCACCTACTGACCTCTGAACAACATGACACTGTTTCATGAAGCTTCGTAAGCAGATCACTTATTATGACAATGGGTGAGTCGACAAGCCGGTAAGAAACTTCGACCATCAGGTGATGCCTCTACTCCCCCCCAAAAAAGAAGACAATGATAATGACTTTTTACCCTTTTTTTCACTCTGTCTATTATATTTTTTACCATACATAACACAATGTTCTACTTTCACACTGATGAAGAGCTTAAATTCTGCCTCTCTGATGCACTATTTTGAATTTCTACTAACTTTAGACCCCGCTGAGTCATTACCAAGTTTTTTTTTAACCCTTGTGTTACCTCAAGGTCAAGGTGATTCCAAAGGTCTGAAACAAAAAGCCAAGGAGGTAGTTCACCTTGACCCAGAGACAACACAAGGGATACCACAAACCCATTTGTTTTCGGGTCTTCGGGTCACCTTGACCCAGAGATGACAGGTTTTTATCTCAGGGCGGTGATAGAGGAAAACAGGAAGCAGAAGAGTCAAAATAAAGTGTTGAAATAAGCAAATAAAGACGTGACTATATAGGTCATGACGGTGCTGAACAACCATTTTAATGCTGTTTTCCTTGAAATATGAGTAAATATGGAAGCCGTTGCCGCAATTCCATTCACCGGTGATTCGTCTTCCTCGCTCGTATACATACAGTGACGTAGATTATGACGCCAAGACAGATTTAAACCAACCGGGAGCTGTCTGAGTTGCTGAAGCGCTCAGCTTCATCTCGCCATAACATCCACGCTGGATTAAGAAGTGTCAAAAAAATATATACATACATACGGTAATCCTGATGGAGAAAAGTTTTTTTTTTTTTAAACGAGCCGTGAGGAATGTCACATCACAAGCTACCCAGGTGGATGTTTACAAACGCTATCACTCCTTATGAGGGAGTTTAATTTTAGCTCCTCATTTCTCACGCTCAGTTCCACATCATCGGTGTAATTGTGTCAGATTGTGATGCCGAGAGTGAACCAGGACGTTCTTTGGTGACGTTTCACCTGCTCCCACACACAGGTGAGAAAAAATACTTTTAGTGTATTAAATTGAAGCGAAAAAGGTGATCATTTCACTTCAATTATGACTAACACAATTGGACACTTGTAGTGTTAATCAAACTGGACGTGTTATGGGTCCACACGATGCATTATTTATAGTTTTAATTTGCCGACACACGAGTGCAGGGACGTGAAAATCATCACCGTATCATTAATCACGCTTCCTGAAATTCCCTCGATACAATCCGAATCTCTTTTACCAGGAGAGGGTTTGACCGGATCTAATGCCGTCTGACTAGCGCCACAAAAACAAGTCTGGATAAAGGGAAACAGAACAGCAGCGATAATGTCTTTCCGCTGTTGCTGCTGTCACCGTCCCAGCTCGGCGTCTGGCGTCGCCGCACGCTCGCCCTCGCCAGGCTTATTAGCGAGGAGCCTTGAAGAGTAGAACGAGGTGGGAATCTATGTTTCTGCCAGGACGTTTTAGCGTGAGGCACCGTAACCGCCATCCTGCCCTCTGCCATGTTTTATTCATGCTTTTGTAAAAGTGCTACGACTAGATTATCATCCTTTCTTCTATTCCACATTTCTCAAAAATACAATTTAATGATCACTAAAAAAAAAAAAAAAGTTTCTGATCGTATCGGCAGATGATGTTGTTTTTTTTCTCGTCGCCACACACACACACACACACACGCATTCCTGGCACTCACTCAAGACGAACGTTTTCCAACCTCCCGGTAAAAAGACATAAAAATATCTCCCTCGCAACAACTCTTAGGCCACCGTGAATTATTCACCACCACATATCTGCACCACGTTCCTGACCCCAAGTGAAGTGCTTTTATTTTTCAAGTCCACCACAGACTTTTAAAAAATGCATTCTCCGATTGTCAGACTGCAGCATCCGGAAGGAATATTGCGGATCATCGCGGAATGTTTTGGCGACTTTAGTTTCTCCGATGCGAGATACTACCGAATGTAGCCATCAATTCTGCTTTTTCGATCCCTATCTGAGGTTGCTTTTCGTCTTCTCCACCCAATTTCTGACCTCATCCTTTGAAGTCACTCCCAGAGAATCTTTATATTCGTTGTGTCTAAGTCTACTTCTACATCTTTTTCTCACAAAACCAAAAAAAATCTGATTCTGATTAGTGTCTTCGATCTAGAAGAGTCCGGTGTCAAACAGTCCAAAGATCAATTCTTGTGTTGGCTGTGCTTCACACTGGGGGGGCTTTCGGCTGTTTTTTTCTGTTCTCGAGTTAAATGTTTTATGGATTAATTTGTGGTTTCACTGTGATTTTTTCAAATTGTTTTTTTCTAACTCTGTAAACAAAGCAATATAATCTATGATATTTATTCCTTTTCTATCTGATGTTGAATGAAAATGGAATCCTTCGCTCTACCTGCACTCCTAAGGTTTTATAGACCTTTAAATTTATACTATTTTTATATCTATTCAAGGAGATAAAAGGCAACACTATAAAATCACTAAATTTAAATAACTATTATGCCTTGGACTAAATACATAAAAGAAAAGAAAAGGGAATGTCAATACCATTGCTAATGGCTACCTTTAAAAAAGGGCATTATTGTGTCTATCGCTACCTTCCAACTGTCCACGTAAACAGGTAATGTGTGAAATCTGAGTCTCCTTGACCAAATCTGAACATGTCGATGAGGACAAGTTTGCACTACTGCGTGATCCAGAAGAGGCTTGGCTACACAACTTGTTATGGAGCAGCTAACAATTAAATAGGTAACAAAAACATGTTGTTGTTTTAAAGATCGATGACTTGTGATGATGCTCTTTGAAGAATTTAGTATTTCTTAAGGCTCAGTAGTCGTCGAATGGTAGATGTGAATATTTGTTCAAAGCAATACATTTTCTCATTTCTCATTCTCATGAGCAGAGAGTGACATCTAGTGGGCTCAGAATAAAAAGGCTACTGTTTCATGAAGCCTTATGAAACCATTGCAGGTTTGTCGACAAAGACAATCAACATAAAAATGGATCAAAGGAACGCGACCCAAACGAGGAAGTAGCTTAAACCTTTGCTCTCTCCTTTTTTCACCACTTGTGTTTGTTGGCTAGCTCAGTGGAAATAAAAACTATAGAGCAGGGAGTTTTTGGTTAGAATTCCTAAGACCTAGTCCAGACCTGGCCAAAAGTCCAGGCCAAGGTCCACATGCGGCCATTTGACTGTATTTCAACGGCCCTCAAGTATAATCATGTTAATTAATTTCACCCAATAACAACACCATACAACAACTTTTCCCCTCTTTTTATTAGTGTTTTTTATGAGTATTTGTTTTTTATGAGTACCGTATTTTCCAGATTATTAGAAGCACCAGATTATAAAGCGCACATTCATTGAATGGCCTTTTTTAGAACTGTTTTCATAAATAGGGCGCACCGGATTATAAGGCGCATAGAATAAAAGATACAGTCAAACGTTTGACTGGGGTTGCGTTATGCATCCATTAGATAAAGCTGTGCTAAAGGGAATGTCAACAAAACAGTCAGACAAAGTCAAGCGTTCTGACAACTCCGTTCACTTCCTTGGTAACGATGTTCAAATGATGTTTAAAAGGCTCCAAGCAGCAGCGCGTGAGACTGGTCTGACAACTAGAGCGCGCAGCAGAGTGATTTTGAGTGTACAACAACCAAGACACACTCGCTCAAAACGGTGGCAGTAATCTTAATAATCCCGCCCACAGCGTGTTGGCTCAGTCGGCACAGAGTCATGACAATGTTTGTAAACAAGTCACCCACCAGGTAATGTTCATAAATAAGGCGCTCCGGATTATAAGGCGCACTGTTGTTTTTTGAGAAATTTAAAGGCATTTAAGTGCGCCTTAAAGTGCGAGAAATATGGTATTTGTTTTCCTCAAACTGTTTTGGAGTAAATACAAATAGTAATATTTCTATTTATTTTTCCTTTAAAGCTTTTTTGCTTTTTATAAAAGGCATCATGACGTCTATTTTTAAAGGCTTTTGTTTGTCCTTTTTATTGGTTTGACGGCTCCTTAAAACAGTCACAGTATATTACCCAGAGTAAATTGAATTGCCCAAACCTGATCAAGCCTGTGTGAAACCCTTGATGAAGGCCATCTATTAAAGATTCTGACTCACTGTGAGATGCTCCGGATGAAAGTGTGCCGCGTACCTACAGACACGTTTTGCCGAGCCGGACCAATCAGGAGACTTCATTCGACCACAGTCATCATAGTCATGGGCGACTGAGCGCAAGAAGAAAGATATAAACGTCTTCAGGGGATGTTGTTTATGACCTTTTAAGGGAGAAGATGGCATTTATTTAGGGCTTGTAAATAACCAAACCAAGCCATTAATGTCTAGGTGTAGAATCCCTTGAAGACTTTAGTGGTTGTACGACGACTCAGGGCAAAGTCAAATGTAAAAATAAGAACTCAGAAATACATGCAAAACTACAGGGAGCAGAATGTCAGGCGGGTTCTGTTCCCAGCCTTAATGTTGGTGCTTCAATTAATCACGTCAGACTATTTTTTGCCTCTTGACTCTGAACCGCCAACTCAACAGTTTTTACCGGCTGTGATGTTTTTTTATTGTGTGGGAAGGTTGTTTCTAGGTGTCCCTCAGGGTCGTACGGTCAGGAGAAGGCAGCTGAGGCAGTGCCTCACCTCTCAATGCACAAATCCATCGCAAACTGTGTTGATACATGCAATTGACGAGACGGTTGCCATATCTCTGAATGTCGCCGATATAATGTTCACAGATATGTTGGTTTTCCACAGTCTGGCTAATGCATTTAACCATTCAAGTTTAATCTTCGTAAGGGTCTTATTTCGTTTCACTGATGGTAAATACAGCCGCAGTGAAAAGGCAAAGTTGGAGGCACATGCTAATGAGCCTCCACAAACTACGTCACATCTGAGGCGGAGAGACTTTTAAATCTAAAGGAAATAAGGTGGACTTTTACAACAAAGTAACAGAGGTTTGTGCATGGAGTTATCTACAGATAAAATTAAGACCAGAAACAGTTTTGATTTCAATCGTATAAAAAATACAATAGAATATTTTAAAAAACTACATTTTGGCCTTAAATAAAATATTATTTGTTTTTCCCATTTTATACTCAATATTTATCTTTTCACCATAATAAACAGTGTTCCGGTTTTGCGTAATTTCTAGCCAATCACAGATGGCCTGACGCAATATTAACCAATCAGAAGCAACAAAAGGCGGGTCTATCTCTCATTACAGCACGACTTGTCAAACGCCGTTATTCAGGATTCTTTACTCTTAAATTTAACTTAAATCTGGAGAGATTAAGGGTGTCGTCCACCTCTCGCCCTTGGTAGTTAAAAGGGAAATTAACGGTGAAAAAATTAAATAAATATGTCTTGCTTTTTTGACATGAGGTATTCTGCTTGTTTACTTTTGGAACTGAAGTCCTTCGATGTATTTGTTCAACTCAAACAACTAACCTCAGCAGTTTTCTTTCTCCGGCCAATCAAGAGACAGCAATGTATTATCGCCGATAAGTGTAGGTAGGAGGGTCAAACGTAGATCTATAAATCATGCGCGTCGACAGGTACTTCCACTGCGACACGCGTAGGGAATCGAGTCTGTTGTTGTAGATGATAGGAAGCTATAAACTTTCATCCCCGCGAGCAGCCGCCGGGAGGAACTCTCAGATGGCTCTGGTCGGTAAGTGGCGTCTAAGAGCGTCTCACTCCTTAATGCTTCAGAGCGGATCCTTTATCGAGCAGAGTGGCTGGAGACAGGAGGGCATTACCGTTAGAGCTGCTGTCCACACCAGGGAGGCTCTAGGAAGGTTCAGCGGAAACGCTCATTTGAAGTGAACAGTTGGTTTGGACGAGAAAAGGCAGACGAGATTATCGTAATAATTACTTATTGATTTGCCAAAATAACACTCAGGACTTTGTGATGAAAAATAAAAGTTTAAAATACTGTAAGTCGGTGGTCCCTATCTATCTATCTATTTATCTATCTATCTATCTATCTATCTATCTATCTATCTATCTATCTATCTATCTATCTATCTATCTATCTATCTATCTATCTATCTATCTATCTATCTATCTATCTATCTATCTATCTATCTATCTATCTATCTATCTATCTATCTATCTATCTATCTATCTATCTATCTATCTATCTATCTATCTATCTGTCTATCTGTCTGTCTGTCTGTCTGTCTGTCTGTCTGTCTGTCTGTCTGTCTGTCTGTCTGTCTGTCTGTCTATCTATCTATCTATCTATCTATCTATCTATCTGTCCATCTGTCCGTCTATCTTTCTATCCGTCTATCTGTCTATCCCTCTATCCGTCTATCCGTCTATCCGTCTATCCATCCATCTATCCATCCATCCATCCATCCATCCATCCATCCATCCATCCATCCATCCATCCATCCATCCATCCATCCATCCATCCATCCATCCATCCATCCATCCATCCATCCATCCATCCATCCATCTATCTATCTATCTATCTATCTATCTATCTATCTATCTATCTATCTATCTATCTATCTATCTATCAAGCTCTCAGAAAAATAGGACTCTCGTTCAGATTAGATTTTTCTTTCTTCCCGTCTGTATCTAGTGTGTCACGTGGATTCGCTCACAGGTGAAAACACACCAACACACGCTCGTCCTCAGCACGCAGGGGGTCACATGTCCTCTGCGATCCAGGCCAGCACCATAGAGCGGGAAATTGGTTTTATCGTGAGTATTTTTAGTTGCCCCATCTCACAGAAAACCTAAGAGGTAGAAGATATGGAAGGAGTAGATGGGGGAAGGTAAGGAAAGAGAGAAGAGTTGTGTGTGTGAACCATCCCGTATTCAATGGCCTCTTGGAAGAAGAAAAGGAAGCGTTATAGTATTGTTATGTCAACATTAAGTTAAGAAATTATCTTAAGCTTAGATCTTTGTAAGGTTTTTTGAAGATAAAACTTTAGTACGTTCTTAATAAAATGACATTATAAATATAGAGATAAATATTATACATATTATATATACAGAAAAGTTGTTGTTAAATTGTGTTAACCTGTAAAGTTGATATATAATCAGAATCATCAAAATTATATTTCAAATATACGAAATCTATCAAGAAGTTTTTTACATTTTACATTTTTTCTAAATTAATGTGTGGCATTTGTAGTGTACACAATATATGTGAACCTAATTGTACGTATTTCACTGAGAAGAATTGTGAGTTTGAATGGTAACAAAGGTCCTGAATAATTGGATCAATTGTCGCCGACACACTCTCCTTGGCAGGGGTATGCTTGAATTTATGACAACAACATCCTCACCTTTTGAGATGAAAAACATTCCGAGCGGATCAGCCGAGGTCGAGCGAATTGATTGGTGGGAAGGAGAAGAAATCATCGTGAAACACTGTCCTGTAAAAGTGCTGCCCTGTTGGAAGCGATGACACGTTCGGATTTACGACGGAGGAGAGATCGTCTCCTCAAGCTGTCCGGTGGGAAGGTAGATCCTCCAGTGTGGGTCAGTTTTTCATGAAATCTTAAATCCAGATGTGTTACAATATAAGCTGTCATTTAATACATATTTTATTTCAGTGGCCTGCAAATAACTATTCTTAGTTTTAATCATATAAAGGAAGTTTAGCCAATTTTAACAATTTCACCATCAGTTTAGAGCCAGAGCCCATCCCAGCTCGCTAGGGCTGCAGACAGAAGACTGCAGCTCACAACAGAACACAAAGGGCAACTAATGTGTTGATTTAAGTGTTGCTTTAAAATGTCTTGGACTCTATTGTATCAACAGTTTGTTAGTTTGTACAAAACTCTCTTTTCATCGCAATGTTTACATTACACAATTAGCTTAAGCTCCGCCCACTGGAAACACTTGGTTTTCCTGGAGATTAAATAACCACACCCACTCTGCTGTTATTGGTCAAAAATCAATGTTTGTCACCGTGCGTCATCAATCTTCGCTTCTTGCTCATTGTTGAATTGCTGGGATCTGTGTTTCCTTAATCAACTATAGTCTTACTTCAACTGTATAGTGTCTTGAGATAACTTTGTTATGATAAGACACTTTAAATAAAATTGAATTGAATTGAATTGAATAATCTTGTAAGTCTCCACCACCAAGGGACTTGTTGTATAAACAAAGCGAGCAAGATTACAGCTGGCTGGAGGAGGAGTGAAGCCATTATTACGCCATAATGGACTCTTGTAACCTCTCGTTCGACGAGATTTTCAGAGCAACTTTATAAAATAGGTTCAAAACATGGTCATGATGAGAGACTTACTGCATCTTGGAGACTTCAACAGTTGAAACATGTGAAAGAGTCAGGAAAGTTGGGTTTTCACATTATTAGCTCTTTTATATCCGCAAACAAATAATCAAAAAATGTTTTGATTTATATGTTTTTGTTGTTCATTTAGATTCAGGAAATCTATCCAAAGAAAATTTCTCATTTGTTTTGTTTGGATGGTCAAGAAGTGAGGAACAGCTATTATAAAAAGCTTTGAATAGAGAAGATTGGACTTTGGAATTGTAGCAAGAGAAGGTGGCGCAGGTTCAAAGTGAACAAACCAAAAAATAAATAAAATTATGTAAAGATTTTTAAAAAAATGTATAATGTCTTACAACGTCCAAAGAAAATGCAAATACAGAGTGAACAATATCCAGTCCAACAATCAAAATACATCCTATACAAAGAAAAAAGGTAGAAAACTCAGACACGTGGTGGTCAACACACACATATTTAACCTAAATAAATGAGGCAACCAAATAAGTAATAAATTAGTATTTAAAGCGTGGTATTGTTTAGCTCCACGACCACATTACCCATGAGCACTCGCTAAACGTCGCAAAAGTTGCCATATCCCGGTTTGCAGCAGTTGTACGAATTTTCTGTTTCCAGACTTCCATTGATGAATGGATGGATATCGATGAGGTAATGAATCAGATTGTGGATAATGAAATATGATATGCGTTATGACGGCTTTTTAAATAACATAACTTTAACTTTGTTTTGTACTTTTTTGTACCTTTGAAACCATTTTTTAATATATTAAATCTTGTTATTCTGGTACTAATTAACTTATATGTAACTTAGTATTACAGGAAATAACATATTTTATCAAAAGTGCTGTTGAGAAAATAATCTGTTCTTGACCAACACACCTTTCAGGAGATACATTTCTTCGGACTGGAAGTTGGACCTATCAATGCAGAAACGTGTTCTAGACTCAGACATTTGTTCGAACAGGAAACACAGAACTGCACAACCGTCTTCCTCCTGCAGTCAACCATCCATCGACGGGCGACCGTCTCGCCGTAGAAACACGAACATCAGGCGACGGCAGTAAACATGAGCCCCGTCGATAGCTGTCCGCCACGGAGGAGGCGCTCCGTGTTTTTTTTTTTGTGCTGACGCATCAAAAGACGGAGTGTCTCACTTTTGCTGAGATAAAGGATTTGGGTCAGTTAAATTATATCACAGGCTATTAATGTGTTCATTCATGCAGTAATACCAAGTACTCGCTCTTCAGACGCCGCGCGTTGCTGGAAGGCGATTTCACCCGATACAACCTTTCAGTTGGCAGATGGACAAATGTGGGGCAAAAAAAAACCCATTATCTGGATTGGTGTGAACATCTGTCACCGTCAGCATCAAGCAGTTCTCTTGACAGATTGACAATCATCGTATTGAGATTCACTTCATCTCAAGACACCATAAACCTTTATTTGAAAAAATGTCAAGTAAAGAGTTGACACAGAAGTTAACACATTAAGATGGAAAGTTTTCACATGTTTTGCAACTTTTTTAGCACTAGGTAAGTCAAAGAGAAGGACATAGACGATCCAAAGTTGCCATAAGAAAAGAACATGAGGGTTCGCCAAAGTTATTTATGAAGATGTGGCGAGAGACGAAGGGACTCAAGGCAAACATCTTGATTGATGTCCATGTTTGCAGATGATGTGGTGGTTTGTATACGAGTAGGATGCAAAGGTGCCGTGAGAAAATGATGTGAGGGTTGCGAAGAATATTTATGAAGATTGTGGTGAGGGACGAGGGGAATTCAAGGCAAACATCTTGATTGATGTTTGTGTTTGCTGATGATGTAGTGGTTTGTGTGCGAGTAAGTAGGGGAAATTAAGAAAGGTAAAGAAGGGAGTGCAGGCAGGATGGAACAAGTGCAGGTAAAGAAAAAGAGGGGGGTGAAAAAATAAAACGCTGTTTAATACACCTTATAAACTTCATTGTAATTGTGTTTTTTGGCGCCCATCTTTTTTTTTTAAGAATTATCATTTAAATCTCGACAGAATACACTGTAATACAGTTCACGCGACTGTTTAATTCATTACTTTAATATAAACATGACATTTTTGGGGGATTTAAAGTCGGACAGAATAATACAATAAATGTATAAATGTTGTAAAAAATGAAAACAATACAATGTGTACACTTGTGAACAAATTAAACAATCTTTAAAATCCCTAATATCAACTCCTTTTAGTGTTACATTTGTATGAATCATCACTGAAATACATTTTTTTTTAAATATTCCAACCATTTGCTTGATCGCCTGCCCTGTAGACCAATAATACTAAATCCATAGTTTCATAACTATTTTTTAAATGAACAGTTCAGGAAAGATGTTTGGGATACATAACAAGAACTTGAACTTGTTTGGGGTTTTAAATGTTTTGGTGTGTGTGTGTGTGTGAAAAAAAGTATGTTTTTTAAAATCCTACTTAAGTCTTTGGTAAGTTACAGGACATAAGAGCATAAACATGTTCAACCGGTTTTATAAATCCAACCACAGACCAGGCTCTCAGTCAGTGTGATCATGACTTCTCTTTCTTGAAATAAACAGTCCGTCCTCACGTCGTGCTGATCCTAAAAATCCCCGAACCTGAAACATGAGGAAAGAAACGGTCAGTGCAAACAGAAAACAGTGACTCTCACCCTCAACCCTTGAGTTGTCTCTGGGTCAAGGTGACCCGGTGCCCCGAAAACAAATGTGTTTGAAGTATTTCTTGTTTTGTCTTAAGGTCAAGGTGACCCGGCCCCGGAAGCCAGAGACAAAATAAGGGATACATTTGTTTTAAGGTCCCTGGGTCACCTTGACCCAGAGATAACACAAGGTTTAAGGACACAAGTTTTGAATTTAAATCACTTGAAATGTTGTGGCAATAAAGTATCAGTCCTAGCTTCTGTGACGGGACACAACAAAGAACAAAATAAAATGAATGCTAAACTTTTACCTCAGGGATTGCTAGCAGCCCCGAAAACACCAGGGCATATAGGACGTACCTGGGGCCAAACGTGGCCCTTGATCGGATTTTATGTGGCCTGAGAGTTTCATTACAAAGTGTATAACTGAACCAAAGACATTTAAAATTTGTAAAAACCTTTTAAAATGCCACACAAGATAAATGTAAAAAAGGAAAGTAAAGCAATGCTAAGTGTAAATGCTAATTCCTAAATTGTTTAATCTGTGAATGAGCTATTATTGTGAAGATAAAGTTGATGATACAGGAGCTTTTATTTTGAAGATCTAGGTGAGTTAACTCTTGGTTAGATGTCTTGGTTCATATTTGGCCCTCACTTTATCAAATGTGGCCCTCTTTGAAAAACAAACGCTTATCCCCCTTTGAGGTACGATATTCAAATTTAGGGATAAGGTTTCCTCAAAGAAAATTAGGTTAGGATCTGGTTTGTTTGTTATTTGATGTCTATTTATTAAATATAAAGTTTGAATCAAAGCAAGTTCTTGTGAGTTAGAAGTGATCGCTCTTGTACAATGTCAATGAGTAAGTATATCAGTCGAAATCTTTACCTCTTTTAAAATAAAATATTTCATTATAATGTGGATGGTGTTGTTGGAATTTATGCTTTATATGAACAAACAATAATTCTAACATGAACTGACATTTGATATTGTGATGTTTTGTACTATATTTTTACTGCAGTGTGACAGCAAAATAGAAGGGAATTCAAAACAAAATTATTATTTCTCGACCTTTACTAAACTTATACATTTCTTTTTTAGGCACTCAAGGTCAACCTTACAGCAAAACACGTTAAACCTTGTGTTGTCTCTGGGTCAAGGTGACCCGGTGGCCTGAAAACAAATGTGTTTAAAATGATTATTGCGTTGTCTCTGGGTCAAGGTGAAACAAAGGTCCAGAAACAAATGTGTTTGTGGGATCCCTATGGTTGTATCTGGGTCAAGGTGATTTTGAACTATCGGGTCACCTTGACCCTTGAGACAAGGATTTAGACATTAAAACCAGCGATGAAAAGATAATAAAATGGCATAAAAGGTGGAGAAAATTAAATCTGGTTCAATGGTAAGTGAACAACATTTGATACTGGGCTAAAGAGAAAGAAATTATTCAAGAAAAATTATTTAATTTCTTTTGTATCTATTATTATTGTCTTAAAAATGTTTTCCTTGAAAAAGGTTTTCTCCACAGTCATAGTCAGATTCTAATTCAGTCCAATTTACTCAAGGAAATAAGCAGTGTAATAACATTTATACACAAACTCTAAATATAATCTCGTTATAGAGAAACCACCTCTGGGCTCTTGCTGACTCGGCTTTATGCTGGGATGTATTTTAATGCACTCAAAAGTTTTTGGAGGTCGTGTCTTTTTATCTTCGTTTCATTAGTAGGCAGGTCCGTGAAAATAATGCCAACATTAAAGAAAAGTTTAACAGTAACTGTAACTTCCTCCATTGGCTGAAAAAAAGTATTTTATTTGTTGTTACACTGTTTCATATGCTTTCCTGCTTAGCCATTGTAGTTACTCAAGAGACAATACTGGATACCACAATCCCAGTTTTTAAAAAAAGTAATTTGTCGGAAATAATAACAATTTAATTTAGTAAAATAATAAGAATTCGAAGAAGGTGTGTAGCTCTTTGAGACTCACTCCGTCTCGTCGGCAGTTGGCGTGTTGTAACTCTGGAACAGCGGCTGCATGAAGAGCCCCAAAGTTCCAACCACACACACCAGGATGAAGATCCACAAGAACAGACGGTCGATCACCATGGCCACGTACTTCCAGTCCTCTATAATCTGCGGGTCGGAATCGTTAAGGGTGTTAATGGGAGGAATTGTCTGGTTAAATGCCTGGATTTTACAACACTGCAGAAAACTGACGAGAAACTGTTTCAACTCAGGAAAAACTCTAAACTTGTTTGAAAATTGTTGTCATAACATGATCTGGAGCTTGTAATCCATGCGTTTGTGTCTTCTCGTTTAGACTACCAGTTTGTTTTCATGTCTTAACAAGAAGGAGCTGTCACGCCTGCAGATAATACAAAACTCTGCAGCGAGAATTCTGACCAGCTCTAGTAGGAGAACTCACATTTCCCCGATCCTTAAAACTCTTCACTGGCTGCCAGTTTTTTTCAGGATCAATTTTAAAATTCTGGTTCTTACTTTCAGAGCTATTCATGGTCAATCTCCTCCTTACATCAGTGATCTGACCCAGCCTTACACCCCAGCTCGGGCTCTGAGGTCTGTGGATCAGAATCTACTGATGGTTCCTGAACACACTTCAGGACCAGAGGAGAGAAATCCTTCCAGGTTGTTGCTCCTGGAATGAGCTTTGAAACGATCTTCCTCTCCCTCTGTGTTTGATGGATCTACTGACTCCTTCAAGAAACATCTGAAGACATTAGTATTTATGCTCTTCCCAGATTTTCTGGGACTCCTGTGTTTGTTTTATGTGTCTCGGTCTTTTAAGTATATATTTTAACTGTGAATTGTTTTGATTGTTAAAGCGCTTTGTGACCCTGGTCTAGAAGGTGCTTTATAAATAACCATTACTTACTTACTTACTATTTATGTTGAGGTCACTGACAATGGTGAGGCAATTTGTAAAGAAAAGTGCGTAAATAATTAACAAACCTCTATTTTTAATAATAACTTACGGAAAGTTGTTAACATCGACCCACATATTGCAGAGTAGCAGGGGATGTACCTGCATCTTCAAAGTGATGGTTAGGAATTCACCGAATTAGGATCTTTTAAATACTATGGACTGAGACTAAAAGCTTTCTTTCTTACAATGTTGGTTGTGTTTTGGATTGATTCTGCTAGGGAGGTTTTTAATTTGTGAAATTCAACGAGACTTAATGTAATAGTTGGTGAATGAAACTGGAATGAATTCCTGGTATTGACAAAAAAATGTTTTCATTGTTATGACATTTCTTTTTTAAGTACATATTTCAAACTGTTTTTTAGCAGAAACTGAGAGGCCATAATAATAAATCTCACTTGAAATTTGTTTCAGTAAAGAAACGCTTAACCCTTGTGTTATCTCAACTCAGCGTTGGGTCACCTTGACCCTGAGATAACCTAAGGGTTGAAGCAGGAACTGAGGGACTGTGATCTTCTGCTACAAACGAGATGTAAAAATACAGACTTTTTCCAGAACAATTCAAGATGAACGTTACAGACGAGCCGTATGGAGGTATTTGGATGTTTTTAAGGTTTTTTTTGGACGAAGATGAAGACAAAGACAACTGGGCTTCGGTCGCTACATTAAAATGAACAAACATTTGTGTCTATAACAGTACAAAGATCAGATAACTCTGAAAATAATCCCAACCCTTAGAAAATGAGTGAGGTTTGGGTGAACTATCACTTTAATGTTGTTTTTTTTGCGAATTCCTTGATTTTCTGAGACACCTGTGTTTGTCTCTGTGTTGTCTTGATCTTTCAAGTATTTATTTTATTGGGTATTTTTTGATTGTTTAAGCGCTTTGTGACCCTGGTCTTGAAAAGCACTCTATAAATACGAATTACTTACTTACTTACTTACTTACTTACTTACAATAACAGGAATTAATTCCAGATTTAATCTTTATTTAGAAAACTTATTTTTCCTAATAATTGTATCTGTAAACCTCTTACTGCAACCTCTTAACCACTTATTTGTCCTATTAAAAAACATGTATACCCTAGAATATAAATGAAAGCATAATGCTGCATATACTCTGGGTTTTTTACTTCTGGGTAGAGCGGCGTCTGAACTGGGCTCTATGGAGTTACAATGACATTAAAGGATTATGCATTTCTTCAATGGCGGGAGCAGGTCTAGAGCAGGTCCAGCTTCTGAATCCATTCTGCCGATTCATTTTATTTGGCCAAATGGATGGCTCAACATCAAACTAGATTAAATGCTAAAAGATTTTGGCCCCTAGTGTGAACCTCTTACGGTTTTGATTGGATTTCTTGCTACCTGCTGTGTCTAACTTGACAGAGGCTGTACTGCACTGAGGATGGAACCAAAACGATATAAATTCAGATGACAGTAGCGGTGTAAGAAAATATCGATATAACCACATTTCACAATTTTTTCCTCCACGATACTGTATCAATATTTTTTTTACCTTTACAATAACATTATATTATAATACAAAGTTATGCTATGGTTTATATTTCAATATTGTGTATATAAAAGACAATCATTCGATGTTGTCTTTTTTTCAATTATTCACTGCGTTGATTCATTTGTGTCCTGCAATTAAACCTCCGGCCACTAGTTGGAAACATTCATAATTTCCTTCGTGCCAAAGTAACAACAAAACCGACAAAATGTCAGCAATGAGTGAAAAATAAAGAAAACGTCAAAGTCCGGCAGCTTTTTAAAGCTGATGTTTGGACTAATTTTGGCTTTAAAACAAAGTTTAAAGTTATAAATGAAACACTGACAGATATTGGATATTGCATGTTGCTCCAGGTTGTTTGAGATGTTAATGCACTTCATTGTGTATTGTTAGTATTAGTTTACATTTTTGTTTATATTTCTAAAAGTACTTTCCTACAAACACTTTCACATTTGATTAGAGAAAGTATTTGCTGTAAAAGCCAGAAAAAGTGTTTCATCTTTAAAAGAAACAATATATTGTTCTTTTTACAGTATAGCAATATATCGTATCGTCACACATGTTTCGTGATACTTATCGTTTCGCCAGATTCTTGCCAATACACAGCCCGAGCAATCAGTAACCAGTCAGGGGCCACTGGGAGGTTCCTGACTCACCCTCTTTGCATTGCAGTTACAAAAAGGATTTCAGATTCGTAAAGAGACGTATTCATGTATGACATCCATATAAATGTGTACTATCTTGGCTACCTTTAGAAAGAAAAACTCTCACCCCGTCATCATCGTCTTCTGTCTTCATGTGTTCCGCGATGTATTTCACGCCCTCCACCGCCTCCTCAAGGTGGGCCTCCAGCTGAGAACTTAAAGGTTTCCGGAAGTCGGAAAGACCCCCACCTCCGTCCGGAAGCTCCCCCAACTTCCAGTAGAATCTGTTAGCAAAGTCTTCGTTGACATAATAGGATTCTGCATCCGTTTTCACGTTCCTCCTCTTCTGCGAGGAGGCCTCACGGCGGACCTTGTCTCGGACTTTGAAGGATCCGGGTCGCCTCATGAGGAGTAAGGTGGGAAGCTGGACTAAAAAGAGCCGGTTGACCCACTTGGGCATGTGGTGGGTGGAAGGGGAGCGGTGGTGAACGTTGAGGACGCACACGCTGGTCACGATGGAGAAAGTTACCAGGACCATAGTGAACATTAAGTATTTACCTACGAGGGTAAAAGAGAGAAACATGTCTTGAGTTATTAAACAGTTCTACAAAGTACATCGTCCATCAATGAATACTATTGCTGGCTATACTGGAAACTTTACATTGCTATGAGAGGGTCAAGTTGTATTACCTAAACTGGAGCACTTTGGCTGACCAAAAAACACAGCCTTTGCTAAAAAAGAAAACAAGAACCAAAGAAATGTTGCAGAAATTTGCAGATGTTAGTGAAACTTTAAGTTTTATAGCTTCTTGATTACGGTAAATGGTAGTGATGGTCTGGTGAAGCATCATGAAGCAGTGCCATTATCTTCAGAGTCCACTAGACTACTTTCCTTTTTTTTTAACAACTGTTCCAATGAAACTTTAAACTGATGGCATCACTACTGACCTCTAAACAACATGACACTGCTTCAAGAAGCTTCATCAACCCATCACTAGTAAATGGGTTCCAGGGCCAGTCCAAATTGCTTGAGTTAAACAGGAGAGCTCTACGCCCTTAATGCCTCAAGACATTTGCGTAGGTAGGCATTTCTCAAGGCCGGGACGTTTTGTGACAAACATAATCTACTTCAAGAAGCTTCTTTCTGTTTGCCTTATCAGTAGGACAAGATCATTTAACCGATTCCACCGATTAAGTTCAAGTTCAGGATATATGTAGGTATGCTTTGGATTTTGGAAAGACGGCCTCCTATTCATCGCATGGTGGTTGCAGGGCAACATGAAATGGTCACAAGAAATTGATCTTGTCAAAATCATGAAATCTGTCTGAGGATTCCCCAAAGTATTCATGGCTCTGGGTCTCCAAATGAAGGTGATGTCCACATATGTGATATCATTGGGGTCTGCATGCCACTCCCCACTGGATGGCTTTTTACCACACATAAAACATTTATATTGACTAAAAGATGATCTTCGTCAGCCTGATCACTTTCCGTTCTTTCATTTCCCGGTCTGACCATACGTATGACTTTGACGCCCGCGCTACATGTGACGAAGCCGCTGATTACTGACATACTTTAATGTTACAATTAAGACCATAAAACCATCATATTTGACAACCGTTTTTGTTAAGAGAACAAATCCCAATATTATCATGAAAATTAGAAAATGTTTATTGCCAGTAGTGTTAGAAAAACTCGATTTTTTGTGTAGTGCATACATTATACAAATGGAACACATTAAATAAAGAAAAAATGACTCGTTCAATAAAGTGGGCATATATATATTTAATAATTGGTTTAAATCGGGAAAAAAAATCGAAATGAAAACTAAATAATCAATGAGGTGTTTATGATCCGAACTACAGACTAGAATGAGTATAGAAAGGGGAATATTCTACCATTTTTGTTATTTGAAAAGCGAATTATTTCTGAACTCGAATGTTTGTATTGCATTGTACAGTTGTGCGTTATTATTAGTAAAACAGCTTCAGCCAATCAGCGGCTTCGCCACATGTAGGACAGTATGACATGTATCATCAGACCAGGAAATAAAAGAACGGAAAGTGATCAGGTTGACGAAGATCGTCTTTTTGTCAATATAAATGTTTTATGTGTGGTAAAAAGTATAATGTAGACGTTCTGTTGAAGTTTCTTTAACCCATAAAAAATATTTTAAGGAGACGTTTGCATATGCAGCGTGTGTCGTCATCACGTAGGAAGTGGGGGGACGGAAATTGTAGGGGGGACCGAAATTCTACCTACACCGGCTATCGCAAATGCAAGCTACCACATTCAGTCAATTGTTTTCAAGTGCATAAGATGACCGTAAAATATTTTTGAGGTAACATGTACTGCGTTTATGACTGCCATGGTGCATATATTGTGTTAAACCCAATTTAATAATGTCACTAATGTCAAAATACCTTAATAAAGCCCCCCTATTCCTATAAACTACTTTAAACCGAATGCCGAATTAGAAGATTGACATCAAGGCAGAGCCGAAAAAACACACTAACATGAATTAAGTTGTTAGTGTCCCAGGAGTGTTTCCACCGAAGACATCTTTGTTGCCTACGCTTTCCCAAAAAGAGGTCATTCCAAATTGGTTCACCGTAGAGGGAAGACAGCATAGACGCAACTGAGATTATATTCTGCACCAAAGTAACCGGACTCACCTATAAGTGGAACGGCAACGGATGTCGGAGGCACAATCTTAGAGATAAGCAGCAGGAACACAGTGAGCGCCAGCAGCACCGAGATGCACAGCGTCATCTTCTCCCCGCAGTCCGACGGCAGGTAGAAGACCAGGATCGCCAGGGAGGTGATCAGGATGCAGGGGATGATCATATTGATGGTATAAAACAACGGCTTCCTCTGGATCACAAAATCGTAGGAGATGTCCAGGTACGTGATGTCGTTGGGGTCTTCGTTTTTACGGGCGGGGAGCGACACGATGTCCCACTCCCCGCTCGGCGTGAAGTCGTCGCGGCTGGCGTAGTCGCTGGTGAGGATCAGGTCCAGCTCTGTGTAATCGTAGGTCCACGAGCGGAACTTCAAGGTGCAGTTCTGTTGGTCGAACGGGAAGTTCTGCACCTCGATGGCACAGGCTGACTTGTAGATGGCCGGGGGGAGCCAGAAGATGTCGCCGGTGTTGGAGACCACGGCGTTGCAGTAGAAGGAGACCTCGTACACACCGTCGGCACTGGACGGAGACAAAGGAGACACGTTGAAGTGTAGAAAGGGAAAAGGAAAAAATGAGGCTGTTGACTGTAAAATAACCGTCAACACGTGAAAATGGGTCAGTCAGTAGATGGCACCAGTGCTGGAAAGTGTCAGAATCTTGTTGTTGCCATTTTCTGTGCGAAACCACCAAATACGAATTTCTTTTGGTATTGTGTGCAACATTAAACATGTTTAAAAATATATATGGTTAAACAGAAATAAAACAGTTAAACTATTTACTTGTGATGGTCTGATGAAGCTTCATGAAGTAGTTTCATTTTTTACTAGATTGCGGTCTTTGCACTATTTTCCTTTTTTTTGTTCTAATAGAACAGTTTTCAACTCAAATCCAACAACTTTCAACTGTTACTGAACAGTTTTCAACTACAATCAAACAACTTTCAACTGTAACCGAACAGTTTTCACCTACAATCCAACAACTTTCAACTGTAATCGAACAATTTCCAACTACAATCCAACAATTTTCTACTGTAATCGAACAATTTCCAACTACAATCCAACAATTTTCTACTGTAATCGAACAATTTCCAACTACAATCCAACAATTTTCAACTTTAATCAAACAATTTTAAACTACATCCAACAATCTTCAACTGTAATCCAACAGTTTTCAACTACAATACAACAACTTTCAACTGTAATCCAACAGTTTTCAACTACAATCCAACAACTTTCAACTGTAATCGAACAGTTTTCAACTACAATCTAACAACTTTCAACTGTAACCGAACAGTTTTCAGCTACAATCCAACAACTTTCAACTGTAATCGAACAATTTCCAACTACAATCCAACAATTTTCTACTGTAATCCAACAATTTCCAACTACAATCCAACAATTTTCTACTGTAATCGAACAATCTTCAACTACAATCTAACAACTTTCAACTGTAATCGAACAGTTTTCAACTACAATCTAACAACTTTCAACTGTAACCGAACAGTTTTCAGCTACAATCCAACAACTTTCAACTGTAATCGAACAATTTCCAACTACAATCCAACAATTTTCTACTGTAATCCAACAATTTCCAACTACAATCCAACAATTTTCTACTGTAATCCAACAATTTCCAACTACAATCCAACAATTTTCTACTGTAATCCAACAATTTCCAACTACAATACAACAATTTTCTACTGTAATCGAACAATTTCCAACTACAATCCAACAATTTTCAACTTTAATCAAACAATTTTAAACTACATCCAACAATCTTCAACTGTAATCGAACAGTTTTCAACTACAATCCAACAACTTTCAACTGTAACCGAACAGTTTTCAACTACAATCCAACAATTTTCAACTGTAATCGAACAGTTTTCAACTACAATCCAAGAACTTTCAACTGTAACCGAACAGTTTTCAACTACAATACAACAACTTTCAACTGTAACCGAACAGTTTTCAACTACAATCCAACAACTTTCAACTGTAACCGAACAGTTTTCAACTACATTACAACAACTTTCAACTGTAACCGAACAGTTTTCAACTACAATACAACAACTTTCAACTGTAACCGAACAATTTTCATCTACAATCCAACAACTTTCAACTGTAACCGAACAGTTTTCAACTACAATCCAACAATTTTCTACTGTAACCGAACAATTTTCATCTACAATCCAACAACTTTCAACTTTAATCGAACAGTTTTCAACTACAATACAACAACTTTCAACTGTAACCGAACAATTTTCATCTACAATCCAACAACTTTCAACTTTAATCGAACAGTTTTCAACTACAATCCAACAATTTTCAACTGTAATCGAACAGTTTTCAACTACAATCCAACAACTTTCAACTGTAATCGAACAGTTTTCAACTACAATCCAACAACTTTCAACTGTAACCGAACAGTTTTCAACTACATTACAACAACTTTCAACTGTAACCGAACAGTTTTCAACTACAATACAACAACTTTCAACTGTAACCGAACAATTTTCATCTACAATCCAACAACTTTCAACTGTAACCGAACAGTTTTCAACTACAATCCAACAATTTTCTACTGTAACCGAACAATTTTCATCTACAATCCAACAACTTTCAACTTTAATCGAACAGTTTTCAACTACAATACAACAACTTTCAACTGTAACCGAACAATTTTCATCTACAATCCAACAACTTTCAACTTTAATCGAACAGTTTTCAACTACAATCCAACAATTTTCAACTGTAATCGAACAGTTTTCAACTACAATCCAACAACTTTCAACTGTAATCGAACAGTTTTCAACTACAATACAACAACTTTCAACTGTAACCGAACAATTTTCATCTACAATCCAACAACTTTCAACTGTAACCGAACAGTTTTCCAACTACAATCCAACAACTGTATGTAAATGTCATTGATTCCAGTACGAATAAAAACGTGCCCAACATTTATTATAGTATGTTAATTCAGATAATTGTACAAAATGTCTCGAACTAAATTGTAATTAATTCATTATCACGTGACACTGTACATCCGATTTTAATTATACGATGACGATTTATTTGTCAGGGATTAAATTACACTTTTTCAATTACGTTGATTTAAAAATATTCGCCAAATACTGCAGGTCCGGTATTGTTGTAATAATTGACGACAGAATTAAATATTTATTGTGCCAAATATAGGAGATTAACAATGAATGAATACATCTCTTTAAATAAATGTCCCAAGGCAGCAGATTACGCGTGAAAATCCACGTATAGGATGCTACTTAGCCTTTAATGGATTCGCAGTTATTAAATGAACATCACCAGATGACTAATAATAGCTTTTGTTACTCGCAGCATCAACCTACTTGTTGTACAGGACGATATCCGGGAGCCAGATGTGTTTGGACGGGATTCGTAGCTTTTTGATGCCCCCGTATTTTTCCGGGTCCCACCGCAGCCTGTAGTCGTTCCACTCCTGCAGAGATGTCGTCACTCTTTTACACTCAAAGTGCACTTTAACTTAAAATTTAACATAACTTAATACTTTTTTTACTTTTTACCTGAAAGAGCCACACGTTGGTCGTCATGATCTGTTCTCTCTCGTTCTGCAAATAAATATCACTTTTTTAACAACGAAAAAGAGCCGAAATGTTCTTCAAATATCTTAAAATATTCAGTGATTTTTGTTTGCTGTCAAAAGTTGGCTTGTTTTAAAATGATTGACACCTAAGTTATATGTTTCTAATTTGCTTCCATACAAACATAAAGATGAAAAGATTTATGTTTATTTATTATTATTATTATTATTATTATTTATGTATTTATTTATGAGAAGAATACATATTGCCGTTTAAATCCCTACTACCACCTTTCTATGACTTGACTAAAACCTGATCTGATTTTATAATATCAACTTAACTAAAAAATATGATCATTTTAAGAAAATTAAAAACGTTTCGTCGTTTTTCTTTACCCAATGTTGTTAAAGGTCCTATCCATAGTCTTTTAAGGTCGTAAATGTATTTAGTCGTTCGATATGAAGGGGTTTTGGAGGGTTTGTTATGAAAATATGAAAGAAAAAAACATTTAAATGTTACATATTGTAGCTTTAAAGGCTTTGGTACCCTATTAAACCATTGGTGCCATATTGTTTGCAACCAGGTGCTTCCTGGACTACGTTGTGTATCATCTTCACAACACAATGTCGTTGATTTGATACAAACTAGTGTTTAGTGGTGATGTGCTGATGAAGCTTCATGAAACAGTGTCGTGAGGTTAAGAGGTCAGTAGGTGGCGCCATCGGTTTAAAAATAATGTGATGTTTTATAGCAACAGTTGTTCAAAACAAAGGAAAATAGTGCAGAGTGCCATCTAGTGGACTCTGAAAATAATGACACTGTTTCATGAAGCTTCATCAGACCATCGCTAGAGTTTAGACCCATATAAGTAACAACAGAAGTTAAACTGTGAATGTTCGCTCGAGTCACAGGGAGTTTTCTTGTCATACTTTCACATTCTGCCTCTAGGACTTGCCATTTGGACTTTCCACTAACTTTAGACCCGCCACCATCACTATTTTTTTACTTTAAACGCAGAGGAAGCAGAAATTGTATTGTGGTGTTTGTAGCATGACAGCACCTTCAGCACCGGATTATTGCCTTTAAAAGACAGGCCTGTGACCCACTTTGGGGTCACAAACCAGCAGTTGAGAATCACTATTAAAGGAAACAATAGTGGAGTTTGTATTGCCTTTAAAAGAGGAAAGTTAATTCGGGGGGATTTTCCGATCAGTGAAGCCTTTCATCGGGTCACTGTTGACCGCCAGGTACTCGTGCCGACACTCACCACGCTGATGAGCTGCGAGAGCGACACCTGGATGGAGATGGTGACCTGTTGGCTTTTATTGACGGCAGGTCGGATCAGCTTGTTGTAGCGTTCCGGACCCAGCAAGTGGTTGACGAGTCTCTCCTCCGCATTTTCCGCCCGACCGCCTTCTGGGACAGACGACGTGAACACACGACATCAGGCGTCAAATCACCACGACTCACCCCCGTGGCTAACATTTCTGCTCTATTTGAACACGGGAAATAAAAGGGTCTTGTCTGTTGTTGCCCGTTGTTTTTTTTTTTTGTTTTTTTTCGCTTCGGTTTCTTCCACTGATACGTGACTGATGAGCAACACGTGAAAGCGCGAGCTGTGAATTCGCTGAACAATCAGTCACTCGCCATATGTCGGGGGAAACGAAAAATCTAGCCAAGCATGAGGACGCAGGAGCTCGATGTTCCCTCCGAGTCACGGCGACACTTTCTTACGCTTCGTGCCAGAGAAAAAAAAAATCTTCTTTACTGTTTACTTTTCTGTGACTCATTTTATTTCTTAGAATTATCCTCTCGTTAAAATGTAGCTTTACACTTGCATGTTAGCCCTGATTAACCGCGACAGAAAACTTTTTCTTGAGATTAAATCTGCTGTGATTAGTCAAGGTCTGTCACTGCGCGTCACCTATCCTGGAAGTCTTCCCCATCCAAGGGACTCGTTGTATAAACAAAGCGGGGGCGTGATTACAGCTGGCTGGAGGACGACTGAAGCCATTATTATACATAATGGACTCCGCTCTCGTAACCTTTTGTTCGCCTAGATTTCAGACGGGGAAGATCTTGATGGAGTCTACTGACTCCTTTAAGAAACATCTTAAGACGTTTCTATTTGTTCAGGCTTTTCCTTGATACTCCTGTGTTGTTCTCAGTATTATCTTGATCTTTAAAGTATGTACTTTTTTGAGTATTGTTTTGATTGTTTAAGCGCTTTGTGACCCTGGTCTCGAAAAGCGCTATATAAATAAATATTACTTACTTACTTACTTTATAAAGTAATAAGTTGAAAAGAAGGTCATAATGGGGAACTAACTGTTTAAAGTTTCTCTTTAAAGTACATATACTGTGGTAATGTTCAATAAAGACGTTAGTAAAGTTGTTGCGTCCGCAGGCGAGTCGGCCAAGTTCTGTGGAACTCAGATTTATAAGTTCAGGTACAGCTGCAGCCGTGACTGAGATGAAATGTGAAAAAGAGTGTGAAGGGGAAAAAGAAAGAAAAAAAAGCATTTTGTTGCCAGATGACGGAGACGAAAAGAACTGGAGGACGATCACATGGAAGTTTTCTCAAAGCATCATCACAGGTCTAAAGATTAAAAAGAACATAAATAAACAGAGCAGAAAAAAGAGGGAGACTATACTTCTTCTTTTTATTTTTTTTAAATCAGTGTTTAATCCGATTTGGACTGAACCTCAAAGTGCAAATCTAGTGTCCCGCAGGCTTTCAAGGGAAAACAAACACAACATGTTAAGAGCTACTGGCTGCAGTCTTGTCGGATCACATGGCTAAATAATTCATTTAAGATATCAGCGTAGCGTCGCTTAATGGATGGAGCTGTAGGGAAGTGCTGTGACTTCTGCTGTCATGTCGTCTGATCTCCTCACAATAAAATCAAGGTCATAGAACGTGTTCATCATCATCAAGTTCTTTATTCTTTGAATAGTCACAGATTTGACTTCATTTAAGAAGCAACTCAATGTAAATTTGTGTGGAGTTAAGTAACTTTTTTTTTCATTTAAATGAATAATGGGTTTTTGGGGAACATAATGGGTCACTTTTAAATAAAAACTGTTTAAATTAAATGCAAAAAAATGTCAATTGCTGCCACAGATAAAACTAACTACTTGTTTAAGTCAAGTTTGTTGTTTAAATGTAAATAATGGGCTTTTTTTAAATTAACATCCTACAATTCATCACAAGAGTAAAATGTAATTGAATCCTCCCATATTTTTGTGTTTTCAGGGGTTTGTAAATGTAAGTAAAAGTGCCTGCTTTTTAACTAGAGTCCCGTTTATTGCAGTCAATAAGATTAACAAAACAGTCAAGGCCTCTTAGTTAGGCTAAGACTTCAAATACACCGATTACTTTTTAATTCCATATGTAGTTGTCATACTACACTTTCTTGGAATTTTTCGAAATGACAAAAAAAACACGATTTCCTACTACAAAACCATAGACTTTTTTCCAAATAAATTTAATGTAATAAATTAAAACAAAATAAATAGTTAATGTGGAAATTATCAACAAAACGAAAGACATTCACGTAATATACTTGTAAATAAATGGTGTGATTGCGTTGTGTTTATTTAAATTTGTAAATATTATACATATAAATGTGTTCATATATTAAAAATAAGGATTGATATTGAATTGAGCCTCGACTTTATTATACAAACACTACCTGAAAAGATTTTTATAATTTAAATTCACTTTTTTTTTTCTTTCAATTAAAATATTTGTGTCTCTGACCTTGTACGTATAAAAAAAATCGTAGTTCTCACATGTTTTTCATCTGTTTTATCAAAGAAATTGAAGTAAAACTCACCTGGAGACCAGAGGAAGCAGATCAGGAGCAGCTGGTCAATCCTCATCTTCTGCGTCATGTGGAAAAAAAAGAATTCTTTCTAATTCTTCTTCATGGTTTTTGTCCCGATGCCTTCCCGGATCTTCAACACCTCAGAGAAACATCCCAGCGTCACGTTCGCTGCGTGACGACGAAGTTTTTCCTGGAGAAGAATTTGCGCGTCGGAGATGCGCACCAGCTCCTTATAACGGTTCTTTTAGCTGAGATCTCACCTGTCGTGGACCGGAATCCAGAATGTCTTGAGCGGTTAAAACTTGGTAAAGTGGCGCAGATTTAGTCTGACGGATGCGCTCGAACCTCCAGAACTTTCGCTTCCTCTCTCTCTCTCTCTCCTCCTCCTCCTCTTCCTCCACGAGACGAGAAGTGGAAGATGGGGTCGGGAGGTGCTGATGCTGCGTGGGGGGACACTTCACTTCCACGAGCCGCCGCAGTGGTGCGTTCACGGTCCGCTTTTAGAAAGAGTCCAAGGAGATTATGATCATCGCGTTTAATAATACATCAGTAGTGAACATGTGATTTGAAATTTAAACTCTACTACTATAATAAAGTAGTTATGGATTTGGTTTTGTTTTTTGTTTGGATTTTTATTTTTGTGTGAATAAATAAGTGAGTCAAATAAAGATAAAATATTTTTTTTCTATTCTGGGTATTTGATATCAAACGATTTTGTTCGACTTCAACCAGTACTTAATTCACCAATAATGAAAGCTTTTTTTCATTGAAGGTTTTTGGTTAAGGACTTAAACGCTTTATTATTTTAAACTTCTGTATCACATCTGCTATTTTTTTGGCTTTATGAAAAAAAAGTTCTGTAGAAATGAAACATTCTACTATAAATACATCGAGTATTAGGTCCTTAAACTCAACTGTCCATTGGTGAGTTTCTTTTTTCATTGAAAAAAACGATTTTAAAAACATTTTAACAGATGAATTCATTAAAAAATATTTTGTAAACCAGGCTAATGGTCAGTGAGTGCTCCTGTTGTGTTTTCGTCAAAGTACAACATTACAAATTGTGTAATAAATGACAATAAAAGCACGTACTAAACTGAACTCTTGGAATGAAAGAGGAAAATCTCAGGAGGAACTATGGGTAAAAAAGGAGCGTCGGAAAATCTGTGTCGCCACCAGTTAAACTGGGTGAATATATGATGGCGGCCATCAGCGTAAAAGGGGAATCGTGTCACCGACTCCCCTCTTGAAGACAGACCTATGAAGGCGATAAAGAAAAAGAGACGGGAGACTTTTTTTTTTTAAACTCCTTTCTACTGAATAATCCATTACAAATACTGTGGGGGGGGGAAGAGATCGGTGTTGAAAAATGAATAAGAATCACAACAGTGCTGTGCCTCAAAAAACTGAGGGTAAATAATAAAAGTAAGAAACGGGAAGATACACATACAGAAGAGAGGTTTGTTTTATTGGGGAAAAAGGTGTGCGGGGTCGCAAATCCATCAGGGGGGTCCATATATATGTAACACATTACCCTCTTCCACGGCCCACTGGAGATTTCAATCTGCGTTAATGGAGGAGCGTGTCTGCTCCAGTCAACTTATCTGGCACAAGGTTTTTTACTGCCGTTGATAACAGCGACGACACGCCAGAGTCTCCGTCAGTGCGACCCCCCCGACCCCCTAGTTTATGGCACGCCACAGAGAGTAACTGTTGTGTCGGAGGTTCAAGGCATCAGGGTTTGTCACCGCGAGTCATCAATCCCAGAAGTCAAGGGACTCTTTGTATAAACAAAGCAGATTCATTACAACTAGAAAAGATATTGTTTATATTTTTGCATTGAATTGTAAATGGGAATCCAGTTGCATGCTAATGCGAGCGACATGCTAATGTACAGTTGGTCGTCAAGATGGATGTTATCAGGAGGAATCATGGGTAAAATAAGTTCGGAAATATGGCCAAGATTTATACAATGTTATGACGACATGTAAATTCATTACACACAATGGGGGAAATAAATAAATAAGAAAATTAAGGTCCGTGAGTCTCGTCTGATGGACTGCGTAACACAT
The DNA here is from genome assembly GCF_982586985.1 of Callionymus lyra. Taxonomy (NCBI): domain Eukaryota; kingdom Metazoa; phylum Chordata; class Actinopteri; order Syngnathiformes; family Callionymidae; genus Callionymus; species Callionymus lyra. The sequence continues at coordinate 34,245,127 of NC_141818.1, forward strand.
AATTTCACCCACAAATAAAACTGATAGAACATAACTCGCAGTGACTTATTGGCGCTGTGAAAATTTTGAAGTGCAGTGGTGTAGAAATATTACAGAAATATTGCTTCATTTTGTCCAGTGCTGCGTCTCAAATCGCATACTACTCTTAGTATGCTAGAAGTTAGTATGCATCAGTTTAGTGTACGTACTAACTAGTATGCAAATTCTCCACAGATAGTATGTCTCAAATCAAACACTGGCGCTACACACTAACCGGAGATCACATGACAGCTTCTTCTTCTACTTTATTTAACAATGTTTCAAGCAGCTGTTTGAACGCTATCGCGGACACCTGCTGGCAGCACGTTTTGCAACTTTGGAAAAAGAAATAAAGAAAAAATATGAGAATCTAAATAATCACGAGATATTTAAGCTGGTGTTTATCCTCCTACTGCTGCGGAAAATGCACCTTTAAAGTATATGCATATATATGCATTTATATATGACGTAACTTCCGTTTAAAACGTCACTAAGATGGCGGCTGTTTAGTGTGTTTAGTGTCCATCGAACCATGCTCAGTTTTGTGGGCGTGTTAGTACGCCAATTTAGTGTGCATGGCACAGCACTGCTGTTAACATTAGCTTCATGCTAACAGAACTGGGCTAACGTGACATTTTTTTCACGTTTTGCGACGTTGAAATGAACGGGTAAATAAACTTTTTTTTTTTTCAAAGGCTGGTTTCCCAGGATGCATTTCCCATGCAATTGCACACAAACAGAATTGTAAAAATTTGAGGGAACGGAATTGAAGGGGAGCACGAATGTAGATGTTAAGAGAAGAACAAAGTTCTACGGCTCCTTCAGTCAGTAGAGTTTTTAATGTAGTTAACAAAAAAAGATGAGAAAATAGGGTCAATAGCTCAATCCACAAAAGTACAAAAGATTAGTGATGGTCATTATTTTCAGAGTCCACTAGATGGCAGCTTCTGCACTATTTTGTTTCACACTATGTATGAAACAAAAAACAGACAGGACAAAAAAAGGAAAAAACACAGAAAACAATTACCATTTATTGACCAAATAAGCCATTTTGTTTTGAGATAAACAGGGTGTCCCAAATAGGTTGACGGAATTTCTAGTAATGTGCTGGTGAAGCTTCATGAAAGCAGTGTCATGTTGTTTAGAGGTCAGTAGGTGGCGCAAAAAATGATGTGATGGTTCAATAGAACAGTTGTTGAAAACAAGGGAAAATAGTATAGAGGCCGCCATCTAGTGGACTCTGAAAATAATGACACTGTTTCATGAAGCTTCATCAAACCATCACTAGCAATTTCATCCTTTTATAATTTGTGGGGAAACAATTCTGAGAAAAATAATAATCATTTTTATTTGTGTATGTTGGTTTTTTCAAAACTTTTTTTTTTTTAAATACATTTACTTGTTTAGTTTCTGAAGGGCTATTAAATGACTCCTCATTTAAACAAGTTCCCACAATTAAAGCCGATCCTGAACGCATCGCAGCATTGAGAAAGAGAGAATTACTGGATAAAATCCCAGCATTCCTTGGGTGAACGCTTTTTTTTGTTCTAGACTCCTACGAGCTGTAAAAAGAATATATTAATTTGGAGGTGAAAACATTTCTATCCATCCTTGAATTGAAGCTGAAGGATGTTTTGGAATGGCGCCACAGTTAGGATGGATATATAAGCAAAGTAGCATCATAGAAATGTGATAAATAAAACTCCCACACTGGTATACAAAAAAAAAGCCTCATAAAAAAGTTAATTTGAAAATCCTCTCTATTTCTCTGAACACTTGTTTGTTCAGTGACCCAAATTAAAAACAAATACCTCTTGTTTTAATTTTCCGGGTGTTAGATTTTGTGGAAATTCATCATTCATTTATTTCGAGCATTCGGTTGAATTACTTTTGTGCTACAACTTCTTCTCTCTAGACGTAGGTTTTTAGAGCCCAAAGTGGGCGGAGCTATGGAGTATTTTAGAGACCAAAAGATGCCTGAAAAATGATTACCCTCCCAAAAAAATTAGGGAGAATCTTCTGCCTGCATTGCCTTGGTTTTGGATAGTTGACTGGCTAACTCCATTTTGAGTAAACACGTGGCAGAAAATACATTTTTAATAAGTTGATTTTCACTTATTTTCCCGTCTTGTTCCGGCCACAGACTTCAGGCCAAAATTGAATCATTTCTCTTAAAATTTTCCTCAAACCCTGTGATCGGATTAAAGGTTTCAACGTTGCTGTGTCGTATCATGTGTTGAAATTAAATATATAAGTAATGATAACCTAGTTAAAACCAAATAAGTAAGAATCTGTATAATACCTGATAAAATCTACATTTCTTCATAACTGAACCCTTGTGTTATCTCAGGGTCAATTTTACCCGAAGAGCCAGACATAGCACAAGGGATACCACAAACACATTTGTTTTCTGGCCTTTGGGTCACATTGACCCTGAGATAACATAAGGGTTAAAAAAAGGAAAATAAACTAATAAATATGCCAATCACCATATTTTCATACACTGAAAATACAATAGTTACACAGTCAGGATCATAAAACAAACTGAGAAAAAATAAAAAAGTGTTTATTTTTATTTCTTTAAAGTTAAATATTCGGATTGTTTTTAGACCGAAACGTTCCAGTAAGCGTTTGCTCTGCTGCCCTCTGCTGGTAGTTGGCAGAATGACATTTAAACGAATTCAACATTTTAACTGAATTTAATTCAATGTTTAATTTATCTTCGTCGTCTTTTTTCCAATACTAGTTGCGAGTTTTAAATTGCTGTGCTAGGATGCCTTAAGGCGGCGCTCTATGTCCAGTTAAGAAAACTCAGGATAAAATGTGAATTCCCTAATGAAAAAAAAAGAAAAAGATTTTCTCCAGGAGATGGCGCCAAAGAGAATGTTCTCGTGAAGAAGCCACTTAAATGTACTAAAATGGATACATTTTCTTTTTCCTATAAAGATAAGATTAATTTGAAGGATTTTCTTGTTTTCATAGTATTTGGTTAACACAAATCTAATTTGAGTTTTTAACTAAGCACCCTGCTATGTTTTTTTAAAATAACTTATAGATCATTTTCGCCATCTTAACCTTACCACAACATTTGATAATGTGTCACTCAAACTGTCCCTCATGTTCTTTGACAACATTAAATGTAAATAATAAACCTTGAGAACACAGCGCCGACTAGTGGGCCCTGAACGCCAGTGCTACATGAACATGGGTTTTAAATCTTAACGTGAAAGAAAAAAAAAAAAAAACTCACTTCAGAAGACTTTATACATTTATTGTTGAACCAGCTTTTGAAATCCAAAAGACAGGACAAGGGATGTTTAAAAAAAACATTGCACTACATAATAAAGTTTAACTAGTAATAACTCTCATACAAAAATGTACAAATGTCTTTTAAAAACACCGTCATCACTGGCCTTCCGATCGTTTTGGTTACAGATATATTACATGGACCTGAAACCACACAGTTTCTTTCAAAGGTAAAAAGCGAAACCAAAAGAAATAAAAATATAAATAGTGGGACTGAGGTATTTGCTAGAGTAACAAGCAACAGAAAACTGCCCAACGAAAACAAAACTTCCCTCTTAAACAGGTGATTAAACACAGGTTCATTCACACAAAAATACGCTGTTCTTGAATCATCGACAATCAAAAATCGGACTATTTAGCAGGAATGAAAAGGACACGAATGACGTAAGACATTTCAGGTTTTGTTAGATTGTCCTAGTGAATCAGACACACACCGAAAACATTTAAAAAATAAAAATAAAGATAAACAATGGTAAACGGGGGAATTTGGTCAGTAAATGTAACGGGAACATTTGGCACCTACTTGAAGAACGAGCTAGAAGAACTCGGACGAGAGCCGAATATAAACAAATGAGTCAAACATAGAAGGACAGACCAGTGAAGTTGAAGTGAAGCCACTCTTAGGATGTCTAGTCGCATCGTTGTTGTGGTTTGTTGCATCAATCTTGAGTCGGGATGAGCTCAAATGTGCTTCTCTGCTTACAATTGTAGAGGATATTATTAGAAGATGCCATCAAGTGATACCAAGGCCATTTAAAGATCAGGAGGAACCACATTTTTTAAAGTTGGAAATGTGTGTCTGAGGGGAAAAAAAATGTCCTGGTCCCGTTTGTGTGAGAGTGTGCGGCAGGCCGAGAGAGAGTTGTGCGTTTGGTGCGTTCACAAATGGTGGGGTCGTGATGAGGTCACTCAGAATCCCGCTGGACCTCGGAAGCATCTGCTCGACAGATTGGACACGTGCGGTTTGACTGAAAAAGACAAAACAATAAGATATATATATATAAGGCATATATAAGACAATCTTGGCTAATGTAGCGGCTGTCGTGGATTTAGCGGCTGTCGTGTCGTGGCGCTAGCGGCTGTCGTGTCGTGGCGCTAGCGGCTGTCGTGTCGTGGCGCTAGCGGCTGTCGTGTCGTGTCGTGGCGCTAGCGGCTGTCGTGGCTCTAGCGGCGGTTGTGTCGTGGAGGTAGCGGCGGTCGTGTCGTGGCGCTAGCGGCTGTCGTGTCGTGGCTCTAGCGGCTGTCGTGTCGTGGCTCTAGCGGCTGTCGTGTCGTGTCTCTAGCGGCTGTCGTTACGTGGCTCTAGCGGCTGTCGTGTCGTGGCTCTAGCGGCTGTCGTTACGTGGCTCTAGCAGCTGTCGTGTCGTGGTTCTAGCGGCTGTCGTGTCGTGGCTCTAGCGGCTGTCGTTACGTGGCTCTAGCAGCTGTCGTGTCGTGGTTCTAGCGGCTGTCGTTACGTGGCTCTAGCAGCTGTCGTGTCGTGGTTCTAGCGGCTGTCGTGTCGTGGCTCTAGCGGCTGTTGTGTCGTTAGCTGCCGTTGTATTGTAGCTTTCGCATAAGCAGCTATTATTCCTGCTGCTGTTAAGTTAGCTGTCGTAGCAGTTTGAGTAAGAGTTAGCCAACTATGTTATGCTATTGGTGACTATAGTGCTATTTTGGTACAATCGACTTTTTTGTAGCATTAGCAGCTGAATATCATTCGTAGCCGTTAGCTTAGCAGCTAAAGCAGAAGTTATTCCATCCGTCATCCCAAATGTATACAGCAAAAGGTCGATTTGATAGTCGAATAGTTTCAGGTTTTTTTTAAACAAAAAACTTGGTGATGCAAAACTCACCTTCAGCCACTTGTCGACACACTTGGCGTGGAACTCGTGACTGCAGGGCAACACTCTGAGGAGCTGGCGAGACTCAAAGTCACACATACACACCACACACCTGCGGGGCAAAGACAACGACATCAACAAACACGGCCAAATCGTAGACAATCACGTCAAGAGGCTCCGGGACTCACATGGTCTGCTCCGACTGATGGTTGTTGGGGTTGAACCTGTAGGACGGAAGTTGCTCTATGTCCGCTTTGGTAAGTCCTCGAGGTTTGGCTTCTCCGAGGCGTTCGGCCAAGTTCAGCAGAGCCTGGCGGGTTTTAAATAAGAGTAAATCAAGTTGCCATTTTTTTTCTCGAATCAATCTGACCACAAGAGGGAGCTCTCACAGGAAGTCTCACCTCATAGTTCTCCACCTCCCCGTCGTCCACGTCCAGCTCCAGGCTGATGGTCGGGGTCACATTGGGCACGGGGAGCATGGACCTGCTGGTGGAAACGGGAGGATTGTCAGTGAACTCAACTTCCCGCTAGTCTACAGAGACACGTCAATCCACGTGGCACTTACAGGAAGTAGGGCAGGAAGCTGGGATGGTACGGTGACGGAGGCACGGCCTGTTGGGATCTGTAGCGCCTGCTGGTGAAGCGTCGAGGCATGAAGTGTGGGTACGGCTGAGGGCGAGAGGTTCATTACTTGACAACGTGTTCAGAAAGCCGTGTGTACATGTGTTGCAAGTTTGTTGCGCACACTGACCACGGTGAAGAGCTCCTGGGACAGCGGGTCGTGGTGGGACAGGAACTGGAGCGGGTTGGAAGGAGGCAGCGTGGACGGAGGTTGGTGGTGTTGGTGATGGTGGCCGTAGCCGAAGCCTCCGCCCACCGAGAGCTGTTCGCCCAAAAGCTCCACCTCGTTCTCAATCCTCTGTAACGGCTGAGAAGAAAAAAAACAAACATTTGTCATTACCATGATGGCACCAGTTTTTAAATAATAAATCCCGTAACTCACTTAACCCTGCCTGTTTTCAAGGAGAACTATTTTTTAAATGTACATAAAAACACCTAATTTTACAAGAAATTGCCAAAAGTAAATGGCAACGTGTCATCGTACGATCCTTGTGTAACCAGTAGAGGGCAGCAAAACACAAGTGGTGACGTGTACGCTTCAGCCGCCTCAGCAATGAAACAATGAACAATGGTGGGCAATTCAATTTCCTTGGGGGCCACATTTGTACGTCGCTGTTGTGATGGGCCGTCAAGCCAAAAGAGAGGAGCCAAAAATTGATGGAAAACACTAACGACTATGCCAATAAAATATTCAACTTTTCATGAAAAAGAAAAAAACGGAGAAAAAAAATCCTGAATCAAGAACCTAGTAGTACAGAGAATTCAACGTCATGGGGCCGCGTGTGGCCCCCGGGCTGCACTTTGCTGACATTCTGAAGTATAAGAACGTGAGCATTTATATTTAATTTTAAACAGTGTTAAGAAAAAGCATCGTTTCTGCCTCAAACTAATGTTCAACTCTGCTCGTGTTCCCGTCAACTCGTCACAGACTCATCGGATGACTTGATGACCACTTCATTATTCGTCAACGTCTACACACCGATCTGGGCTGTTGCGTCTGGAAGGGAAGGAACTGTCCGTGGGCGGGGAGGTGTGGCGGGTGGTGAGCGATGTGCGGGGGAGGCGGGAGCAGGAACTGCGGCTCGCTGGACAGCAGCGACGGGAAGGCGTACGGCACCGGCAAGTGCTGCATGGAACACGCTTGGAGCATCTATAGAAAAGGGAACATAAACGTTACTTCCAGCGCATGCGAGTTCACTTTCGTCCACCAGGTGGAAGCAGAGACTTAGAGGGGGGCCCCCCCGACCAGCCGCTTTTTAAGGGGGCGACACGTTTCCCTGGGAGGGCAGCACGACCTGTACTTTCCATTGACAGCAGAAAGAACGTTATATCAGCGTCTCACCGGGTGGTAGTGTTGTCCTGTGCTGAAGACCACGCTGCAGGGGGCGACGTGCTGGGACGAGCAGTTTGGGGGAAGGTGCTGACTGCTGCACAAGGGTGCTGTGAGGCCATGGGAGTAGGAGACTGGCACCGTGGTCTGCTGGAGCTGGAGAGACGTCAGTCCAATTATTATTATAAATAACCTATTTGAGTAGGTACCTGACTGTCTAGAGAACATGCAGTGGAGAAATCAGTCTTTTGCTCTTAAATCACTTTGGAAAACATAAAAATGTGTTGGGTTAAAAAAGGAAACAAGAAAATAAATAATATTTCAAGCCAAAGACCTGAAAAATAGTCTATGATGGGCAAAGTTTCAAAAATTAACTTAAAAGTGACAAAATGTTGTAAATAAGTTTATGTAAAAAAAAAGCATAATCATGCCTTGGTGTTATTTATGAAGCTGAGCTGGAATTGTAAATGTATACATTAATTTAGTTTTTTAAATCTCAATCTTAACAATCGAAGTAGTAACTCTTTCAGTTCAAGAAATACTAAAATTGAAAAGAATAAAGGAATAGAAAATGAAGTAAACTTAAGAAAGAAAGATGGTCTAATTATGATCTGTCATTTTAAAGAAAATGTCATTAATATTGGAAAAATGTTTTTTAAAAAAATGATATCAACAAATGTTTCATCATGCCTCGAAATTATGGAGCAGCAGAAATTATCATTTAAATTAATATTGTTTGGTTCATTAAATTAATGTTTATTGTGTTTTTTTTATTTGAATCTAAAACATAAAAGAGGTAGATTTTTCAGGTTAACAAAAACAAAAATGGCTGATTCAGTGCAGAGTTTAAGGAGAAAAAAAAGAAAGAGTTGAAGAAAGTGTAGTATAAGAGTATTATTATGTTAGGAAACGTTTAAATAATCATTTAATTAAAAGTGTCAGAATGTTGTAAATGATATTAAAAAGGGTTTGATCTTGCCTTGGTGTCACAAAGCTACAATGACATTTTTATTTAATGCATGTTGTGTTTGGTGATATTTCCTTTTTATTAATTCTTACTATAAACTTGTCCCATGAGGTCAAGAATATTGTAGAAACTTATTGACATGATTCACTACGTGCTCAACAGGGCCACTTAAATACAGTTAAATAGCCAATTAACAATGACTTTATTGCAGTATTACCTGTTCGTGCAGGTCCATGACGATGGCCCCCTGCTGCTGCGACGTCGCCTGGTGTTGCTGCTGCTGCTGCTGTTGATGATGATGATGAAGATGCTGGTGGTGGTGATGAGCAGCCGGGTGCAGCAGCCGCGGGGACAGGGCCGGCGGATGGAAGGCCCTGGGCTCTTCGGGAGCGGCGCCCCCGTGAGCGAGGGGCTGGCTGTATGTGGTGGACGCGTGCATGGCGTACGCCTGGTGTGCGGCTGAGGGATGAGGGTTCTGGCGGAGGTTCTCATCCTGGAGGTCGGTGGGGGAGAGTCGTGGCGCCGAGACGTGGCTGGCGATGTGGTGGTGGTGGTGGTGCGGCGGAATGTTTCGGGAGGGCCGGGAGAGGCGACCTCGCTGGCGCCTTGCAGGAGGGCTAGGGAAGATTTGGAAAAAAAGTGTCTTTAAGTCAAAAACGACAATGTTTCTGAAGGAAAATGAAAATTATGAAAATAAAAACAATAAATTAACGCAATAATACATTTTTAAATAATGAAATGATAAATATATAAACAATAAAACTAGTAAACATGCACACTCTAGTACAGAAATAGCAGGTTCTAAACTAATAATAAAACATGTGCATTAATCATTTACCCAAGTGGTTAGAAAACATGTTATTGTTATGATTGTAAACCATATTCCTTTTTAGTTTGGTTGCATTTTATTTATGATCCTAATCAGTACTTTTCTTTGTGTACATCCAGATCTAGACATTTACCTGCGTCTGTGCCGGGCCGGGGTGAGGCATCTCTCCTGGTGATAATGTGCGTGGGGGTGGAGCTGCCTTCGACTCGGAGGTCCTGACTCCCACGGCCGGATGGGGGGAGACGGGGTGGATGGAGGGGGAACGGATGAGGTTATCTGCTCCAGCATGGACTGGCTGGAGAGCCTCTGGCGCTTTGGACTGGGACTTTCCTCGCTCTGAGATAAAGGAGGGGAGGGAAGGAGAGGGGGAGAGAGAGAGAGGGGATGGCATTGCGGTTACTGACCCATAGCGCTGGATTCAAAACACATCCAATTCACTGTCCCGCCGGCAAACACTCTGCCGAAGACACTCGCCTCCTTTGTGACTTGTGGCATTTCCTGCATGTGTGTGCTTATGTGAACGAGTGTTTGTGCGAGCGAGGCCGTGTTATACTGGCAGAACTCAGAGGCCCTCAGGGTTCACAACCACTTCCTCCCAGATTGAGGAAATGTGAACGCAAGACAAGCACTTACAGGCCCATGTATCAGTCACACCCTCCACAGCACATGTGTACAAGTCCTTTTACATTCAGACACACAGGAAAATCCTTTAAGTTGTTGTTCATTTAATCACATTTAAATAAATTAAAAATAAATAAATCCATAGAAAATACAAGGACCGGTTTTTCTTCTTTTTTTTTTCTTTTTTTTTTTTTAATAGGGGTGTGTTGAAACCTTTTTGAAGCCAAGACATGATCAGCTTTAAAAGCTGCTGGAGCCAACTGTAAGTAAGTAAGTAAGTAAGTTTTATTTGTATAACGCTTTTCTAGACCAGGGTCACAAAGCGCTTAAACAATCAAAACAATATTCAATAAAGTATATACTTTAAAGGTCAAGATAAAACTGATAACACACAGGAGTTCCAGAAAATCAAGGAAAAGCCTGAACAAACAAAAACGTGTCAACAACAACAACTGTGTCCTGTTTTAGTGGTCGGAATTTAAACGGAAACTCAAAAATTGTAAAGAAAATAACAATAACAATAATAATAAATTAATAAAAAAGTTACCATTATTCTAAATATTTAATAAAATTATATTATAAAATATCAACCAATAAATAACAAGGATGAAACTATAATTAAAAGTAAAAAATGACCTTTTTAATATAAATCAATACAAGTAATTGTCTAAATATCCAATGCGTGCTTTTTCTTCAAGACTAGAAAAAGAGTATTGCATTACCAATTTCCCAAATATCCGTCATTGATGGTGACAACACCCGACTTCGTCCAGGTTCTAGATGAATCATGGTCTATGTTGCAACGCTATCGTCTCATCTGTGACTCACCTGACTTACCGTCAAGCGGTGACTCTGACTTTTGGCACTCCGTGTGCCTGAAAAAGCGCACAAACACACACCCATGTGTCACTTATTAGTCACTCCCGCCAGAGCGCGAAAAGAAAAAACGTTGCCGTGCTATCAGGAACTTACTGGTTGCTTCAGAGACGCGAAGCTCGTCCCTTTAACTTTCAACAATTACATTTCAAGTTGGATTTGAGAGAGAAAAAAAACGTGACTCAGTTGCTGTGACTCCACACGTACGACTCACAACGACGATAGCTTACAGGAAACAGCTGGCAAGCAAGTGGCCGAGAAACACACAGTTATGGAAACTGCCTGCAGATATGCACCAATTCACAGCCACACTCACACACACACACACACACACACAGGCAGCTGCCACTGTTTGACTTTTGGAAGCAAAGAGAGAACAATATAATGCTCCTTAGGGAAACAACACTATTTCAATAATAGTTCTTTAACACATCAATGACTCATGGTGCCCTTTGATAAGACACAACACCACCAAAATAAATATCATGCGTCCGTGAAAAGAAGAACCAACACCAAGAAGTACACGCTGGCTTAAGCCCTTAAGTCAGGTCGGTTCAACTAATGTGCTTAATGTTCGACCTCAGATCGGCGCTTTTTTTGGGTGGCTACATGTTGGAGAACAGAATTTAGGGCTGGGATCGATTATACATTGAATCCATCTTTGAGCTATGAATAACAAGGATCAACTTCTCATGTGAAAAACTAAATATCATCCATTAACAATAGAAGAACCTTTTCATTTAATTAAAGATGCCATTTTGGAAATTACTTATGGTACACAAGTAATAAAAGAAAGCTTAAACATTCATGCAGAAACAAACACCATCCTCTTGTAATTATCTTAAACTACAAGATGCTTAACAACTAATATATAAACACATTTTAAACACACGGTCACAGTATAATCAAACACACACATTAATACCCATGTAGGATGAGAAAAGGCCCATTTTTGGGAATTAAAATGAAGATTTTTTTTAATTCTACTAAAAATAAAATCGCCATCTTACATTTCAAACCTATGCGTCTGTAAAACCAGATCCATCATGTGACCAGAACAACAATGAACATTTAGAAAGAACTACTAATGAGCAGAAGATCGACTTCCCTTTCTGCCATGTTGCCGTTGACACTCAAAGATAGCGGTGGTGTGTACAACTTTATACATACAATTTTAGGAAATTAACCCTTGTGTCATCTTAGGGTCAAGGTGACCCTGAGGCCTGTGGTCTCACACAAGGGATACCACAAACATTTGTTTTTGGGCCTCTGGGTCATATTGACCCTGAAAGATAAAGCATTAAGAACACCAATTAAAAAAAAGAGGTTTGAGATAATTTGGCTTTTTACACATTTATCATCCGACCAAGTGGAAATACAAACCGGCCAAGAAATAATGTCCCTGAAAAATGGAACCAGAATCTAGGCAGAGGCAAAGCAACGACGAATACAGTTGAATGCTAGCAGGGACCATAGAGAACACAATGGGGGGGGGCCTTGCCCAGGGGACACGAGCGACATGCACATCTCCCCAACAACCCTTCAGCGTCCCACCCAACACCCCAATACCCTTGGGACAGCCACCCTGTCCCTTACAATTCCTAAGCCAGCCATTGCATTGCAAACCATCACACACACATGAAGACTGACCATTAGTATGAAAGTTTAATAGGCCTGTCCACCGATGTTAGAAGGAAGAAGCTTGTGTGGCGAGATGTGTGTGCATTTCCTCTCAAACAACTTGCCATCAAACGTCTCTGTGAACCCACGCCTAACAGCACAGGACAGGTACCACCATGCATAGACGCAGGAATTCATTTGTGAGAGAGGGATGTGCTTGGACAGGGCGGGGGAGCAGAGCACTGTCGATCAATTCCCAAGTCCAATGGAGGTCGTTTGACCCGTGTCCAGATTGCAGGACAACCCTTTTAAGCAAATTACCAGGTCGACGCATTTCTCTTGCCGACCACAGTTTGGTTGAAGGTGTGAAAAAAAAGTAGCACTACACAATCGACTGTAGAATATCGCAGTATATCATGCTATTGTAATACACGGTCATCGTCGTGTCGAAACCCGTTTATTTCTTTTTACAAGATGCCATTTATATTGATACACGGTGATAAATAGATAGCACTTTACATTATTACTCCTTTTAAATAATATGTTGATGAGGTAGACTGTCAACCTTTACCTCTTTCTCATCCACGAATGATACATTCAATGACAATGGGATTGCGTTCAGTAATAGTGTTTGGCGTCCAATTTTTGAACAAATATCAAGCGTTCTTGAACACTCGCTTCAATGAGAATGCACCAGACATTTGCATCCATGAAAACATTAAACGTGGGGACGAGTAAGAGGAACTCAGTCACAGAGAAACAAGAGCTTGAAACCAGAGCGAAAAAAGAAACGCCTGGTCCGGAAAATGTTTTGACCAAAGTCTGAAGGAACTGCCTGCCGACACAGGCTCGGTCGGCACACACCGTGACTTCCAGTGGCCCTGGAAACATTGTGAACTGTGGCTGATATTACAGCACACTCTGCTCTGCTCACGGTGTGAAGACCACACACACACACACTTCACATTGAAGGAGGGAACGCATCATGCACACACACAGATAAAAGGACACGCCCATCTTCTTTTATCCCTCCGAGTCCCTACTTGAAACACAGAGGCGTTCACTGGCCATCAGCTGTTGTGCCGTCAATCGAGGGAAGCAAAATAATAAAGAGCGGCTCCGGCCTATTGAAGGTTTGCCGCCTTTCTTTTCTCCCTCTCTCTCTGTCTGTCTTTCTACGCCGGGGCGTCAACACATCGCCTTCATTAATATTAGTAAGAAGCAGCTCCTCCTCCTCCTCCCCCGCGTGTTTCCTTTCCATCAACAAGATTTCAAAGCACATTTCGCTTTCTTCACCACCGTTCTCCCTTTCCCTTCCACTCCCTTCTTTTCTCACTCCCACCAAGTCCCACAGCTGGAGGTGAACAAACACCTCCCTCCGTTCCAGCTTCCTGCAACACCTTTCTCATCCCCTTTGCTGACACAGAAGTGAGAGCGATGGTGAGAAGCCCATCACGTGCAGAGGACAAACTTGGTTCTGAGAGCCTAAGCAAGCATTTTCTCAGAGAGTATATATATCTATACAATCGACTGGTCCATTTTTACAGAGGTAAAAAGCGTGAAAGAAACATGTCTGGACTCATAGTATTCAAATAAATATAAAAGAGTTTCTCGTTTGTGACGCTCTAGATACGGTTGGCTATCGAGAAATTAGAATCTATTGCAACCGGGATAGCTTTTGGAAACGCCCAGAATGCAAAGGTTTACATTTTTAGTCGACGAAATGGAAGAAAAGCCACTGAACACCAAAGAAGACGAGTGCAGAGGACGGGTTTTTATTAATAGAAGCAGAATCGGTGGAGAAGGTCAGACCGTTTCATTCATAAAATCTAAAAAATAAACCTAAAATTAAAAAAAAAAAAAATGGAACTGGAATAGAAACAAGGAATAGGAATTGTCACCGGAAGTATTCAAATTAAAAACACCAAACTAGTTCTAGAGAAAACATGTCCGACACAAAGCACGGAGAACCAAGTCATTTTATTGCCTGCAGAAAGAACGGTATGCTCAAATTCTAAGAGGATTAGTGGGTTAGTTTACCCCAAAACTTCTTCTTTTTCTACTCACCCTCAGTTTGACTAAGGGTTGGGATTATTAATTATAAATCATGTTAAGTAATACGTTCCTTTTTAGAGTTATAGGCAAAGAGTACATCCATTTAAATGAAGCAACCGAGGGCCCAGGGAGGAAGCCACTAAAAAGATGCTTAAAAGCATCCATTTATGCCTTCAATAATGCTTGTATGAAATGTCAATATTGTATCGAAGCATTGAGAATTGTTCCTTAAAAAAATTACATAAGCTTATATTTTCAGAGTACTTTTTAAGGGTTTTCCAAAACAATTATTCTCGTCAAAGCTTACAAATAAGCAGAACGAATGCATATGGGTGTATTTAAGCATCTTTTTGGAGAAAGATCAACATGAGCTCCAGAAGCTTCAATTAAAATTAAGATACATTTTTCCCTATAACTCTAAAAAGGCTTACTCCTTACTTACTGAAAATAATCCCAAACCTTAGTCGACATTAGGATGAGTAGAAAAGGAGTGAAGTTGGAATGTTGGGTGAACTATCAATTGAAGAAAAGATAAAGAACATAGATTATTCTTGCCAACGAGTGAAACTGATGTTGGAAACAAGAAATTTGATGGTAATGTTTGGTAAAGGAGAACAAACAGACGTAATACACATCATGTTCAGCCGGCGACCTCGACTGCAAACAAGATATGGCCCCTTTTGCGATTAAATCCGACACCCATGCTCAAGCGGAACACTCAATTTTGTCATTTGCGTCTTTGACGCACGTTTGGTTGTACCTTTTCAATGTGTCTCCGGTACTATACCGGAAGTGATCATTTGAAATCTTTTAATACATTTTCGGCTTTGCTCATGAACCACAGAAATAAGTACACTTTCAAATATTAAAAAAATAATAATAATATTTACCTTATCGCTTTCGTCTCCATACGCATGTTCTGGATGGCAGTGGAACAACCCACCAGAAGCTCCTACAAACAAATGTAATGAGATTAACATATGCAAACAAAGATTATACAGAACATCAAGGGACTTCATTTGTGTGCGAATAAATTGGGAATATGTCAGGGTGAATTAGCAAACAATGCTTTTCTATGGCAACAGGACAGCGAAAAATGTGTAAAGCGTTTAATTGGGATTTTAAAGGACCAAAAAATGTTTATTAACTATATAAATAAGAACAAAAATTCAACGTAAATGGGAGAACAAGATGTGCTCAAACATCAAATACAAAGATCTGCCATTTTCCTTTGAGAATACTACAAAAAAAGGAAGTAAAAATGATCATGTTTGATGTATTTATTTCATCATAGTCACTAGCAATACATACACAATATATCTGGATTAGCACTGATCTCTAAAATACAGATACGGCAATTATACTTATGAGATGAAACGGATCACACCAAGAGATCCCAGATTATCTTGAGAAATCTAATCCGATCATCGATACAATATCCCTTTGGAATGACAAACATGTTTTCGCAAGACACATACTGACCATGTGTTCACCGCTAAAGCGAAACACATGGTATCATCTGGTGTGTGATGCTACTACGTGTTCACACGGACCATCAAAACAAATACAGTAATCAGGGATCAGAGAAGAAACCCGATCACGCAGCCTGCTCGTATCTCCACTCGAGATTTGTACTTGTTTTCGCCTTTTCATTTCTATACTGTACTATTTAAGTGTCGTTCGCCCCCCCTCTGTCATGGGCTTGGATTCAGCGGGGGCGTCCACAACACAGATGGTGTCAGCAATGTAACGCTGCAAAGGGGAAGTGCTCCCAAGGGCACAGCAGCCACGTCTACCTTCATGACAGAGATACCAAAAGCTTGACTAAAAAGGGATACATGATAAAAGGAGCTTTGTCAACTTTGTTTGTTTGCAGTTTTCTGCTGCGCCAATCATTCTGCTTTGATGTGATTGAAGTACTCCCATCAATCTCGACACCTTTGCTACTTCAAATGGGTTCTTAAAACAAAGGGATTAAGTAGGATACCTTCACACCAGCTCAGCTAACCGGGTGAAAAGTTTAAGCATACTAGTGTAGGTAAAGAGCACTAGTATTTATGAGACATACTGCAGAGTCCTCATCTGAACAACACAAAAAATAATAATAATCACAATAGGCTCAAAAGGTAACCTTTCCTGCTGAACAGTCTCCTTTTTCACATCGTCCACATCCAGTGAACCGAGTCAGGGCCGAGTCACAGCGACGGAGTCGCTCACTGGAGCTCATCTCTCAGGAGCTACTGAACAGGTTTTAAATGATTCAATGACATCATGCCGGCTGTTGGGAGCAGCAGACCGAACATAAAATTCGCCTCCTCTGAGGGCCATGGGAAAAGTTGCGGACGGCTCGGAGAGAAGTGCAATGTGTTGGATAGTGCAAATCTCCATTAAAGGAATTCTATTAACATCAATGTCGGCCAATTGTGTGTAATATAACAATCCAAGGAGAAATACGGTCTTCGGAGCAGTTTATTTCGATCAAATCTAGAACTAGAAAGTAGGTCTTGCCTAGACACTCCAACGTCCATGTACCCATGCACAAAATAAGGTAGTAGCTCGATCAAACACTCAGAATGCCGTCTGTGGTCTTGATCTGCGTGAAGCGTAAAGTTAATTGAACCAGAGAGAATGCTTGTCGTCATGACAATGACAGAAGTATCCGATATCCAGTTTGTTCTTGGGCGACGAAAGGAGCTACAGGCAACGTTGAGTAGGCCATTAACCCTATTATGCAATTGGCTCAGTCAGAAATCTAATTTATATATTTTTGTTCATGCATTTATGACCCTTTTCCACCGGCTTGTCTTGACCCTACTCGACCGGACTCTGTGTCGAGTTTTCACTAGCATGATACGTCAAACCATATACTATTTTCAGTAACAAAAAGGAAAGTAAGAAAGAAACCCACCACTTATTTGTTTTAAACAATACATGAATGCTTGTGTTTGATAAGTAAGCCATTGATAAATTTAATTTAATTTTCCCAACGCTAAATTATGATGCCTCCCCCCCCACCACCAGTAGGTGAGCACAACAGAATAATGTTGAATACAGTACAGACATGTGTAGTGGAAAAGCACCATTAGTCTAATCTAAGATGAGTAACTTCTGATGTAGATGATATGGTAGATTCGTTTAAGTGAATTTTGTAAATTATAATAGGAGGGTGGAAGGCGGGGGGGGGGGGGGGGGGTTGTGATTGCAGGCGAACAGCATGGGTGAGTAAGAGACCAAGGGTAAGATGGAAAGGGGGAGTGTGAGTGGAGTGGGTTGTGGCTTCACCCTCTTGACCATTATTGATTTAATGCAAGCCTCCAAGAGCATCAGCTATTTCTATCCATTTCCTCTACCTCTCCACCCTAGTCAAGACACCCTAGTTGCACATTCTTCCTTCCCTCCTCACACTCACCATTGCTTCATCTCCCCTCCTTCCCTGCCAGAAATCCATTTCCCTATCTGCCGGCCTGCCCCCCCACCCCCCCACTCCCAGCCACCCACCCTACTATAGATCTTTCTGCTTTATCTTCCTGCATCCACGTTTCCTCACTTTCTCCATCACATCATCTCTCAAAAAAACTCTTTTAAACAGACATTTTCTTGCTCAAAACTATGTGGACGACAGTTATTGCCCAGCTGACAGTTACGAGAGTGGCAGGCATGCTTGACAAAGCGAGCAAGAGTTACTTTTGAAAGTCTGACGTGAGCCGCCTCCTCCCACAGTAATCTAAAGGTGTACATTAACTCGGTTTGGCTCCAACAGCTTCCCGCACACACACCTCGCACCTTGGCCCAAATTTATGTCGAGCAAAATGTTGAGATGGAAGCTTTTAAAGGGTGGCTTATATGGATGACATCTGTCATATGGTTCAAATTCTGACGGAGCAATTAACAGCGTCTTATCAGCTTTTATGAAATGGCTACAGAAGCTTTCATGAATTTAAAAGCATTCTCTTGACATCCACATTGTGTGGGGGGAAGGGGTGGTTGTTGGACTAAAAAACATCTATTGTACCTGGAAGTTTGTGCCCACAAGTGGGAATCAAACGTGTGGGTGCAAAAAAGGCAGGTGAAAGTAAAAAGATGTTGACCACACATACAGCAGATAAACAGGGTGATGATCTTTAACTTCACCTTTGACATTTATTCTCATTATCGTTGTTATTATAGTGCGCAACTAAAGAAAAAAAACAATTAAATCCTGCGACGGTGGCGGTGACTGAGGACGAGAGGATGCATTTTACTCCAGCTTCTTTTAAATCTTATGTTATGGACATCTTATGGACATGTTTTGGCCTCATCGTTTCCTCAATTCAATTTCGCAAAAAGATGCAAGTGCATGGAAGTACGTTGTGTTTGGACATGCATCGTGAGCCGAGTGTATCGCCACAGCCATAAAAAGAGAATGCATGCGGCCACTTCTGTTGTGGACACAGAAGTAGTGGACTGTAGCAAAGTGGAGGGGCAAATGTAGAGTGGCCCTGGTGTGTGTCCCCTCTGCTGCTTTGGGCAATCCATTAAAACGATCCGTCCATTAGACAAGAGGGACGAGGGCAGGGGGGGGGGGGTTCGGAGTGGGTTCACTGATGTATGGAGAAAGAAGATATGGCTGGGAGAGTGTTGGGACAGTGGATCGGCATGAGCCACCAGCTTTGTATTCTTATCAATGAACCACGAACAGTTTTGGGCACGATGATTCATTACTTAAATATGAATATCAAACATTTATTGCAATAAACTAGTGGTTGAACTACAGGAGGCCACCCTGGCATTTAGCTAGATGAACCCTTCGTCCTGGGTCTTTAAAAATCAGAATAAATATTATGGCAGGAGCTTTGAAAGTGAGATTGCAATCAAGTTTTGGGTTTTTTTTTAGTTTCATTTTTTTGGTTTGATTAGCTCAGAACCAAGGGGAGTTTTGAAATTGCCCTTTCCTTCAATGATTAATATTTTAGCTTAAAAAAAAAAAATCAGAGGGAAAGGAAATCAACTGATCAACCAAATGTGCCGTCAATGTAAATGCTTTTTCAAAGGCTTTTGGGTAAAGTCTAAGTCACATATATGAAGTAAATACACATTCTGCGTTCTGTGAAACAAAAAAAAAAGCTGAATGCTATGGATACAAGTCCCATTTAAGGAACTTCTGACTTAAAGGTGTGAACCGTTTGTTCTTAATTTTAGCAACAGTTTTCCTACTCCTACTAGTAAAAATGTTAAACTGACTGTCACTAGGAACCATTTAACAAAGACGAATTTTATTTTTTAAAAATGTAATTAAAGTCCCCGGGTGGTGGTGGTGACCAAAACCGTTAATAAAAAGCTTAGTGAGACATTTCAATGAGAGAATAGCAGAGTTATCTCGGGAACTCTGCTGGATACAGTTGCAACTTTAGCCAAAGACATTTCCCCCATTGAGTGCAACAGGCAGTTGGGATGGTAAGGGGGTGGGGGGGATTATATATGAATGACCGAATATCCTCTCAAGTAACTGCAAAAAAAAAAAGAATATTTTGTCTTCAAAGACCAGCAGTTATGTTGGTAAATTGTACCAAATGACAATTAAATGTGAAATATTCTGTTTGACTAGCCAAGTTATAAGCCAACTTAAAAGGAGAATGACACAACCATACACATGTTGAGCCAAGACACTAAAGAAGCGGAGAAAACAGGGATGATGTGAAGCCATTTTAATCAAAAGGGACCTCGAGCAGAGACGATGGACTAGGCAGGACAGTCTGAGATTCAACACAAGTGTGGCAAGTTCTCCAGTAAGCAGCCACAGGGACTCAAAAAGTCATTTTGTTAAAGTCATCTTGGAGGCAAATGGCCCCCAGAACTTTGACTACTGGTTTGGACTTTCCTAGGATTGATCTTAAAAAGGCAAATTTATGAAAACTAGACACAAGGGGTGCCCAGTGTTTTTACCTCGGTTGTACAAATTGTCATTTTCTAGCAAGAAGAAATTTAACTCTTCACATTTAGTGCACGTCAATGTATCTGCCCAGAATTTTAAAAAAAAAGAAAAAGCTAAGTATAACCTTTTATAAAGAGCGGCCCGAGTAAAACACCTGGATTTGCATTAGCTTAGGTAGAACTTTGGCACTATTATCACTATATATAATACTACTATTGTGGAACAACAAATAATGGACCTTTTAAATGTCTACTCCACCCATATTATAATTCATTTAAGAAAACTTTTATTGCCAGTGTTGTGACTACAACAGTGGGATTTACCTTTTTTTTTAACTGAAATAAACAATGTCTCGTTTCAATAAAAAAAATCTCTTGAATTTACCTGCTGCCGGAATGCGTTGCGCTCCAGGGACGGAAGCCAGTCTTTGCAACCCGGGAGAAGTGTTGCTTCCCGGGGCTTGCAGCTGGTTCTCCGGCTGCTGGTGACTCTGAGCCCCGAGCAGGAAGCGTCCACCGGGCTGATGATGCTGTGGGTGAAGTTGCTGTTGGTGCTGATGGTGGTGATGGAGGTGATGGTGGTGGTGATGGTTCGATCCCACGACTCCATTGGCAGTTAATCCATTCCCATTGCTCGCACCGAACTGCTGGAAATATCCCGAGCGGGAGCGTGATCGAGTCCTGGGGGGCTCCATGGCCATTTGGCCGCCGTGGAGCGGGTGGAAGTAGAAGGAGGAGGACGCCGCCGCTGCTGCCGGGGACTGCGGCGGGGAGGCGTTGGTGGACCCGAGCTGCGTAAAGCCCCTAGCGCCGCTGAGGCTGTAACTATAACCCCCAAGTCTTCGGCCCCCCTCTGCGCCCCCGTACTCTGTCCGCTCGGCCGACTCAGCCGCCCCTGCCTCGTCGAATAAATCAACCCCTTTAGGACCGGGCTCCGGGGTGGAGGGCAGCCGGGGGCAAACTCTAGGCTCCTGAGTCGTGGGCTGTCCGGTGGCTGCGATTGGCATTTCCTTTCGGGGGATTTCCTCAGTTTCCTCTTCTTTTTTTTTTTATTTTCCTTCCCTTGTTTCCTCGTTTCCTCTCACGCCGATTCAACTAAAAATATAAAAATATATATAAATTCAATATATTGATCTCAAACCAGTAACACACTCCGTAGCCCACAAATAAAATTAAAAAAAAAAAAAAAAAAACAGTACAGTTTTCTTAACTAACCCATCAACCATTTTCGACTCTTATCTTTTAAAAACAGGAAATACACGCGTATGTTTTCAGCGGCTATAACGACGTCTGGTTGTATTAGCTCATGGCAGGGAGACATGCTAACGGAACTACACACCGAATTTACGCCTATAGAAATTCAAAGTGGGGGTGTTTGAAGTACACCGGGGGGGTCCCGGGACCCCGAGGGTGTAACGCGACACGAGTTTCCGCCACTTTACGTAGTTTAGGACATTTTTTTTACTTGTTTTTAGCGAGACTGTGTGGAGCTTTTTTTGCTAGCTTGCGCAGCCAACAACCCCTCCTCCTCCTTCACCGCCACCGCCGACCAAACAGGGAGAAAAATCTCCACCCACGCCTTCAAAGCCAGTTAAATACCCACGGGTCGTATGAAGCAAACATGGGGACACACTCTGGGGAAACTTGGGGCTTGTTTTTAATCCAAGAGCGAGGCTTTAGCCGGTCATGTGGCGAAGACAGTCTCGGGAAGCGCACAAAGATTTTTTTTTCGGGGAAAAAAAGTGGTAAATCTAAATTTAAAACACGGTAAACCGGGCGGACATTCGAGATCCTTTTAGACTCGACCGAAACCCGGGTGGTTTAAAAAAAAAAAGGCTTACCTTAGGAGCGCTTTCACGGTGCGATTGTGTCGATAACAGCGATCCTGTGTATATGTGTGTGTGTGTGTGTGTGTGAGTGAGCTCCACTGTGTCAGCGTGAAATGTGACAGACCGTCAAGCTGGATTTTGCCAGACCCGAGCAAACGATCGCAGATGAATCCACAACCCCAAACTACGTTCTCCCGCTCTTTCGCAGCCCTAAACCCCCCCAGGGAAGAGAATTGTTAACACGCGATATCGCCATTCAGTGGGAGAAACACGTTGCTATTCATTTTTAAATCCTCAAGTATACGTTTTTTGGGTCGTTGTGGATCGTTCGACGAATCGGCGCTCGACTGGTTTGACCTGTTCTATCAGCCACTGTGAGTAGCAGGGAGGCAGGCTGCAAGGGGCTTTAAATTATTTATTTACAAATACCAAAGCCCTTTGCATTGCAGCTGTCTTCTCCAGAGCTAAAAGTTCGCCTTTAACGCAATTATGCGGTAACTTTGCTCTTGACAACTAAAGTGGCAGTAGAGTTATGTATGCATTACTGCAGTATTGTTTTTTAATGTATTTTTAAATGATGGAATTTCTATTAAATACAGGGATGGGGGTTACATTTCCAGATCGTATACTATGTTTCTGTCAAGAAAGATATAATGTGGGGGGATAAAGAAAACAAAACAAAAAGATTAACATAAAATAAACTCTAATATACCAGTAAAATAAACATAAACCGTTTGTATAAAGTAAACTGATAGGGAATACCTTAAATATCAATTAATATTTATTAAAAAAAGATTGTATGGGGAAAATTCCCCCAAAATTACAAAGATAAAAACAGGGTGGGGGTCTTAAACAATGAACTTAACAAAGTCGTTTGAATAGTTGAGATAAAATAAAATTTAAGTTGTCAGAAAAATGTTCCACATATGCCATCCATTCCGTTTTAATTTGATGAGGTTTTATAAAAAAGAATACACATTTTCTGATCCTATTTGATCTTAAAAGTTAATACTCTGAAGCTCAATTATATCATCCAGCATAAATATCCTGAATAACACTAGAAGTATCTCCCTTTTCAGCAAAGGAAACTCATTTACAGGTAGAAGAAAATGACTCAAAAGTCAAAGGTCGCGACTAAAACGTGTGATGCTTGCGTTCGTCCAAATTGTACGTCCTGCCTTTGTTCCTTCCACACACACTCGTCCTCTCCTTATTACCGAGTGTGATACTACTTTGATGATATGCAAATAACTGACTCCTCCCTTCTCTGTCTCTAGCATCAGTTCATAGTCATGCACACACATCACACGGGCCCATACAGTGAGGAAGTGGCCACTGAGAAGAACAAGGGTTTCTTTTTTGCCTCTCAATAATGGTCAGATAAGGACAGAGATAAGGGGGGGAGGGAGAAAAGTTGGGGGTGAGGCGAGAGGGTGTAACATCAAATGGGTGTGTTGGAACAAAAAAAAAGAAAAAAAAAAGGGTGTAAGGTAAACAGAGACTGGAATGAATAGAGACTGGGAAGTGTGTAGACTGGGGTGAGAAAGTGGAGAAGGTGGGGAAGTCTCGTGGGTGTGTTGGAAGGGTGGAGGCAGGATGAGTAAGTGGGTTAGGGGTGGTAGAAAAAAAGGGGGGATGGGGGTGTAGAGGGGGCTCTGGGGGATGGGATTGAGAATGGATGGGGTGGAGAGGGAAATGGAGAGACGGTGTGTGTTGAAGTGGGGGGTGTTATTTTGCTGACATGCTCTGTCATTGGTTGGTTCAAACTGGGGGAGGGGCAGCCCAGAACCATACTCCCACCAGCTGTAGGGAAGAGCAGAGAAACAAAGGAGGAGAGAGAGGGGGGCAGCTATGCGTTTTGATGTTGATATTGTGGTTTAATTAGATTCCTGTCTAAGTGGCGGAATGAACGGTGCTGATCTGATAGAAACAGGCATTGTGGACCAGCCGGCAGTCTTTGTTTGAGTAGGGTTGTTCTGCACATGCGATGCTCTTGATCTGGCATTCAAATTGAGAAAAGAAAGGCCGCAACTCATCAATGCCGATGCTCATTCCTGGAGATTTGTCGCGGCCCTTGCAAGGAAGAACCATGTTGTTGTGTTGCATTTCAATAAAGTTTATTTCCTAGATCACGACGAAAAGGCCCAATATTTGATTTCAAAAGCATAAACGGATCCAGAAAAGAGACTACAATGAAGTCTACCATCTTTCATTCGTAAGTTGAGAAATACAATGTTTTAAGAGAGGAAATTATTTGTCGCAGTAATCCTAAACTGCCCATTCAAAGATCTGTAAAAAATGTTTGCTGGAAATTAAATGTGAACAAAAGTAAATAAAAAGTCAAACCTGAACCTCACTTTTTTTCAATGGATTAAATGTTGTCATTGATCTAATACAAGACTCCATATAAAAGCAGATAAGTGATTTTTTTTTGTTGTTGATTGTAGTACATCTCGAAAAAGTGAGGCTTGGGGGCCAAAAGCGACCATTAGACTGTGTTCATTGGGTCAAAGTAAAAGCATGAAACTGATCACTGATCAGACATTATTTTCAACAACTATACAATTAACGTGGCCCATCGTCTCCTTATAAACTTTTCTATTTTTGTACAGAATGGAAAATACATAAAAACACTAATTTTAACTTCAAAATAAAAAGGTTTAAAATTATTAATACGTTTTTATAAACGAGTTAATTTTAAACACAACGAATTGAATTCCTAAAAACTGACGAAAAGTGTTTCCTCTGTGTCCATGAGAGAAGTGATGATTTCAGGTTAAACTAGTTGAAGTGGTGACATAACTCTTGTTATGATCTTCACATTTGGTCTGTTTCCGTCTATTTGTTCCTCCTATTTGTGAGTTTCCTTTCTCCTTTTTGTTCTTTTCTGTTCTTTGAAATGTTCTTGTTGCTTAACTTTTCCCATTATTTTACAGCTCTTTTTCTTAGTCCTTTTTTTCTTAGTTCTTTTTTTCTGCCTGACGGCCCCTTATAACATCCATAGCATATAATCAGGTAAATAGCCTTAATGTTGTATCGTGGTTGGAAAGACAAGGTCTCACTGCAAGGATTCTTTTTGAGAACAAAAATCTGTTTTAACATATTAGATAGGTCGGGAGGTTGTCGGTTCGCTTCCCGGTCGGAATGAAGACACATTTCTGTGTGGATTTGTATGTTCTCCCCGTGTTGGGTTTACTCCGAGTTTGATTGGGAACTTGGGGATATTGTCCTTAGGAATGAGTGTTTGAATGGTTATCTTTGTGTGCCCGACAACAGACTGGTGTCCTGTCCAGGGTGTCCCCCGCCTCTCGCCCGACTAAACTGAGATTAAGCCCCCCCACGACCCCCATAAGGGAACAAGCCGACCAGAAAATGAATGAACATCCGGGATTCATGACAAAAACATTTTTCATAGCTTGACTCGTGACCCTAATATTAGGAAGAAATTGCAAAGTTTCTCGCTACACACAAACAAAATGGATCCACGACCTAGTGTGTCACGACACAGTCTCGTGAGGATTTGATGGAACGGTACAAGAACATTCCAACATATTCAAGAAGGCAAATTGGGAGCCATGTGTTTGTGGAGCCAAGTTTAACCCTGCTTGCTAAACCAGTCCACCGGCTGTGCCAGACTGACAGGCAGGAACATATAGAAGGTTGTGTGAAGGTATTATGCAAAGGGAAAAAAAACAGACTAATTTTAAAAAGGGTACTCAACGTAGACCCCTTTAAAAAAAAAGTAGACAAAATTAAAGAGACAAAAGTAGAAGAAGCGGGTACAAAGAGAGAGGGGGCGTGTAGAGTCATACAGAATTAGAGGGCGAGAGAAAGAGTGGAGGAAGCCAAGCTTTCTGTGGCTTAGCCAGACTGGAGCGGTGGGACTTGGCTGGCTTTGGACCCTTGGCTTCACTATTAAAGTATTGAAGAAAGAAAAAAAAAAATCACAGTCAAAAAAAAAAAAATGAAGAGGGCAAAGAGCTATGCCAAGAATGCTCAGGCAAGAAGCAACACATTAGGATTGTTCCTTCTGCTTGTGTTTTCTCAAACACATTCAAACAATAGGTGGGATCGAGTGAACCAGGCAACTAGCAATGGACTCTGCTCTGGCAGCTTGGCACTGGTTTTCAAAGAGTCGTGCGTAAATTCCATAAAACGAAATCTGAATTTTCTTTGAAAAAACAACAACACTTAAATACTCGCACTTACTGAGCTTGTTAGATGAGGTTTTCCACCCTTAAAGCAGGAAGTCCCCTGGGTCTACGTTTCCTTGGTTTCAGTCCGAAACATACGATGAAGCCAATTAGTCACAAACCCCCTTTATCCCAATTAAAAAAGCCAAGTTGGTCAAAAATATACTAGTAGTTAATTAAAAAAAAGTCATTGGGTTTAAAGATAATTCTGAAAGGAATTAGAATAAGATACAGCCATACTTTACATACATTAATTTTTAGGACTAGTTTAAAATCTGAGCTTTGTTCTGGCAAATTAAGTCGCATTATGCAAACAGATGATTCTGTAAAAGGGGTTGTTGTTTTCAGGTTTAAATCAACCTCAATAAATAATAGAATGCACATATTTTAAAATGAAAAATTATGAATCTTATCATTAAGTTCAATACAAATATGTGCTGAACCCAGGCTCACTAGCTAATGCTAAAGCCATGCTATCTGCCTTGAGGGATAGTATTAGGTGCTTAGGTGCATTAGATGAATGAAATAACGGTTTCATTCATAAATCAGCAGTTTGATCAAGGTTCAAGCTGGTCAACCATCAATTCAGGTAGCTTCGCCGTATATTATTGGCGCTCTTAGTCAAAATTACAAAAATATCCTCAGAAAAACAAACAATCAAAACTCATCTTCATATTCCCCACACGGAGCAGATGGCTCGCTTTGCTTGGACAAACAAAAGCAGCCGATAATACAAATCTAAACGAGCCAGCTACCCGCATCACGCAGAGATATGGTCACCATTTCGTCATCTACTGTATACACTCAACTGTTCAGGGGATTTTTCAGATTAACGATGGGAAAAACAAGGACTTATTTTCTGAACTTCCACGTCTACTGATAGCTTAAGTGAAGGATTATAGCATTTGGATTGTATAGATCCATCACAGTGGGAGGTATGTGTTAAAAACATCTCCATGGATTTCATTTTGGTCACAACACACATAATAACGTAGTTTAGTTACATCACATACATTGATTTTAATCAAATTCCTTTTTTACGCTTAAATGACAAAACTTTATTCTACCTGATTCCATTTATTTTCCTATGTTGAGTCGTAAACACATCATCTTATATTATATATCTCTATATAATATTCTATGTAAATTGTTTTCATTTATATTGTATATGCAATTACGCTTTATCACAAATGTTAACACAAATTCAGTATAAGTTCCATAAACCATTGGGTGAACTAAAATAAAATGTTTTATTTTTGCCAAAACATGGCCTTGTTAGACATTTTGTATTAAATGTTTAAGGTATGTCAAGACGACATCCCTTAACCCTAACCCTAATTGTAGCCCTAACCCTAACCCTAACTGTGGCCCTAACCCAAACCCTAACCCTAACCCTAACCCTAACCCTAACCCTAACCCTAACCCTAACCCTAACCCTAACCCTAACCCTAACCCTAACCCTAACCCTAACCCTATCCCTAACCCTAACCCTGACCTTACCCAACCCTAATCCAAGACAAATCTTCTTAAAAAGACAATTCTTGATCTAAATAGTACACAAATCATTTACAAAATAACATGAACACACAATTTAAGTTTGCAATATTCTTAGGATATTATTCTCTTCATTTCGGGCCATTTTTCTACTTCACGTCTTTCTTTTGCTTTGACTGCTCAAAAACACTCACAATATCTTTTTGTGGCCATTTGGGAAAATGACCAGGACCAGGAATAAGTGGTCCCAAGACCAAGAACACCAACAAGATGATGCAAATATAGAGAGTTTTCAGTAAGGCAAAAGGGAGTATTGAGTCATAACAAGTGATTTGACTCATTGTTATCAAAATCGACTTTATTTAACGTATTACAATCCAACTAGTAACACAAAGAAGGGTTTGTTTAATCCACTCACTGTCGAAACAAATGGGTTTCTTTGGTTATTCTCATCCCAAAAAAAATCCGCTTTTGTTTCTTTGGCCATATGTCTGAGAGAGTGTGTGTACGCAGCAGAGAGGCAACCTCACAGCCGTGTCATATCCTGGGCTTGGAGGAGAGTGGAGGATGCCAAGACCTGAAACGTGATGATGAGGGGGTGTGTGAGTGAGTCGGGAAAGAAAAAACCTTTCCAAGATGATGTGAGAGTGTGCACTCACAGTGTACACACATGTAATTAGAAGCCCATTTACATGTGGGAAAAAGGAATCCATCCAGCTTTTTCTTTTTTTTTTTTTCCCTTTCCACAGCCTCTTCCTGTGTGTGTTTGTGTGTCCCGGCATACAAATTCTTTGAGCCGGCGTGGTTGGGTTTGGTCTTCACATGATCCAACCCACGAGAGGAGGGGAAGGAGACGAGCCAACGCTGCTCCCTCTGTCTTCTGTTATTATGAATCCTGCGCATACACAAGCACACACTCTTTCGTCTGTGTTTTGGTGTATCACAAGCAACTTGGCAGGGAAAAAAACACGTGTATTTCAGTGCCAGTGCAAAAAATGTGTTAGAGTTTTCTCAGCTTTTACCAAAGGACCCAGTGGGAAATGAGGTTTAACGCCCCCACTCTCCACCGGTTTCCTCTCACACTCTTTTACAATTAGCCCTCTTTTCTCCAGCTCTTCTCCTGTGCTTTTAATTTCCTCCTTTATTCTGAATTACTTTTCATTTTCTCTCTCTAATTGAACCTGCGCGACTCTTGGCTCATTGTTCACTGACGCTGAATGGCCTCTGATTAGGTCAATTTTTTACTCAAAAACTTTTCCGAGCACATTCTCGCAGGCGTTATCATTTGTATCAGAGCCTATTGTAAACGTGTAGGCTTCATGTTCTGACGTGGCTCCATATATACAAACAATGGACGCCGTTGGAGAGTGACGGTAAGCTAGAGAAAGCGCGGTCAGATGAAACAGGCACTTGGTATTCCATTCAATTCCGAACCGTGACACACATGGGGATGGCAAGTATGCAAATGATGAAAGACTTCATATGTTTCAGCTCAGCAACAGGAATGGTCAACATATTTAGCCATGTTTGGCTTGGAACAGTCTCATTGCATGTAGGGAGCTAGCATTAGCCTCCAGTTGTAGTGCGACATGACTGAGGATCCTTGAATGGCCCCTCACCCGAGGAGCCTCCATGATAGTGTCTGGTTATACCTGTTTAATTCCAGTACGCCTGAAAACAAAGACAACAAATGTGGACCCTGTGGACAGCTTAGCCTAAATCCCCCGATGCCATGGGCCCCCCTTGTATTTCCATATTCCAAAGGCCATAATTAAATACACAAAAATGTGTTACGGGGTGCTAAATTACACCCTAGAATGACTAGTTAGCCACTAACTGAGCTAGCAAGTATACAATTTAGTTCAACATGTCTCACTTTATGTTACAGTTGAAGAGATTCCCTAAGTCACTGGGAGTTCAAGTTAAGTTAAGTTAAGTTAGACGGACATTATCTTACCAGGATAATCATATTAACTTGAGTAGGAACTTGCTTGCTTTGAGACATTGGCTCCTTGTGTTTGACTCATCTGACTCATTTGTTTTCTTATAACATGCTTATAATAAAGAATTACAATTTGGCTGAAAATATCATTTTAAATGTACATTGTTGTTTCAGGATCGAGGTGATCCGAAGGCTCTGGGTCAAGGTGAACGACCTCCACCAATGTATATGTATTTCTAAAAAGCCAGGGAGGTCGTTCACAAGGGATACCACAAACACATCTGTTTTCAGGTTCCGGGTCACCTTGACCCTGTCATAACACAGTGGTAAATTCTATGTTGTATTTTCCAGATATAGGAAATAGAACCAAATGGCTAGAATCACAGCTTTTAAACGTCTTGACACATTTATATAATTTTTGGGGCCAAAGATTTCGTAGAATGAGCCCACATGTGCGAAAGAATTAGTATTATTATTGAAAAAACCCTAAATAATACAACCTAGGGTTGTTTCAGTGATTGACTATCACAGTATTGCTTGAGATTCTGGTCACCACTCATTTTTCACCATTTTTTTCAATCAAACAAATGATGTTTTATATCAGGGGATGGGCAATTTGAATGTCTAGAAGGAGCAAAATTATATGGTGTTGTGAGGGACTATTTATTCCAAAAGAAAGACTTAATATGATGGAAATAAGTGACAAAATCAAATGTTGTTAATAAGGATATAACAACAGTTGTGTAAATATGTTGTAGATACCTGTAGAAAAGAAAAATACATTACAGTATAGACAAAATAAAGGGAGAAAGGAGTACATTTGAGAGTAGAATGTGTGATGAATATGGTTATTAATCTACATGATCACTTTTAGTTGATCTCACGAGGGCCAAATAAATCCACACAATGGGCCACACTTTGCCCAAATCTAATTTAGATCACGAAACTACAATATTTTACTGTACGAGAAAAAAAATGGTAGGTTAATGGTTTAGCTATAACTGGATTCCTTCTTCTCTGACAAAAGTATTTCCTTCGGAGGCATAATACTTCATTGTATTAGCGTGAAGAATTTTGGGTGCTGGATTGTCATTAAAAACAAATATAAGTTAGACTTATTTACCGCGTCTTAATGGAGAGAACCTCAAATCCTCACTGTACAACTAGTTTTGTCACGATCTGTGAGGTATTCCAACTTAAAGTACAGCTTAATATTGAAACTTCAAAAGGATGGAACGTGAATTCGAAACCAACCAGGCCGCAGAGTCACCCGGGTTTTGACCATTCTCCGAAGTGACTCCAGTGGCCTCATTCTGTTGGAGGAAGTTCAGCAGAGTTCATCTCTCCTGAACCGAGGCCAGCTACTGTCTCCTTCCTTGTCTCCTCACCCCAGACCCCTCGTTCACGTATCCCGAGGGGATCGCTGGCTCAGCACACACATCCCCCCTCTGTCCGTCCCAACTGTCTTTACCTTCTTTTTCTTTTTTTTCCCTTCGGGCTTCATGATGTCACAGAGACTCTTCTACCTGTGTTCAGGTGGAGTGAGTGAGGTGTCAGGTTTCGTTTTCAATTCAGAGCCCAAAAACCTCTGGTTTTTAATCCAGAAAAGAGGGTGAATAGAGACGGAAAGGAGAGAAGATATCAGGGAATTCGAGCCTTGGACAGCTGTCGTTTTTTGTTTCCTCCTTCTAGTCCTTCTCTTCTCAAGCTTTCCCTTTGTTGGCCCCAAAAATGTACCCAGTCTGGGTATTTTAAGTTGCTCAATGTACTAAAAGGAATTTTCTTCTTGGCCAATTTAATCTTTTAGAACCAAATTTGATAAGTGAATATTTGAAATCTTTTTGTTTCTGTTTATTAGTGATGGTCTGGAGAAGCTTCATGAAGCAGTGTCATTGTTTTATGAGTCCACTAGATGGCGGTCTCTGCACTATTTTCCTTTGTTTTGAACAACTGTATGAATGAAACATATTTGTGTCGCCACCTACTGACCTCCAAACATCATGAAACTGTTTCATGAAGCTTCATCAACCCATCACTACTTTTTATGTTGTACTACGGTTATCAAATAAAAGTACTAAAGGGAGAAGAGACTTTTTCATTTTTGGTAAAAAATGTTCTATAATGTCATGTAAATATTGTAATGTGTTAAACCTTAAGTATACCATCAATGCTTGATAAATGATAACATTAATATGTGATGATCCTTTATCCTTAACCAGCTGAACTTGTACAAAGATGGACTCTATCTAAATACTACAAAACTTCAATTCAATCAATCAATCAATATACTTTATTGATTTCCAGATAGAAATCTCACAGAGAAATTCTATTTCAATTGCAGTGCCACAGAAATCATCTAAGTTTGAGACCCCTGTATTGGAGACATTATCATTGTAGGTGCCCATTATTATTGTTTTATATATTGAAGGCAGCTATCTGAACTTTCATTTTAACGATCAAATGTTACTTAACATTTATTTATGTCATGTTATGTTCTGTTACTATTGCTATTTTGTTTTTTGCAGGATTTAAATTTTAAGAAAGACTGAGAAATAAACACTTTTTTAAAGGAGAGTGAAATAAAAAACGGTAACGATAGTCTTTTCAGAATTGTACAATTTAATAGCCCGAGGAATGAATGAGTCCT
Organism: Callionymus lyra; assembly: GCF_982586985.1. NCBI lineage: Eukaryota > Metazoa > Chordata > Actinopteri > Syngnathiformes > Callionymidae > Callionymus > Callionymus lyra. Next base: position 34,277,208 of record NC_141818.1, read on the forward strand.
TGAGTCTATTTGTTTTGCACCTGGGAAGGAGCATTCATGCACTCAATCTGCTTCTCTGCTCAATGATGACAGTTTATATATAGTTTAGTTTTGTATTAAGGTAGACCTTTTCTTTGATTAAGGTTATCTTTTTGTGACATATTATGGGTAGGCCTTTTTCTCTTCATTATTAAATCACAAAATACGTTGTTTTTTGTAAATCAAAGTTCAAAAAGTCTTTATTTTGTTCTTGATTGAAGTAACTTTTCTTTTTGGTTGAATAATAAAGAAACAAATCTACCTTTATAGTATGAGTTATTAACTTAGTACGAAACATGACTCACACTTTTATTTTTTTAATCAATTCACTTTTTGTCTGCTTTAATAAAATAAATGAATTGCAAAATATATATAATAAACAAACTAGTTTGTGTCGATTGATGTTGAACTCAGTCAACCTAATTTAAGCGTCTTATTTAAAAAAGATGCGATAAAAGATCTCAAACCCTCTTCACAGACGAGCTGTTTTTATTTCTCAAATTCACTCTCCTCTTTTTACTCCTCTGACGTCTCTCTCACCACATCCTGGTGCTGACTTCAGAGGACGTCGGCATATTTACAGTTTAACGGGTTTCATGCGAGTTCCCGCTTGACGCCATCTCACGCACATAAACGCAAACTCTCTCAGGGGGTTGAGTTCTCGCCGTGCAATTATAAAGTCAACAACATGGTAGGTTACTGTCCAATCTGTGGGAAACCTGTCTACTTCGGTGAGTAGTTTCACGTGTGCCATCGAAAAGAAACGCATTGATGATTGTTTGGTTGGATTGGCATGGTTTTCAAAGACTTAAGCAAGTATACTGATGTATGGGTTCACTTTTAGGAAGCAGTTTCAGAACAAAAGTCTTTTGTCATTGATTGCAAGCATCGATAGGAAGTGGGTTTTAGCAAACACGTCTTGCAAAATGCTTTGTGAATTTCATCATTTGGGCACTTTTTTTTTCTCAAGAACCCCAAACTATAGTGGCGCAAAGAGTTTCAGTTAGAATCTGTTTCATGTTGTAGTTCATTTACTCACATAATTATATTTACAGATGCTTAAAGAAAAGAGTTGAATTCATAATATACATATAAAAAAATCTCATGTGTCTTAAATTCTTTAAACACCTATATTTTCCATTTAGATTTAGCATTAGCTAAGGTTTGGTACAATTTTATTTTTTTTGGTACGTTTAGCTAGCTAGCGTCACTCTGCTACGGTAACTGTCAGTACAGGACCAGGTATGGACATGTGTTGGAACAACATAAAATCAATGAATTCAAAAGACATTAACCTTCTTAACTTTGTAAAAAAAACAAAAAACTTTCATATCTAGATCTACAACCTGAAAGGATACAAGAAAAATACCATTACAATTGCGTTTTAAAGTCAATCTTAAAGCAAACTGAACTGTAAGCCTTTTTATCTATGTTTATATATATATATATATATATATATATATATATATATATATATATATGATTCCTTTAGCATAGCTAGTATAGCATCATTTACAACACTGGCAACAAAGGTCTTCTGATTCTAATTCTGATGTGTGTATTCAATTATGTATAGCAGCATCTCAGTCAAATTATTGTGTTGACTGTGGGAAACAATCCATATAATTTTAATGCCTACAATCCTCCAAAGAAAATTCCCCGAGAGGCTGTGGCACAAAATGAGTGGGGGTGGCGAGGACGCCGCGCTCAGGAGAATGTTTTTGGATATAATTATCATCCATACATCAGCTCACGTTTTAATCTCTTGGCGTCGCAGGTGAGAAGAAGCGATCCCTGGGGAGAGACTATCATCCGCTTTGTCTCAAGTGTCAGAAATGCAACCGACAACTCACGGCAGGGCAGCATGCTGAGGTAATAGAGGGTAACCTGGGGTGTATCCGATGTTTTATGAGCTCGTGTAACGCCCTCTAACCCGCTTCAACCAATGATTTAACCCACGAACCGTGGTCCTGCTTTCGGCCACTGATACAGAACAATGGCCTTGTATCTAGGCCTCCCCTGTTTAAAAGGGCTAGCTTCCCTGGCTCATACTCCTAGGAGAACTCAGTCGAGTCAAGCCGATTAGGCATTGCAGATAGAGGACAATGCTTTCACTCATAGAACTGGGGTTTCAACCAGGTTATCTATTTCTATGTTGGAAGTTCTCTGACCTCTGAGCGACTTTGCTATTGATTTATCCTCTTAGAATAACTGAGTTAAGGGGGATGCATGGATTCATAGAACCTGGGTTACACTACAGTAACCTTTTTGTATGTTGGACGTGCTTCGCTATTGGTTAACACCATTGCAAGTAAGTAAGTAAGTAATTTATATTTATAGAGCGCTTTTCCAGACCAGGGTCACAAAGCGCTTAATCAATCAAAACAATACACAATAAAATATATACTTAAAAGGTAAAGATAACACAGAGAATGAATGAATGCTCTCCTAGAAGGGCCTCAACGAAAATTCTTCCAACGCTTGTGGCCACAGACCACTGACAAAGGTAGTCTCAAGCCAGACCTCCTTTTTTAAACATACACCCCAGTTTCTTTGCATCGGGTCAAAAGGGACCACACAGACCCTGTCACTGCATATGTATTTCTGGCAGCCAGGGAGGTCGTATAGACGCAACTCATAGGAAGAAAAAAATTAATTTTCCTGCACAACCCCGAGGTAACAAGGGCCAAAAGGTGCCTGTAGATGAGGCAACGTGGGTTGGTTCATGTCCAGCCCAGTTACCTGACCCACAAACAAACAATAGAATAGAATCTGAACAGGGATGAGCCCAAGACCACGAGAAGTTGGAGTTTCCTGCAGGTTAGGTTCTATAGTGTGCGATGATCCACTGAAATTCTGCCACCTGCTGGATGTGGAGTCCATTTTCCTTTTCTAGTGATCAAAGCATGACTAACAACCAACCATGAAGCCCATAAGATAGCTCGAAACCTGTATAAACTGTGAAAAAAAAAAGTGAATAACTTGTCTATTTTTTAGTACGACGAGAAGCCTTATTGCTCACATTGCTACATACGGATGTTTGGACCACGGAGTAAGTACTTTAAATGTATATTTTATTAGTGGTTGTTTTTTTTTAAACGTTTTTATTAATGTTTAACCAGTTATCAAGCATTAACTATAAATATTTTCTTTAATATGTTTTTTAGATATTTATTTACATTATTTATGACATTATTATTGCCAATATTCCATTTTCATTTGACGTCTTTGGTAAAAGTCACTCTAACGAAATATGTTCCTTTGCACAATAAAAACAATGAAAAAAAAGAAGGTTTTATTTCTTCTTCTGACAGGTAAAAGATGAAGCATCTATCCAACAAAGACAACAAAGACGTGATTGACAGGCACAGAGACCTCCACCTCGACAAAATCGCCCACTGGATTTTCCTACCCTTCGCTGGTTCTGCATAGAGAGAGTTTAGTTGATATTAATAAATCTGTTTTTCAAATACTCTGGTCTCAATTGTGGATTATGCAAAAGGACTTGCTTTATGGTCATGAAGTTAAAAGGTAAGCTTCAACCACTAAATCATTGAAATCAAAAATATTTCCAGTTTTAAAACAGTTTACTGAACAGTATCTAATGATGCCTTTTGAAGAAATACATTTAAATACAGTTTAGCATAAGCAAATAGTCCATTTAAGGTTGAGTGCAGAGACTTAGGCGAGCGTTGGCAGAGTAATAAACCCGAGCGTTTGCCAGAAGACTTGAAGCACACACTTAAGTTGAAGCCCGCTTCACGGCCTTGTCACCCACTGATGGATGAAACACACTAAACCGTCACACGTCGGACAAAACGCTGAGGCAAACATTTCAGGGTTTGTCCTTGAATGCTTCATAACGCGGGAGAAAGCGACGGACAAAGACCGAGGGAGAATGAACTGATGGGATTATTGGAGCATCCTGCAAAGAGGAGGCAGAGGGAAGCCTCGCTCTTTTTCTTGATGCCTTTGAACCTGGGATTTACTCTCTCTCATCCTCCAGATCCACCCCTCCTCTCCACGTGTCTCCTTCACCCTCTAACCCTCTACCTTGACAGATCACATGACTGCTTTGATACCAGCTGGCTGACTGGTTGGTTTTCATGACGCTTGGTTTTCTCAGAGGAGGAGGTGGAGTGGAGATGAAGTACACTTGGAAATAATTAGATGGATAGATGGATAGATGGATGGATGGATGGATGGATGGATGGATGGATGGATGGATGGATGGATGGATGGATGGATGGATGGATGGATGGATGGATGGTTGGTTGGTTGGTTGGTTGGTTGGATGGATGGATGGATGGATGGATGGATGGATGGATGGATGGATGGATGGATGGATGGATGGATGGATGGATGGATGGATGGATGGATGGATGGATGGATGGATGGATGGATGGATGGATGGATGGATGGATGGATGGATAGATAGATAGATAGATAGATAGATAGATAGATAGATAGATAGATAGATAGATAGATAGATAGATAGATAGATAGATAGATAGATAGATAGATAGATAGATAGATAGATAGATAGATAGATAGATAGATAGATAGATAGATAGATAGATAGATAGATAGATAGATAGATAGATAGATAGATAGATAGATAGATAGATAGATAGATAGATAGATAGATAGATAGATAGATAGATAGATAGATAGATAGATAGATAGATAGATAGATAGATAGATAGATAGATAGATAGATAAAAACCGAAAGTAAAAAGTGTTACGAATACGACTGTTGTTGAGATTGTAGGATGCTAATTCTCTTTCTATCTTAAAAACAGACGATGGATGGAATATTGTTTTTTAGTTAAGTTTATTTCTTTCTTTTTACAAGCGTGTTCCGTTGCTTCCAAGAGGTGAAGGGATTTGCAACTTACATTCTGAATATCTGCTACCATCTAGCGGCAGACTCTGTTACTGAATCTTTTTTTTCTCAATTCTGCTATAAAGTGTTTATAGCACACTACCTCGTTTAAAAAAGAGTAAGTTAAACCGCAAAACTATTTGTTTAATTTAGGGGCGTATTTTTTCCGTTCCCTTTTACCCTATTAAAACAAGTCTTTAGGCGTCTTCATAGCTCACGAGCTGATGAAATATATTTATATATAGAATCAAGGATAGATTAATAAAACTATAGTTATAATAGATATGTAAATGTATTTTCAGGAATACGAAAATGATTCAAAAAAGGTCAAACCCACAACATTAAAATGTACTAATAGAATGAAAACTATGGCTTTCTATTTTATTATACCTTTAAATTAAAATTAACAGTCTCAATTCAAGCTTGCATCTTATTAAAGGATTTTTGAAAACGTTTGGACAACATTCATAAAATACAGGGTTGGCCGCTTTATACTTGTTCTAGTGAATAAAAAGATTGCAAATAACAAAGCGTGAAAACGTTATTAACCTTGAAATAAAACTGCTCTCTAAAACAGAACAATAAAGAAATGGTTCCAGGCGCACACTAGTATGTTGTCATATATGTCCAACCACAGTACTGTAGAGGAATGACAATGAAAAAAAATACATTAAGCGTATTTTGTACCATCTACAAAAACACTGAATATCTAAAGGAATTGAAATAATACATACAGGATTCAAAATATTAGTTATTCATATAAAATAAATTAAATAAATAGGGAGATGGTATGTTCTCCCCGTGTTGCCTGGGTTTACTCCGGGCACTCCGGTTTCCTCCCACAGTTCAAAAACATACAGATGTTAATTGAGAACTTTGGGAAATTGTCCCTAGGTATGAGTGTGTGTGAATGGTTGTCTGTCTTTGTGTGCCCTGCGACAGACTGGCGCCCTGTCCAGGGTGTCCCCTGCCTTCCGCCCTATGATTATTGACCCCAGACCTGGGATGAAGCCAATGACTGAATGAATGAATAAAATAAATAAAATAAATAAAATAAATAAAATAAATAAAATAAATAGGGAGATGGTATGTTCTCCCCGTGTTGCCTGGGTTTACTCCGGGCACTCCGGTTTCCTCCCACAGTTCAAAAACATACAGAGGTTAATTGAGAACTTTGGGAAATTGTCCATAGGTATGAGTGTGTGTGTGAATGGTTGTCTGTCTTTGTGTGTCCTGCGATAGACTGGCGCCCTGTCCAGGGTGTCCCCTGCCTTTCGCCCTATGATTATTGACCCCAACCCTGGGATGAAGCCAATGACTGAATGAATGAATAAAATAAATAAAATAAATAGGGAGTGTGAATCTTCTCCTCGTGTTGCCTGGGTTTACTCGGGGCACTCCGGTTTCCTCCCACATTTCAAAAACATACAGGGGTTAATTGAGAACTTTGGGAAATTGTCCATAGGTATGAGTGTGTGTGTGAATGGTTGTCTGTCTTTGTGTGTGCCCTGCGATAGACTGGCGCCCTGTCCAGGGTGTCCCCTGCCTTTCGCCCTATGATTATTGACCCCAACCCTGGGATAAAGCGGTTGTCAACGACTGAATGAATTAATAAAATAAATAGGGAGTGTGTATGTTCTCCTCGTGTTGCGTGGGTTTACTCCGGGCACTCCGGTTTCCTCCCACAGTTCAAAAACATACAGATGTTAATTAAGAACTTCGCCCTATGATTATTGACCCCACCCTGGGATAAAGCCAATATCTGAATGAATAAATAAAATAAATAAAATAAATAAAATAAATAAAATAAATAAAATAAATAAAATAAATAAAATAAATAAAATAAATAAAATAAATAAAATAAAAGGAGAGTTTCATACTTCATTTAACGCCTCCCACCCAAAAAATAAGAAAAGAAATGGATTTTTTAAAACGTCAAATGGAAATCGGAGATCGCATCTGGAATTCACAGAGTTCACCTGAAGGCATCCTCGGCCAGCGGTTTGCTGGGGCCGCGCAGGCGCGTTGAGGCGACAAGGAAGCTAAGCGGATGTCACCAGAAGCGCATATGTGGACGGTTCAGGGGAGGAAGCAGCTGCCGGAGAATAAACACCTCTTTACCGGAACAATCTCCCTTCAAAAGTAGACACAATGTCGTCGTAGGTTTCGCCTTTTATCCGATGTCCTTTTGACGAGAGATCGAAAGATGATGTCCGAGTGCGAGCCCACGGAGAGCTGCGAGCCGGTGGTTTCCACCGCGACGCCGCCGCCGGACTCGATCGGCTTCTTCCCGCCGATTGACCCTCCGGGGGACCCGTACGCCGCCGCCGCTGCCGGAGACGAGCGAGGGATCCTGGCGAAGCCCGGAGGCGCCGTGCGCTTCTCCGAGTCCTGCGAGAGCGTCCTCGCCGAGCTGGAGACGGACGGTTCCAGCGAGGAGACGCTGCTGCTGCCGTGCCTGGCCGGAGGCTCGACGTCCCCGCGGGGAGAGAAGCGGCGGAACAGACGGAGCTCGTCGTCGGACAAGGACACCGCGGCCTCCCCAGGTGAGTCTCTGAGTCGAGAGGTGAGGGTCAGGGAACCTGTTCTCGAGCCGTGGGGTCAGTGTGGCTTCTCTCCATCAAACCTATAATCCATTAAATATAATATTTATTAATGTCATTGCGCCTTAAAAAATGTCCGACGTGGAAACCAGGTAGTTTGTTTACCAATGACGTCATGAAGTCGATATTGCTGAGTGAGCAGAATCTCAACAAATGTCAGGATCAGAAACTTTTCTTGTCAGTGTTGTAAATACAATATAGACTTGTGTGTGTGTGTGTGTGTGTGTGTGTGTGTGTGTGTGTGTGTGTGTGTGTGTGTGTGTGTGTGTGTGTGTGTGTGTGTGTGTGTGTGTGTGTGTGTGTGTGTGTGTGTGTGTGTGTGTGTGTGGTCGCACAGATGAATACAATAATCAAATAATAAGAAGTAAAAAAACGGAATCAAGGCAGCGATTCTGCACTGACTATATCCTTTAAGAAACATCTTAAGACGTTTTTATTTGTTCAGGCTTTTCCTTGATTTTCTGGAACTCCTGTTGTGTTATCAGTTTTATCTTGCCCTTTAAAGTATATAATTTATTTATTTATAATTTATTATTATTTATATTGTTTTGAGTGTTTAAGCGCTTTGTGACCGTGGTCTGGAAAAAGCGCTATAATAAATAAAATGTATTTACTTACTTACTTACTTATATCAGACCTGGGCGAAATGCGGCCCTTTGACTGTATTTATGTGGCCCTCGTAATGTCAAAGTATGATCATGTATAAATGGTTCTAATGCATTTAAAAAGTGTATTTTGTATTAAGTATTCATCTACATTTTCACATAACACTTATTGTTAATAATAATAACACTAATGTCACTTTTTCTCTCCATTTTGTGTGTCATTTTTTGAGTATATATTAATCCCTCTAAAAATATTTTTTATGTTAGTTGAAGAACTGTTTTGAAAAAACATACATAACAATCCGTCACGGCTTAATGACGAATGTCCTTATTTTTTAGGGATTTTCTCGTCTTTCTTTTTGCTCGACGGCCCCTAACAACATTCAAAGAATTGAATGTTGAAATTTTAATTGCCCAACCCTGGCCTACATGATACAATACCAAACTCAAGGAACTAAACTAAGTCAAAACTGGACTTCCACCTGAATAAATGGCAATGTTGTAACAACCCCCGTCCTTTAGATATCCTCCGTTGCATATAGATTTTCTGCGTTGACGCAGGAGGGAGACGATTTAAAATGTTTGTGTTGCATCTTCTTCTTCAACAATTCCCATAAGGAGTTGCCCCAGCTTTTTCACAAGGGTTAAAAACTGAACATCAATATAAGGTGTTGTTGGTAATGAGGAAGGAGTATACTCTTTATTGGATTTAAAAACAACAACAAAGGTTACTAGTGAGAATGTGATTCCAATTTAGAATTTGCTCAAAGGAAAATATTGAAAACGTATGCAACTACTACACAAATTGATAACGTGCAACTCAAAGATTTAAATAAAGATTTGTCAAATATAATTTGAAACGTAAACTCAAAATGGGAACCAGTACCAAATAAATGGCATTTTATGATTATGAAAATAACACGTTTTACATCAAGTGTTGCTTCTATATAAACATATTGTATAGCTTTTTAAAAAAACAATATGTCTGGTTGAATAATACATTTTGTCTCTTCATAATTGTCGCCTAATATCTTACGTTACAGTTCAGCAGTGGTCTCGCATGAGAAGTTTACATTACAAATAAAGTGAGTCAACTCTAACAACTATCGAAACACAGCAGGACATAACAACAACCATCTAAACCCCTTTTTATAAACCGTTTGATTGGCTCGGTCATGTGGTCACAACCGTTCATAGTCGATTTCAAAAAACAGCATGACGATCTACATTCTTTATCTCCAGCAATTGACCGTGGGTTCACATGAGACCTTGTCTTAAATCTGATCCGACAGAGGTTTAAGTAATGATAAGGAAAAAGGTAGAGCTGTCAAAGCTTTCTTTTATGGCTACATTCAGAGTTAAACGTGACGTGGAAGCAAAATTTCTCACTTAAACCACAGATAAGACATATCCTGTACGGACTTTATGCTACTTTGTTCAGTCGTCCGTCTCTCAAAGCAAACTGAAAGCTTTTGAAGGAGATGGAATGGAATGGATGTTTTAGTTGTCATGGAAACAGAATTTTCTATTTTGATTATCAAGCTGTGCTCCAAGTACTCTTGCCTTGGACGCAATAGTTGTACGTCACAGGTTTATGAATGGAAAATGCGTTCTTGCTACACGTGGATAGTTTAAATGATGGTTAGAGTCATCCATCCATCCCTCCCTCACTCACTCACTCACTCACTCACTCACTCACTCACTCACTCACTCACTCACTCACTCACTCACTCACTCACTCACTCACTCACTCACTCACTCACTCACTCACTCACTCACTCACTCACTCACTCACTCACTTGGATTGGTTGACACCCTTTCCATGTCGAGATCGGTAGCTTTTTTTTTTCTTTAAAACTTTAGCACTAGTTGGTAGAAACCAAAGACTTGAATTTAGTCCCTGACCGCATTTCTGTCACGATATATAAAACAAATAATCGTATCTCTATCCCAATAGAATGTCTTCTCTTTGTTCACAATAACGTCATGAGATTGCTTTCAAAAAATCCAGAACTTCTATCATCTGTCAACTTTAGTGTCGTAAAGGGGTAAATAGAGCAGAGGCAGTCCTGCTGTGAAACCTCCCGTGATCCCATTAACCGACCCACAGGGCTTTCAGAGGCGGACGTTAAAAATGCATGTGGCCGTGTGACGGCCATTCTGTGGCCCAGCAGTTGACATGATGGTTACCACAGAGAAATCTGAACTTTTGTTTGCTTCCCTTTCATGCTCAACCCCATAAATACTAGATGTCTTGGCTTCAATATTCTTTATTGTCACTATACAGAATTAGGAAGGCACTATACCAACATGTTGTTACGCATTAAAGCACAGTATAGAATTCAAAGATAACGGAGGGAAGTATTAATTAAGTTTATAATTAATTTTTACTGTAGCTAACAGTTACACAAGACAAGAAACTGAATTCGAGGAGTAAGAGTTGGATATGCATTGGTTTTCATTTGGAGTGAAGGACCTAAAGATAGGTTGAATTGGAGGAAACTGACTTTTTAAAAGTCAAAGAAGAAAAGGAAGTGCAAAACCTGGATGGATTTTTTTTGTCTGATACTTGACAATCAATAAATATAAGGCAAACCAACCAGCGGATTAAGTATGATTCATTTTTACCGCTGTTATAACTACAATATAATCAACACTTTTTTAAACGCACTAAAACTTTAAGTTTATACAATAATGCAACTCATCTGTAGATTTGACAAAATATGGCCTGTAGGGGGCTCTAGAGGGAGCCTCAACAAGATGGGTACGTTTTAATTTGAATTGCTGCTGTCAACAGTTTAGATAAAGCCCTATTTGGATTGTGCTGTGACAAACCTCGATGCTTGACCAATCACAGCAGTAGGTGTTGTTATGGTCAACAAGATTTAATCACCAGAAAGTGCTTTCAGCGGGCGGGGCTTAAGCACATTCCCCAATGTAAATATTTAAATGTAAAGAGAGTGTTGTACAAACAGACACATACTGATGAGTAGCATGTATGTTCGAGATCAAGTCAAGAGACACTTGAATCAACACATTAGTTGCCCTTTAAATCACATGTATCATACACAAGACCCAGTAAGTACACAAGTAATTAATATTTATAGAGCGCTTTTTAGGGCGAAATCTAACTCGCCAAGCCATTGTTTGTGGTCGGCTAAAAAGGGTTTATATCATACTGTGACTTATGCTGAGGAAGTTGCTTAAAAACTGTCCACTTCCCCTACCAGTCAAATTTGTAGAGGGTTTTCACAATGTCATATGTAAGTGTAGTCCCTTTTCTTTTTGCTATGCACAAAGAGGTAAAGATAGTTTTTACAGGTCTTATTAGATGCAGGTAACAATTAAAAGTAGCAGTTAGGTATTGTTTAGGTAACTGATACTGTTCAGGTCAGGTATATAGTTTGCTTTTAAAATTAACTACGCCCTCGGCTAATATACACAAGCAGATCAAAGGCCTCTTCACTCGCGTCAAATCTTTTCAACAATGACAACAAAACACTTTTTGCATGATCTACTCTCACCTGACAAATGTAAACATGTGTCTTTATTTCTTCCCAGGGGCCAACAGCGTCGAGTTTAACCATTTCCCTGCCGACCCGGAGTTTGCAGATATTATCCAAAGGGCTGAACAGGCCATCGAGAATGGTGTCTGTCCAGAGAGGATATCGCAGGGATCCAGCGGGAGTTACTTTGTCAAAGACTCAAAAAAGGTAAATTCATTTGGCAGTCTGGTTATTTTCATGGATCGACAAGGTCTAGAACCGTGACCCAGGATTTTTGTTTCCATCTACAGAAAACAATCGGAGTTTTTAAACCAAAGTCGGAAGAACCCTACGGTCACTTGAATCCTAAATGGACCAAATATTTTCACAAGGTACCCTGTTTTCTTTATTTTTTAGTTTACTCTTTTTACTTTAGGGGAACTCTTAAGGGGGGAAATTTTAGGAGAAAATCTTCAGTCTTCAGGTGAGAGCTGGTTTCAGCCCACAATAGCATCTGGAAAATGTTTTTGTTGAAGCGCAATCTGTAGGCTATAAATAGTGTTTCTGACTCTTTCATTACAGCGTCACTACTCGCACAGAGACGACATCATACTTCCGTCAATCTATCAGTTGTTGGGTTTTCTGCTGTCTTGAGCCGCACCTAACTTTTGTTAGTTATTGCTAAACTTTGCGGTATATTCCCAAAAACGTCGTTCAGAAGGAGGAACTAAACTTTTTTCAAATTCAGAGCATTCCGTCCGCCTTGATATCCTTTTATTTATCATAGTCTTTACTGTTTAAAAAACATGTTTGGAATCTTTTTTTATTTTTTTCTTAACAATTATTTATTAGATTATTTGCCAGATCTATCAGTTGTTTAAAACAAATTTGGTTTTAGATTGTCAATAATAAGAAAGTGTCATAACATTTGATTGTAGAAGTTTTGAGAAATTGATAATTAATATTTTAGCTGTGACTCATACATGTCAAAGTAAGTTAGTAAGCTTTATCGGTAAAGCGCCTTTTGCAGACCATGGTCACATTTGCCAAAATAACAAAATGATACACAGTTAAAATGCATACAAATTAAAAAACTTTAGAGGCTCAAGAGTGACAAACATAGCAGCCCCTAGAACATTAAGAAAAAAACCTGCACAAATAAATAGGTCTTAAGATAGTTTTCAAAGGAATCAATATACTGTATAGCTCTGGAAGTTAAAATCTGAATTTTTAAATGAATCCTGAAGGAAACTGGTGTTTTAAGGATCGGGGAACTGTGAGTCCTCCTAAGATGGATCATAGTTTTTCTGGAAGATGTAGACTTAACCCCAACATATCATAAAATACATCAAGTACTTTCAAATGTGAGGCCAAGTAAAAAAAAGGATTTTGTTCCATGTGTATGATTTGTCACCTCAATTTCAACCACAAATTATGACTGCCACAGCATAAGCAACATTTTTCTGATAAAATATGTAGTAAAAAACTCTTCTTGTAGAAGCGTTGCTTCCTCATTTAACGCCTTTACCTCCTTCAGCTGTGCTGTCCCTGCTGCTTCGGTCGAGGCTGCCTCCTGCCCAACCAGGGTTACCTCTCTGAGGCCGCCGCTTCGCTCGTCGACACAAAACTGGGCCTGGGAATAGTCCCGAAAACCAAGGTTGGCGTCCGAGTCTATATTTAAACATGTTCAGGAAAGCGTCCAGCTGCGGGCAGAAGGGATGTGAACCCAGTGTACCCCTCCTTTCTCTTAGGTGGTGTATTTGGCCAGCGAGACGTTTCATTACAGTGCCATCGACCGAGCCAAGTCCAGAGGAAAGAAGTACGCCTTAGAAAAAGTGCCAAAAGTAGGACGACGTTTCCACCGAGTGGGACTCCCACCCAAGGTAGTACATCTCTTAGAGTTACTATACGTAGTATATTGTTAAAAAGGACTATAACAGAATACAAAATAGATCACCCCAATAGGAAAACAAGGGACAATGAGACGATCTAAAACTAAGATACACTGAGTGCATATTTCATCATTAATCAGGCCATCAGCTATTGTAACCATAACAAAACTGACAGCATCATAAATACAGAGTAAATAACAATATGACGACCTCGACAAAAAACACTGAAACTAAGTTATTATTGGAAAACATCACAGACCAAAAAAACAATTGCAACATCAATAATAACTTTAAACCACCAAAATATTATTTCTTTGGTAAAGAATAAACTATTATTATGGACAGAAATACAATAAATGTTTATTTTCTCACAGTACATTAGTAGTAGATTGTGTTCTAATGACATTAAATGAATATACTGTATATATATATATATATATATATATATATATATATATATATATATATATATATTGATAAAATGAAATTTAAATGAACAACAACGACTAGAATTAGAATTTGATTATTAAAAGGGGACACATACTTACACATTGTTAAAAAAGCCAGAATTAGCAGAATTAGGGTAGTTTTCTGTAGTGCCCAGGCAATGAAGGCAATTTAATTACATTTTAAAAAACACATGCATGTACAATATAATATAAAATCCATATGCAATACAATGACTAAATAACTAAACCAAAATATATATAATATTATTTTGTACATCACATCTTTTTAGATTTCTATAAATAGTTGAAATAAATGTAGATGTAAAAAGTGCTCCAGAGATGCACTATTGATTTAATTTATATTTTTCAGCTATTCTTTTTTTTTTGGGGCTCCAACTAACCCACAATAACGTATCTACACAATGAGTTTCTTTGGGAAGACAAAAATGACAAAGGCAAATGCATAAATTGTACAGTAAACCATTGTTTATCACAAAGGGTCCACAAGTTTGCTCTGCACCATCAGGTGGGTTCTTTCCAGCTCTTCGTGGAGGGCTACAGGGAGGCAGACTACTGGCTGCGGCGCTTCGAGGCCGACCCCTTGCCCGAGAACATCAGGAAGCAGCTGCAGTCTCAGTTTGAGCGGCTGGTGGTGCTGGACTACGTCATCAGAAACACAGGTACCTGCGTCACACTTGAATGTCAACACGCTTCACTCACTCACTCACTCTCTCTCTCTCTCTCTCTCTCTCTCTCTCTCTCTCTCTGTCGTCGCTCAGATCGAGGAAACGATAACTGGTTGATCAAGTATGAGAAGCCCGGAGACACGGAGGCACAGAAGGTGAGGGTTTGCCTGGTACATACCTGTGAACATTAATAACACTTGGTCAGTGATGTGAAGACTGTTGTAACCAATCAGAGCTCAGATGCTTTACTATAGGCTGAGACTAAATGTTCCTCAAAACGAAGAATAAAACTTGCAAAAAAGTTTTGGTGCAGCCAGATTTTGAAAGTCTCTTTTCTGTTTGGTTATTCTGCCTCTGATCCTTCATTTTAAATGTCCACTATCTTCAGACCTGCCCCCAGTAGAGATGTGTGATTATCGATGCACCAATATTAACAGTATTTTTATGATACTGTATTGATATTCAAAAGCACTATATTGATATTTTTGATATTCATGTGTTATTGTTCACCGTAGTTCTTTCTGGTTTTAATTTCAATCAATTGTCTAAACATTTTTTTATATAGAATTTAAATCCAAATATTCACAGCGTTTCTTACCGTAATTTCCGGACTATTAAGCACACCTGACTATGATTGTTGGTTTTCATTGTTACGAATAACCAGTAGTGACGCCAGTTCAATCTCTTATCAAAGGACTTTGTAAATGAATGCATTGATATGGCCTTTTAGGAATTCTCCCTCTCGAGAAAGTGTCTATTTCTGGGCAATATCACACAAATGGTTAGTGCAGATTAACGGTCCTAAACCCCCCCCAACCTCCCCCAAAATGGTCTGCATGATGAGCAACAAAAAAAGCTAAATCACAACCAATGTCTTCTTCAGCTTATTGCGTTTACTTATGCGCTCACCCCTGGTGACTTAAAAAAATATATGTGCGTGGAGGAAAAAAGAAGCAGCTTATAGTCTGAAAATGACGGTAATTATTGCGTTACAACTGAACTTTCATCCACTAGATGGCAGCAGTCCTTACGTCCTCCGCAGCTAAAGGAACGGTACAATTCTGCGAGATCCCGGCGGTGGCTGAGGATGAGAGGATACAGTTGAATCCATTCGTTTTTTTTAAGCTGATGCTTAGACATAGTCTAGTTTCAAAAACAAATAAGAGCAGTTACCACTTCATCAAGAGTCGTGTGGTCTGTAAATTCTTGAGAATAACTGATGCGGACTAAAGCGCGTCTTATGGCATGTCGTTAAAAACGAGTTGAGTGTTATGTCAGATCCCTGTTATCAGAAGCTGAGGTGTTGCTGGAACACAGATTTTTCCCAGTGACCTTTAACCTCAGAAGACGGCTCATCCCAGCCGACCGCACATCATCAATCAACATTGCTTAATGATCGATTGATTAGAAGACTTGGTCATCCATCACCTTTTTTGGCCAGGGATCAATAACGTCTTGTCGTTAATCGTTCATCCTGAGTTGCTGCTGATGGTCTCGCTCTGTCCCTGCAGGACAGCGACTGGTCAGAGAACGCTCCAGTGTCCTGCATCAAGATCGCAGCCATCGACAACGGCCTGGCCTTTCCCTTCAAACACCCCGACGAGTGGCGAGCCTGTACGTCCCGCCTCTGCGTTTCCAGCGACCAATGAGCTAACAGACCCTGTCCTTTCGTCTCTCCAGATCCATTCCACTGGGCCTGGCTCCCGCAGGCCAAAGTGGCCTTCTCACAGGAGACCAGAGACCTGGTGCTGACCCGGCTCTCCGACATGAACTTTGTCCAGGACCTCTGCGAAGATCTCTACGAAATGTTCAGGGTACAAAGAGCCTGGTCGTCGCTCGGTAGGAGCCGAACTGACTTTTCTTTCTCGTTTTCTTCCCTCAGACGGATAAAGGCTTCGACAAGACGATGTTTGAGCGGCAGATGTCCGTCATGAGGGGGCAGGTGAGTTTCTTCTCGATGGTTCGTTCATGTGAAGGTTCGTCAGGCGGAGATGAGAGTCACAACGACGACTAATATAACGAGGAAAAACTTGTTTCTAATTATGTATTACTTTTTTTTATTGCAATTTCGTTGTAACTTTTTAATATACATCTGGAAGGATTATTGGCAAATGGCATAAATATATGAAATTAATTAGATGAATCGTGAATTTGTTTTTTTCATTTTTAGGTCGAGTAAAAAAATCTTTAATCAAATTACTCTATTGCAAGTTTTTTTTAAACATTTAAATCTTGGAAAAAAAGGAAATGATTTACTTAAACCAAACAAGACAGAAGTCTTATTTAGAAATGATTAAATCGATGAGACAATTATAAGTAGATGTATAAAAGTATAACCAATCACTGAACCAAATGTTGAGGGAAAGAAAAGATGAAAATATGGATAAATATTGAAATTTATGGACAAATAAATCAAATTTAAGATGTATAAATGAAAGAGTAAAGCAAGTGTGTATAGAAAAAGTAATGGCACCGTTCTTTCAACAAAAATAGAATCAGAGTTCATTTATCTATTTTTGTATTTATCCACAAATGTATTTAAATGTATTATCAATTCAGTTTTGAATGTAAACTTTATAATTATATCAATTATTGTGCGTCACAGGAGAGGCCTCTGTGTCTTAAATGTAGTGATGTGCTGATGAAGCTTCATGAAACGCTGTCATGTTGTTCAGAGGTCAGTAGGTGGCGCCATCAGTTTAAAAATGATGTTTCGTTAAAACAGTTGTTCAAAACAAAGGAAAAATAGTGCAGAGACCGCCATCTAGTGGAAAATAATGATCACTACTTAAATGATCTTCAGGGTCCCCGTAGCTTAGGAGCATTGTGATCCATACTTGCTCAGAACTGAACCTAACAAAAGATACAAGCAGCATATGTTGTGTTTCAAGCAGATACTGCACCTGATTTGTACTTTTCTCTTCTTCAGTCAATTTATTTTAGGCCCTTGTCGTCATCACTTCCTATTTTAGTTCTCCTTTCCTTGTTTATCTGGAGTGACCCACTTTCTCTCTTAGCAACAGAGCTATCAAGTGTCACGCAATTTGACAATCATACAGTTGGACCCATTATCACGCCACACATTTCTCACGCCTATATTGACTCAGTCACTGCTCTATATATGAATTTACAACTAGAATCTTTGCTCCCTTGCCCCTAAATGGAGTCAACGATGGAAAGCACCGCAGCGTATAAACCAATCAGAAGCAATAACTCGACTCCAACTATTGTTCACAGCAGCACGATACACAACACGGAGACAACATGTATGAGTCATCCAACAAGATTTTAACACAACAGCGCCGACATCGCACTGCTTTCAAACAATCTGTCGTTCAGTTTTTCTTTCCAGTCCAATGAGCTCTTGAATCCAGAGTTTAACCCTCGGAATCTAACGCCACTTAGAAGGAGGAAATGAACTTCTGGATTTCAAATTAAGAGCATAGAGTTTTCTGAGCACTTTGTCATATAATCCTTCGATATCGGGTCATACTACTGTTTAAAATGCATTTTTTTTATTCAGTTATTTATTAGTGCTATTATTCATAGTTTTATCTACCGACTGATTGTTTTAAACAAATTTAGATTTTCACCCATTTAATGGGTTTCAGAGGTGAGGTTCATGGCTGGTGAGGCACTGACTCCTTTAGTGTCAGTTTTACAAGTATATCAATCCAAAATGGAAACTTATTTAATTGACTACTGGTTATTTTATATCTCATCATCATTATTTACACACTCATGCACACACACACACACACACACGCATACTCATGCACACACACACACATGCATACTCATGCACACACACACACACACACGCATCTTGGGTAAAAAAATTAAAAGACGATTTCTATGATTTTAGTGGACTGATGGCATAGCATAAATCTGTCATCTTTGACAATATCATTTGAAGATGGTTTTAAAAAAATATAATTGTATTAATAATTTCTCAACAAGTCTATATTGAATTGTTGTGATATGTTGTGGGATATAAGTCTACATCCTAAAGTGGCAGTCATCGATTGAGGATGAATATTGATTTATAGCTTCATAAATGTCATCTTTGACACTGACACAAGAGTCATAGTTGAAATATTATGTTTTAATGGTCAATTTATTTAAAGTGATATATTCAAAATCTTTAACCATATTTAATGATCTGAGATCTTTGGCTGGAAAAACTAGATTCGTGTTAAACAATCAATAGATATAGAGAAAAATGAATGGATTTAAACAGTATAGAGTATGACCGTGATAATAAAGGATTACAAGGAAGACGCAGCCGAGTAAATGCTTTTAAATTGAAAGCTGAATGTTTATTTCCTCCTACTGAGGGGAATTTACCGTAAGTTTAGCGAGTACTTAAATTTGTATCTAGACTGAAGATAGTCAGCGATGTATTGGTTTAAAAAATGTTAAGTTACGATGACTCTTGTTTAAAAATCTGTTTTTCAATTCAGAAACAAAACCGTTCATGAAACAGCAACCTATTATAACTTTAAACTATTTTATTGTCCCTTTAATTGTGTTTTAAACCGACCGATTCCTGCCGCTAGCATTACCAGCATGCTAGCATAAACGCTGCTAACTCTCTTCTCCGATGTTGTCGACGCCGCGCCCGAAACCCGACCCCCCCCCCCCCAGACGAACTGTTTTGTTTGCGCCGTGAAAGTGAAACCTGAGCCGCGTTTTTTTTTGTCCCGCAGGTGCTGAACCTGACCCAGGCCCTGAAGGACGGCAAGAGCCCCATCCAGCTGGTGCAGATGCCGCGGGTGGTGGTGGAGCGCAGCCGATCGGGCGGCCACGGCCGCGTGGTCACCCTGGGCAACGCCTTCACGCAAACCTTCCACTGCAAACGACCCTTTTTCACCTCGTGGTGAAGGAGACTCCACGTATGGATTCTTAGTAAGTAAACTCCCGGAGATTCGGGGGCGACGAAGGAGACACAAGGTCTATAATCTATGAAGATAATCGGCATTCCACCCATTAGCGGTTGCCATGGTGACTTGAATGAATGACGAGCTTTACACACGGACTGTTGTTGATTGTTCGGGACATGGTTCCATGTGTCGCTTTATTTAGGAGCCGCTCTCTGAGTCTGAAGGCCAAAGACCAGAACCAGCAGCTTCAGTCCAGTTTGAGATTCTACACGGAGCTCATGACTTGCTTTTGCCTTTTTGTGTGTGTGTGAGAATGTGTGTGTGTGTGTGTATGTAAGTGTGTGTGTAAAAATGGAAGTGTGTTGACGCGCCGCCGCAGGTTGCTCGACCTGCTCCGAGCACACCAGTGTCTTCTACCTTCTCTACTGCCAAAACGCGCGGACCAGAGGATGCGAGGGAACGAAACTTGAATAGACGCCCGGCTCGGACTCTGAATGTAAAAAAAATAAAATAAAAATAAAATGTTTACTCTTTCTTAAACTTCCCCGACATTTCAACGCGACGACGTCTTTCCGATGAATGTATTAGTTGTCGGGCGCGCCCCGGAGGAGGAGACGCCGCCTTTTTTCTTATTTATGCATCTTGATACTTTTCATGCAACTCGATGATTGTACCGGAATAGTTGTATATTTAACAGACCATAAATAAAAAAATACATTTGGGAGATAACTTTGATTACTTCTTCTTTTGCAGGGAATTATGGGAAATATTTCAGAGCCAACAGATTATTGGATGGTACAATTCAACATTTGAAATGTTGAATTTCAAATTAAAATTAAAGCTTTTATATTATATGGACTTTATTAATCATATAATATATAATTATATTATTATTATATATATATTAATAAAAATATGGGTTTCCAGTCCACAGCAGACCATAGTTTCATAAAAACAAGAACAAAGTGCAAATATAAGAACAAGGTTAAAATGTGCAGTGAAGATTATAGTTCAAAGTAAAGGATACAAAGATTAAAATAGAATAACGTCATTCTTTCGTGATTTTTGTTAGTTTGTTACTAAAACGAATACATTAAATTATATTGTAATATATTTAAATAAATAATTAAAGGAGTCAATAATTTGTATAAAAAAACGTTGATTAAAAAGAAAGGATAATCAAATTTAAAAAAATCAAATATTTTCATAATGAATGTTTTGTTTTACACGATGAAATTATATTTGAAGATCAATGTAGTAAATTAAATATGTGTAAAATTTGAATCACAATAACAAACTGGGTTTTAAAAAAACAACCATTAATTTAGAAAATCTTCCTTTTTAAAAACAATTAAATTATTTGAAAAACGAATTCAATCTTTTAATAAACAAAGTATTGATTTAATTTATTCAAAATATAAACTGAAAAATAAATGAAATAAAAATGAACAATTTATACAGAATTATGTGGCAAATGTATTCTTTTAAACGTAGTGGATTTTAGTGGTTTAATAAGCATTTTATTATTAGTTCAGAAAGAAGTTAAATCAAGAAAAAAAAATCATATTCTTATTTCAAGTAATTCCCTCCATATTTATTTTCTGGATTATTTGTTAGTTAGAAGTTATTTTTTCATATTCTGGCTCAAACACAACGTTTTTGCAAATCATGTTATTTGACTTATTGTGTTTTTCACATGATTTTATTATATTTTGGATCAAATATCAACTATTATTCTAGAAAAATAAATAATGGATTAGAACTGCTAAGAATAATTAACATATCTCTCTTTTTTTTTCAATCAACAATAATTCTAGAGATGAACTGTTTTTTTTCTTCTGTTTTTTTATTTTATTTTAAAATATCTTTATTCATACAAGATATCAATAGAATTATGTATATAATGGTTTATTCGAATCCATTTTAGATGTATTCTTTTGGTTGCTGTTCAGATCTCACACTCGACACAAGGTTGTCATGTGTTTATTTTTATTCCAAGTGTAAAAACGCTTCTTCATCATTAATTATGCGTCATGTGACCAGATCCAGCCTCGGCCACGTGCGAGGAAACACGTGGACCAACACGCCCACGCGCACACACACCGACGTGTCGAGGTGCATCTGCCGGAGAGGCAGGAGAGGAGGATGGAGAGAAAAAAAAAAGGAAAAAAAAAGAAAACGTGTTGCGAACGGCTCCAGCGTCACGTGACCTCACCCTCAAGAGTCGTCTGCTGCCCTCAAGCGGTGAGTGATGGACCTTCGATGAAAAAAAGGCACATTATATTAGTTACAAGTTATTGTAGATACTTAATATATTTATTTAGTAACAGTTACGGTGTTGCATTTTTTTTCATAATTATAAATAATACATTTGCATTTATTAATTCTTTTTTTTATATAACTGGGGAATTCATATCACATTTTGTTTGATTTAATTATTTAAACCTGCATATTTCAAAAATGTATTAAAATTTAATATACATTTTTCTTTATCCTTCACTTCTTTTTTTCTAGTATCTATTTTGTTTTTACCTCCTTAACTTTGTCTCTGACTTGTTAATTCGTTTTTAATCATTTTATATGTAAAATTAGAACAGTTTTCTAAGTCAACAAACTCCCAAGAGGTCTCTAAATCCTTATTTTATTTTGTTGTTAACACTGAATAAAAACTTTTATTAAAAGCACAAGAGGTCCATCAAGAATGAATAAATAATAATTCACCACAGATGTGATAAAACACACAAACACACTGCTGATCATTTGCTGCTAATAAAGTCGCGCTGCTGGAGAATCGACGAGTCCAACAAACACTAACCATTGCCACATGACACAGTGTGTGTTTGTGTGTTTGTGTGAGTCTGTCAGACACACGTCTTCATCGGAAGACACATGTGTCTCCTGCGGATACATTGGCAGCTCCACATTTGACCTTTTAACCTTCTGGCTGCTCCCATCCTTTTGTTATCTATATTTCCATTTATATTTTAACACCCTTTTTTTTTATCTCATCTGACTGTCTGGTTAATCGTTCTGGATGAGTGAAACTATTATTTTTTGTTTTTTTGCTTTTATTATCTGTTTATAAGTGTAGTCTTCAATTCCGCGATGAGCCGAGAGATGGCAGTGCGGAGATCGTTCTCTGACGTGTCAGTGAGTTGTGTTTCTGTTGATGAGTTTTCAAGTCAAACAAAACCAGGAATTATAACAAATTACATCATATTATTCCAAATAAAGTGTGTAATCTCAGAAACGTTTTTTAAAAACACAATTTATTTATTTTTAAAGTGAAAACTTTATTTTTCCTCCATTTTCCCGGTAACTTTATTTAGTGTATCTGTTATCACTTTGTTCCGACTAAAGTCAATGTTGTTTAAATACAAAATTTGTCCGTTTTTTGTCTACTTAAAAAAAAAACAAATAATGTTATCTGTGTGCAACAGAGCCATAGCGAACACAACAAATACAACTTAAAAAAACCCATAAGAAAATAAAAACTAAATGTAATAGTAGATTGAACATATTTGTTTCTGGCTCCCCCTGTTTTCGACACTGCAATATCGTAGAAATTCCACAGTCCACTCGTTGAACTTTCAAAATATCTTTGGACGTTTTTGTCCCTCAAAACTTCAACATCTCCATTCAGTAGTGATGGTCTGATGAAGCTTCATGAAACAGTGTCATTTTTTTTCAGAGTCCACTAGATGGCGGTCTCTGCACTATTTTCCTTTGTTTTGAACAACTGTTCTAATGAAACATCATTTTTAAACTGACGGCGCCACCTACTGACCTCTAAACAACATCACTTCATCACTTCCTCTCAGTACTTTAGCCTTTATGGAAATGAATGCAGCTGCCGTCTCCCCCCTTGCAAGTACTGACGAGTCAGAGACGAGAAGGAGCAGGAACCCCCCACTGCTCCCCTTCCCCCAACAAAACAGGAAGAAGCCATAAAAAGAGACTCTTGTTTTCTCACCATCAACCCGGGTTTTGATAAAAGCTGCTGACTGTCGGCTTTATTTACGGGCTCAAAAAATAAATAAGTAATGTAACTAAAAATGTTTCTGATAGATTAATTAATTATTTCGTATTTACTCGGATTATCCAGGTTTAATTCACTGGTAAAGAGAACTTTTTTTTTTTTATGAATTTTTATTTAATGTATATATTTTTACCCTCATTTATTTCTATACGTTTAAGAACCTTGTCTTGTTTCTTTTACATCCTTTTTTTTTTACAGATACATATTCTTTTTGCTGTTCCCCTTTTAAATATACAGAAAAAAAGTCTGACTTTCTAGTAGTTTTTTTCTGGCTTTCAAACTGGGATTTCATTGGTTCTTAACAAATGTCGGCTAAACTTTTGGCATGTGTGACGTCAGTGCAGTAGTTTAAACACTTCCATGTGTCTTCAGTCAAACTCCTGCTGCTTGAGTCACTGAGCAGAAGTTACCGGAGGGAAGAAAACTGATAATGGACTCAAGTGAATCTGATGCTGCAGCAGCTGATGTTTCCTTTGGAATGTTTGTAGAAAACATTTTTTTTCTACACTTTACTGCACATTGTTAAGTTTTACGGGCAGCAGTTCCAAGATTTCCAGGAATGTTAAGTTCTGTCAGTATTATTTGGGGGCTAAATTGTGCGTGAGTGGCCGATGATAAATGTTTTGTTATCTTTTACAAAATGTAGATGAATTTTTCTTCATGTGGTGAAGTGAGAATAGAAAGTGAAGCATCAACATTTGCTCCACTTTTTGTTCCCGGGAGGAACTTCTGTGTCAAAGTATCTGTACTTGATACATCTTGTTGTTGAAACGTCTCAAAGTTCCCTTTATTATTTCCTTCACCCATGGTTTCTTTCTTCTTTCCTAGTTACCATCCTTGTTTCCTTGACCCCTTACATGTCTCCTTCTTTTCTTACTTTCCTCCTTGTTTCCTAGTTCCCATACTTGTTTCTTTGTTCCCTAACCTGTCTCCTTCTTTTCTTACTTTCCTCCTTGTTTCCTAGTTACCATCCTTGTTTCCTTAACCCCTTACCTGTCTCTTTCTTTTCTTACTTTCCTCCTTGTTTCCTAGTTCCCATATTTGTTTCTTTGTTCCCTAACCTGTCTCCTTCTTTTCTTACTTTTCTCCTTGTTTCCTAGTTTCCATAATTGTTTTCCTTTACCCTTACTCATCTCCTTGTTTCCTTGTTTTCTTACTTGTCTCCTAGTTACCATCCTTGTTTTCTTGTTCCCTTACCTGTCTCCTTCTTTTCTTACTTTCCTCCTTGTTTCCTAGTTCCCATACTTGTTTCCTTGTTCCCTAACCTGTCTCCTCCTTTTCTTACTTTTCTCCTTGTTTCCTAGTTTCCATACTTGTTTTCCTTTACCCTTACTCGTCTCCTTGTTTCCTTACTCGTCTCCTAGTTCCCTTACTTGTTTCCATGTTCCCTAACATGTCTCCTCCTTTTCTTACTTTTCTCCTTGTTTCCTAGTTTCCATACTTGTTTACTTATTCCCTTACTCGTCTCCTTGTTTTCTTACTCATATCCTAGTTTCCATCCTTGTTTCCTTGTTACCTAACCTGTCTCCTCCTTTTCTAACTTTTCTCCTTGTTTCCTAGTTTCCATACTTGTTTACTTATTCACTTACTCGTCTCCTTGTTTCCTTGTTTTCTTACTCGTCTTCTAGTTCCCATACTTGTTTCCTTGTTCCCTAACCTGTCTCCTCCATTTTCTAACTTTTCTCCTTGTTTCCTAGTTTCCATACTTGTTTACTTATTCCCTTACTCGTCTCCTTGTTTCCTTGTTTCCTTGTTTTCTTGTTTTCTTACTCGTCTCCTAGTTCCCATAGTGTTTCCTTGTTCCCTAACCTGTCTACGCTTTTTCTAACTTTTCTCCTTGTTTACTAGTTTCCATACTTGTTTACTTAATCCCTTACTCGTCTCCTTGTTTTCTTACTCGTCTCCTAGTTCCCATACTTGTTTCCTTGTTCCCTTACCTGTCTCCTTATTTCCTTGTTGCCTTACTCGTCTCTTGGTTTCCTAGTTTCCATCCTTGTTTCCTTGTGATTGTAGTCATTTCCTTATTTTCTTACTTGTCGCCTTGTTTCCTAGTTTCCATCCTTGTATCCTTGTTCCCTTATTGGTCTCCATGTTTTTTTACTTTTCTCTTTGTTCCCTAGTTTCCATACTTGTTTCCTTATTCCCATACTTGTCTCTTTGTTTCCTAGTTTCCATCCTTCTTTTCTTGTTCCCTTTTTGGTCTCCTTTTTTTCTTACTTTTCTCCTTGTTTTGTAGTTTCCATACTTGTTTTCTCATTCCCTTACTAATCTCTTTGTTTCCTAGTTTCCATCCTTCTTTTCTTGTTCCCTTTTTGGTCTCCTTTTTTTCTTACTTTTCTCCTTGTTTTGTAGTTTCCATACTTGTTTTCTCATTCCCTTACTAATCTCTTTTTTTCCTAGTTTCCATCCTTCTTTTCTTGTTACCTTGCTTGTTTCCTTGTTTTGTAGTTCCCATACTTGTTTCCTCATTCCCTTACTTCTCTCTTTGTTTCCTAGTTTCCATCCTTCTTTACTTGTACCTTGCTTGTTTTCCTAGTTTTCTTACTTTTCTCCTTGTTTTGTAGTTTCCATACATGTTTCCATAGTCCCTTAATTGTCTACTTGTCATTTATTATTTATTATTTAAATAATATTTATTATTTAAATAATATTTATTTTTTTTATTTTTTTATTATTACTACTTTTTTTAAATGACAGTTTGTTGGATAGTGGACAAGATACATTTGGAGCTTAAGGAAAAATGTTAAATAAAAAGAGATGATCTATTGAAAGAACATTTTTCATACAGAATAATGTACACGATGTCTTATAACTGTCGAGTCAAACCGAAGCCTTCCTGTGGGCCAGAGAAAATGACACACCAGAAATGAGGATAATAAGAGAGAGAGAGAAACACACACATGTCTCACTGAAGCTAAATCCTGCGAGTCTTCCTCCCAACTGTCTTTTCTCTCTGGCAGACATGCTGACTCAAGCTTTTTCTTCTCGTCTCTCTACGATCTCCTTATCCTCCCTCACGTCCTTGTTTCGTAAGATTCATACAAAAATATCAGCTACAGTTGTACTAACTTGATGCAATATCACAACGACACAACAACTGAAAAATATTTTTGTGTGTAAATTATTGTTATAAGGTTTATTTAAATTGAGCTGTCAATAAACTCTTAGTTGTCTTGGCAACACTTTCGATCAAGCGTTTCTTATCGGCATGTTTTCGGAGCTCCTGCTCTGAGCGGATCATCCTGGCGTTTCCAGTGCATCCCGGCAGGTTGGGCGAGCCTCCGTTCCCTTGACGACAGAATGGCAGATTAGAGATCACGTTTGCGAGGAGATCAATCTGAATCTTATTAGCTTTGACATTTGTCCTTCTTATCGCATCGGAGAAGTGTCACAAATACAGAGATACTGCGAAATCTTCGGCCAACACGAGGCCAGATTACATCGAAGACAGATTAGAAACACTAAGAAAATACAGTGTAACCTTTCATCTTACTTCAAATACTCAACTTATCCGTGACTAACAATTTCTCTGATTTGACTGTTTTTATTCAGAATAGTAAAAAGAAGGTGTGTCAACGTTTACTATTTTTTATTTTTATTTTTTGTGTATCCAAAGGTTGTGACCTTTGCGTAACCGGTTAAACAGAGTTGCGTTATATAACCACTAGAGGGTTCTGTCTTCATCTAAACACATCCTAATCCCATTACAGTAAAGCCTCTCCAGTAGTTATCAGAGAAAAAACATTTATTGTTGTAGAGACACTTCAAATTAGTACTAAATTATAGGAAACATATACATATACATAACAGATAAATAGCATGACTTAATTTACTGTATATTCACTTAACTGTTGGTTTACTTCCGCACCACTAGTAACTGTAATACTACTGTTGCTGTACTACTGTTCCCTGAGTCACCCTTGTAATACTCTTTGAATCACCGTAGTATTACTCCGCGGGGCTCTGTAGTATTACTCCGTGTGTCATTGTACTATTACTCTGAATAACCATAGTATTACTCTTTGAATCACCACAGTATTACTCTGCAAGGCTATGTAGTATTACTCCGTCTGTCATTGTACTATTACTCTGAAACACCATAGTATTACTCTTTGAATCACCATAGTATTACTCCGTGAGGCTCTGTAGTAGTACTACGTGTGTCATTGTACTATTACTCTGAATCACCATAGTATTACTCTTTAAATCACCTCAGTACTACTCCGCAAGGCTCTGTAGTATTACTCTGTTTCATTGTACTATTACTCTTTGAGTCACCATATTAACTCTTGCAAGAGTAAAGCCGCAGGGCTCTGTAGTATTACCCCGCCATTCTCGCAGTATTACTTTTCCAGTCACCGTAGTATTACCCTACTAGGCTCCATTGGAATATGTATGACTTTTTAACAATACAAAAATATAGAAGTAAAAATGTTGATGTTTTAGCGAGCTTCTGGTTTGTTATTAGCTTATGCTAATTAACACTAGTGAATGCGGTATTCGGTTCAAGTCATTATGGAAATGAAGACAACTGCCATCCCTGGCAGCAGTAGAACAGGATGTACTTGGTAACGTTCATGTTTCTTCAAGGTCAAACTTTCGGGGGTTGTATTTTATCAACCTTAAACTTTAAGGTCAACTTTAACAGCTAATGTTAGCTAGAATGAATTAGTTTCATAGCATGTCATTGAAATCTAGCATTAGCTCATGAACTGACGTAGAACTGCCGTTTTTTAACCTTCGTTTTTCTGGATGGAAGTTAATGCCTCAATTTTTATGTACTGTTTTTGACCTTGAAAAGCTCAAGGGTATGACTAGGCGTATGACAATAGCCATGTTTATTCTTCACCAAGCCTCAAGTGTTGTATTTACATAGAAAGAAACTAATTTTTTAAAGACGAGATTGTGGAAAAATGGTCGTGAATTTGGTAAAATATACATTAAAACGGAGATTTCTGTAAATAGACTCCATCGGGGAGGACGGCGAGCTCGTGTCTTTTTTTAGCATCTGGTTGCTACTACCAGCACGTGACGGAGAGCGAGACGATGAGGGGCGAGCGAGGAGATGGGGAGAGAGAGTGACAGTGGGCATGGATGAAAGCGAGTCTGCACATGTGAGCGTCTGTGAGCGTTAGCGTTCGCTTGCTCCGTAGCTCAAAGGGCTTCAGTCCTATTTATAACACCCCGACTCCCACACTCCAGAAAAAAAAACAACCCGTGACATTTACTCGCATCCTCCCAGCCTCGTCATCCCGGCGTCCGTTCTCGTCAGTGTCAGCGAGGCTTTGATTCGCTCACCTCCTCACAAGTTTGGGTTTTCATTTATCGTGATCGGGCTGGACGGATGAGGGTCAGTGCTGCTGGAAAGGTGTGATTCCCCTCACTTGCCCTCGCCTGAGTCAGCCAGAGCCGATCATGACTCACTGATGTCCCAACAAACAAAATGAATGCCATTGTCTCTGTTTATCCAACGACACCTTCGTGTAGAACTGTTGCCACACTCGTGAGTCACTGATGCATCGATACAAATTTGATTTATACTTTTTTGTTCAATGTTTTAGCTCAGGGTTATCTTCTGCCAAAATGACGCTTTTAAAAACATCCAAACACCTCTGTGGTTCTCATTTGTAATTTATATCTTCAACAAGAGGAATTGTTCCAGGAAAAACTTAAATAAGTCTGTATTAAAACTGCTATGCTAACGGCTAGGTGAGCTGCTAGGCTAACTGCTAGGCTAGGTGCTAGGTTAAATGCTAGGCGAGCTGCTAGGCCAACTGCTAAGACTACGTGCTAGGCGAGCTGCTAGCAAAATGCTAGGCAAGGTACTAGGCTAGGTGCTAGGCTAGGTGCTAGGCAAGGTGCTAGGCAAAATGCTAGGCAAGGTGCTAGGCTAGGTGCTAGGCTAACTGATAGGCGAGCTGCGAGGCCAACTGCTAGGCTCGGTGCTAGCCGAGCTACTAGGCTAACTGCTAGGCTAGGTGCTAGGCTAACTGATAGGCGAGCTGCGAGGCCAACTGCTAGGCTCGGTGCTAGCCGAGCTGCTAGGCTAACTGCTAGACGAGCTGCTAGGCTAACTGCTAGGCTAGGTGCTAGGCTAACTGATAGCCAAGCTGCGAGGCTAACTGCTAGGCGAGCTGCTAGGCTAACTGCTATGCTAGCTGCTAGGTGAGTTGCTAGGGCAACTCTGAGATTCTGTGTTTGTCTCGGTGGTGTCTTGACCTTTTAAGCATATATTTTATTGGGTATTGGATTGTTTTAATTCGATGCTTAGACACAAGATGGACGTTACAGACGAGCAGTATGGAGGTATTTGGATGTTTTTAAATGTCTTTTTGGGTGAATGTGAGGATGAAGACAACTGAGCTCCAGTTGGTACATTAATATGAACTAACATTTTTGTCTTTAACGCTTTAAAGAACAGATTACTCTGAAAATAATCCCAAATTAGTGTTGGTCTGATGAATTAAGCTTCATGAAAAAGTGCCATGTTGTTTAGAGGTCAGTAGTTAGTCTATCAGTTTCAAAATAATGTTTCATTAGAACAGTTGTTCAAAACAAAGGGAAAATAGTGAAGAAAATAGTGGGCTTTGAGATGAATGACACTGCTTCACGATCAGACCAGCATTCATTTGAATTAAGAATTCATCTTTTTTTTACATTTGCAGCAAATGCTCATAGTGTTACGAGAAAAAGTAGATTGAAAAAAACACAATTGGAGTATCAAGAAAAAGACCAATGAGAAGTCCAGACAATTACTTTTATGGGACAGACCGAACATAAAACCAAATAGTGCAAAAATAATAGAAATTTGGCTTGTGTATGATTGGAAAACTTGCTTAAATCGGAGGATTATCACTTTAGTAAACAAGGCGAGACATTTTCATTTTTTCATTATTTTATATCTTTTTTTTGAGTATACTTGTCTGAAACAAGCGCCTTGATGTATCACAAGTTGATGTTGCTTCAGAGAAAATACTATATTTATTTCAAAACTAAACAGATTTCAGACATTAACAATCAATTTAATATTCTTGTTTCAGAATATTAGCACAATACTGGATTACATCCTTTCCCTATTTTATGTCGATGTCCATGGTTTCCATACTGAGACCAAAATAAAACCAAATGGTATAAACATAATATACACAAATAGTTAGAACATTAGCATCATCATTAGATCAACTTTCGACAATAATTATGATCTTCTGTAAGTTACCAATGTACCTTCAGACCAAGGAAACTTCATTTATTTAATTATTACAGATATATGTACACTTTTATATATGAGTCACTGAACTCATTTTATTTATATATATATATATATACTGTATGTATATGTCACACGTAATTTCCTACGGTATATTCCACAACACCACCTAAAATTCCAGTCTTTACTTACAATACTGACAATAAATGTTTCATTGTTTCTGATATCACAATGAAATCTGCTGCATACTTTGTTGAAAAATAAGTACCGTATTTTCCGCACTATAAAGCGCACTTAAAAGCCTTTAAATTTCTCAAAAATGACAGTACGCCTTATAATCCGAAGCGCCTTATATATGAACATTACCTGGTGGGTGGCTTGTTTTCAAACACTTTCATGACTCTGCACAAACTGAGCCGACACGCCGTGTGCGGGATTACATCATCACGGGGTGGGATTAACGACGCACGTCACATGATGACGGACGTCCATGGAGTGATATTACTGCCACCGTTTTAAGCGAGTGTGTTGTTATACACTCTAAACTTTTTTTTGCGCAAAATCACTCTGCTGCGCGCTCAACCAGTCATACACGTGTGTTGAACATGTCATACACGCGTGCTCTAGCTGTCATACACGCGCTCAACTTCACTGCCGCTCTCTCAACATTTGTCTGCTCACAACACAAGAGTCACGCGCAGCTACTTGAAGCCTTTAAAACAAAATTTGAACATCTTTACCAAGGGAGTGAACGAAGTTGTCAGAACGCTTAATAAAGTTTGACTTTATCTTTTATTTTATGCGCCTTATAATCCAGTGCGCCCTATTTATGAAAACAGTTCTAAAATAGGCCATTCATTGAAGGTGCGCCTTATAATCCAGTGCGCCTAATAGTGCGGAAAATACGGTTTGTATCGAAAATAACTATATGTGTGAACTAGGTCATTGTTGGAGCAGTAAACTTTTGGTGAAGTAGTTCACCTACAAAGTGATCTTTCCCAACACCGCCCAAGAGCACTACAACTACAACACTTATGTAAAGTGGTTCCTTATAATTGCCGACCCGAGTGTCGTAAACGATTGTTTGACTTCTTGTATTAATGGCCATAAAATAACGTTTCAGTTCAATGTGGGTTAATTATTATCGACATTATGTAACCACATATCGCGCCCCTGTCTTTGTCATGAGTAGAAATCAACTTGTAAGTAGAGTTTTAGCTAGAATAGCTCCCTCCCTGAACCGATGGAGGACCGGGATGGGCTCAGCAGGCGGAAAAGCTGGGAGAACAGATGGATGCTTGAAGATAAAAGGGGAAAATGTGGGTGGTTTCAAGTGATGCACGTGCTCCATATTGTGCCGCGGACTGAGGGAATAGTGCCGTTACGTTCTCCTGCAGAGAAACACACAGTCATACATCCAGGGGCGAGGGAGAGTTGGACGGCGTCCTCGCTCGCTAACAGGACTTCTTAAGTGCTCCTGCCATCAGCGTTTTGTTGCTTGCATAACCACCGCTTCAGCCCGGGACCCCGAAGGGAACACGTGGCCACTCAGAGGGTTCCTACGAGCCAGGGGGGTGATTTCTCTCCGGCTCAGATCTCGCTCTGTAACGACAGCCTCGCGAATAAAGACAGGGGTTTTTCCCTTTTACGCCACGTTATTAGTCTATAGTGGCAGCCAATGGCCAGAATAGAACCATCACCTTGAATGTTTTTGCTATGCATGAGATTTCACTGCAAATGGAAGTAGCGTTAAAGGGACTGCTGAGATGAACGACATCTGTGACCGGGGGCTGGCGTTAACGAAAGAAAATCTTGTTAAAGAGGAACATACATGCTGAGAAATACAACTACCCACCTCTATGTTCGCCTGCACATGTCAGTGGGAAGTGGGAACACATGCTTCCCCTCTGTACGTCGGGCATCAACGTGATAAGACGCATAATGACTTCCTCAGTCGACAGAATGTTACGTATTACGTGCTTCTGCTTTTTCTTTATGGACTTTTTGCGGTCGTGAAACCACGGAAAAAAACCACAGATGGTTACATAAGTCACCTGGTATTACCTCCTGTCTATATCCTGTTTGGATTACCTTTAGCATGAAGTGCTTCTTGGACTAGTAATAGTAATAAATATCAATAATATAAATATCAATAAAGTTCTTCCTAGTTCAGCCAAAAATGTAAAATT
Source organism: Callionymus lyra (assembly GCF_982586985.1). Classification (NCBI taxonomy): domain Eukaryota; kingdom Metazoa; phylum Chordata; class Actinopteri; order Syngnathiformes; family Callionymidae; genus Callionymus; species Callionymus lyra. Next base: position 34,310,149 of record NC_141818.1, read on the forward strand.
CACTCATGTTCAACTCACCCTTATGTCGACTTTAACGTACTTAAATACACCTCTGTAACGCCCGAGTAGTATGTAGTATGTTGTCTACACTGGAAGCGCGATATTTACCTGGAGTACTTCCTGTCTGTGAAGGATTTACAAACAGATCTGTTGAAGTTGTACTTGAACAATTCCTCATGTCGAGGCGTTAGTACGAGCCGGATGTTACAGACGAGCAGTATGGAGGTATTTGGATGTTCTTAAGTGTCTTTTTGGATGAAGATCAAGACGAAGACAACTGAGCTCCTGTCACTACAATAAAATAAACAAAAAAATGTGTCTATAACTCTAAAAAGGAACAGATTACTCCAGATCCTTAGTTGACATGAGGGTGAGTATATAAAATCTGTGACTTTTGGTTTAATTATCTCTTTAATTTGCTGTTATGTTACGTAAGGTTGCGCTCCTATTTTTTAGCACAACTGTTTTTGGCATCAGGATTTGAGCTTTAGTTAGTGAGTTTAGTTTAGTCAGCCCTAGTTCAAAAAAATCTAGCCAACAAGCCAACACGCTTTAACCCATCAGAGCCCAGATTTTGAAGTTTGTACAAAAATCCCACGAGAAGTCGAATGAAACTGGGAACCTGGAACGTTCTGACATTCCACTCACTTTAGACCCTCCCCCGCCACAGGTTTGGCGTGACATACCTAAAGTCCTGCTGAGACGCTCAGTTTACAACACATCATTAAATAAATCGAGGGTTATTTATCGTAGAGCAAGAGTTTGATATTTTTTGTTTCCAAATGATTATTTATATAAATATATTAAGTTAAAGTTTATGGGTTAATGACTAACACTTAACTTGTGAAAAATACGCAAAGAATCTCAGGAACTGATTCATTACAACGTGGTATATTGTTGAAGAAAAGAAGAAAAATCCTACATATCAGAACATAAACGTGTGTTTTGATTATGCTCTTATAATGAGACTCTGAGATTTGATTCTTTATTGTTTAATCCTTTTTAATACATTGTTTTAAAATATTCTCAATTAAAATAACTGTGTGAATATTCTGGTCTGAACTTAGGAAAACATATTTTTTAATATGCACAAAGAATATCAAGTCTCAGCCTTTTTATTTTGGCCTAAAGAGCTTTATTGTCAGCATTCTTTTCTCTCTTTTTTCACTAGTTTACAGGTTTCTTTTTTAAAATCAAACGTTTTTTTTCCCTCCTCCTCTGTCGCCTCACAGCTGTTTTCACATCAACGATGCGATCAGATGGTGGGCATCAGTTTTCCGCAGAAGTTCAAAGAGTGAAGAAGACACTGGAGACTTTGGTGTTGCCATGGTGATTTGAGAATCTCCCTCGTGCTGTTTTGATTTCTTTGTGTGTGTGTATGTGTGTGTGTGTGATGGAATGTGAGGATACTTGACAAGTTTGATGTGCGCGTCCTGACACCGCCAAGCTTTATTTTATTTTTTATTTATTTTAGGGGGGGTTGGGAGGGGAGTTGAGGGGTCGTCATGTCAGCTGATGTATGAATATTGCTCAACACGCGGCTGCTCCCCATCGCACGTGCAGGGCGCACGAAGAGGAGGCGCTGCTCAGCGCGCATGCGCGATCCATCACGCACAGTGGCACACTTGCACAGTTTGAAAGCTGTGAGAGTTCAGGTGCCGGACGACCATGGTGCTCTCTCCTCAGCATCTTCTCTAAAAAACTAAAAAAAAACGAAAAAAGGAAACTAAAGATGAGCATCCCGGACTTCCTCCTGGAGGTGTCCATCGTGGTGGTCGCGGTGGTGTCCCTGGTCACCAACTCGTCCGTCCTGCTGTGCTTCACCCAGAGCGCGGACCTGAGGTCGCACGTGCCCGGCATCTTCATCCTCAACCTGTGCTTCTCCAACATCCTGCTGGCGGCGCTCAACATGCCCGCCACCTTCATCGGGGTGGCCGAGGACTCCCCGCCGCGGCCCCTGGGGGACCTCTTCTGCCAGGCGGTCAGCTTCTCGGAGACCTTCCTGACCAGCAACGCGATGCTGAGCATGGCGGCGCTGAGCGTGGACCGGTGGGTGGCGGTGGTCTTCCCGCTCAGCTACAGCTCCAAGATGCGCTGCAGGGACGCGCTCCTGATCGTGGCGTACTCCTGGCTCCAGTCCCTGACCTTCTCGCTGACGCAGCTGACCATGGACTGGGGCGGGTACAGCCGCACCTACGCGTCGTGCACGGTGCACCTGAGCGCGGAGAGACGCGAGCAGCTGCCCGCCTTCGCCACCTTCACGGCGCTCTTCCACGGCAGCAGCTTCGCCTTCAGCCTCCTGGTCCTCTGCGTGGCGTATCTCAAAGTTCTGAGGGTCGCCAAGTCCCACTGCAAGAGGATCGACGTGATCACGGTGCAGACGCTGCTGCTGCTGGTCGACATCCACCCCAGGTATGCTTCACAATATGGATTCTTAAAGTACTTCAAACTGCAACTTGTCTTTAAATATTACATAAAAAAGTATTTGTCACATGACCCCACCATTGTGCTCCTAAACCCTTATATAATATAATAATAATTATTAAAAATATATATTTATATACAGTATATATATATATATATTATAAATCTTATAGATTTGTATTCATTTCCTTTCTTGCCCAACAACGGTTTAAATAAATATCGTGACTAATCCTGGCGTTGATTTAGAAACGTATTTATCTTTAAACGTTTATCTGTACGAAATTAAAAACCTCCTTCTCATTTGTTGCTTTTTTAAAATTAAAATATACTTTTTCAACCTTTGGTTTTGTATCTTATTTCTTGCCAAGCAACGGTTTGTCATTTTAATACTATCATTTTCTACTTTAAAATTATATATATATATATATAGTTTCAGGATTCTCAAATAAATGTAGAAGTGAAGTAGAAATACGGTAAGAATTTGTCACAATATTTATTTAAATGGTTGCTGGGCAAGAAAGGAAATTAATACAAATCTACAAACAAAAAAAAGGTAGTCCATAAAAATTAAAATTAAATAAAATAAAAATTACAGTGTAAAACGACAAACAAAAATCCACAAACAAACAAAAGGTTGTCTGTTTATAAATTTAAAAACGTTATGTGCGGCATATGTTTAGCCATAAAAGAGACAAATGAGATGTAACTTTTTATTTCATACATAATATATGTTTAAAGATGATTGATTCTCAAATAAATGTATATTGTCAATAGAAATACGGCTACTATTGGACATATGAGCCCAACATTGTGTTCTTTAACGTTGTTTCTTCATTTATTTTTAAATTTAAAAGTAGAATAAATAACAACAAACCGTTGCTGGGCAAGAAAGGAAATTAATACACGTCCACCAAAAAAAAAGGTTGTCAATTGTGTTCCTAAAATGAACTTATTTTATTTTATTTTTCTCTTTTAAAAATAGAAATTGTAAAACAACAACAACAAACATAATAATAAAAATACAATTTCAGATACAAAAATCCAGTTTATAAAACTACATAGTAACAAAAATAGTGAATAGTTTTAAGTATTTCACAATAAAAGAGACAAATGAGAAGGATATTTTATACAAAATATACTTTTTAAAGATTAATACGTAAATAAATCGATGCTAGGAATCTCAAATACATGTATAATGTAAATAAAAGGAAAATTCAATTCTTTAAACCGAAACGTATATATGTATTTACTTTCCGTGTTAATTTCCACATATATTTCTGAATATTGTCACGTTAAACTGTATATTCCAGCTTTTCTAGCTTTTAAACTTTCACGGAACACCTTCTAGCTATGGCTAGCTTGTTTAAGCTAGCGACCTCTACTTGAAAGAAGAAATATACATCTATTTTAAATGATTGGCGAGTTAAATTAAATTATTCATTGTCCGAATAACACTTCCTGTCGATAACACCACTGGTGACGCCATTTGCGACGAGTATTTCACAGAGCTCAGTAGGAGTTTAACATCCAAGACTGACTAAACGATCTTTATTGATAGCTCGAGGCAGTCCAGAGAGCTTCAGCTATATGTCCCTGCGATACTTTGATGGTGGACATAAAACTTTATGGACAGTCTGAATGCTTCACTGACGGTGTTCCTGGAGAAAGTGCACTCATGTGAATCGTGTGGGTTGTGTGTCAGTGTGAAGGAGAGGTGTTTGGCGCAGCAGAAGAAGAGAAGACAGCGAGCGACCAAGAAGATTTGCATCTTCATCGGTACCTTCGTCTTCTGCTTCTCTCCCTACGTCATCACCAGGTAAATATTGTCTTTTTTATTTCTCCTCTGCTTCTCTTCCAGTCTTCCTTTCTGTCCGTCCATCGTTATTCATCTTCCACATTCTTCTGCTTTTCCGGCTCCAGCTGCTCCTTGTTCTTTCTCTTTCATCTCTGCCTCATTATTTACTTCCCAGGCAGTTTTCTCTCAGTCCATCTTCCATCCACTGTGTGTCTCTCTATCTGTCCATCCATCAAATCGTAAAGCGACACAATCATCTCTTTAACTATTCATCCATGTATTATTGATTGATTGATATCTATCAATACTTCAATCCATCTATTATCGATCATTACTTCCATCCATCCATCTGTCATCAATACTTCAATCCATCAATTATCAATCATTACATCCATCTGTTCATCAATACTTCAATCCATCTATTATCGATCATTACTTCCATCCATCCATCTGTCATCAATACTTCAATCCATCAATTATCAATCATTACATCCATCTGTCATCAATACTTCAATCCATCAATTATCAATCATTACATCCATCTGTTCATCAATACTTCAATCCATCTATTATCGATCATTACTTCCATCCATCCATCTGTCCATCAATACTTCAATCAATCTATTATCGATCATTACTTCCATCCATCCATCTGTCTATCATTACTTCAATCCATCTATTATCGATCATTACTTCCATCCATCCATCTGTCCATCAATACTTCAATCCATCTATTATCGATCTTTACATCCATCCATCTGTCCATCAATACTTCAATCCATATATTATCGATCATTACATCCATCCATCAATACTTCAATCCATCTATTATCGATCTTTACATCCATCCATCCATCTGTCCATCAATACTTCAAGCCATCTATTATCGATCATTACATCCATCCATCCATCTGTCCATCAATACTTCAATCCATCTATTATCGACCTTTACATCCATCCATCCATCTGTCCATCAATACTTCAATCCATCTATTATCGATCTTTAAATCCATCCATCCATCTGTCCATCAATACTTCAATCCATCTATTATCGATCATTACATCCATCCATCCATCTGTCCATCAATACTTCAATACATCTATTATCGATCATTACATCCATCCATCCATCTGTCCATCTATACTTCAATCCATCTATTATCGATCTTTACATCCATCCATCCATCCATCCATCTGTCCATCAATACTTCAATCCATCTATTATCGATCATTACTTCCATCCATCCATCTGTCCATCAATACTTCAATCCATCTATTATCGATCATTACATCCATCCATCCATCTGTCCATCAATACTTCAATCCATCTATTATCGATCTTTACATCCATCCATCTGTCCATCAATACTTCAATCCATATATTATCGATCATTACATCCATCCATCAATACTTCAATCCATCTATTATCGATCTTTACATCCATCCATCTGTCCATCAATACTTCAATCCATCTATTATCGATCATTACATCCATCCATCCATCTGTCCATCAATACTTCAAGCCATCTATTATCGATCATTACATCCATCCATCCATATGTCCATCAATACTTCAATCCATCTATTATCGATCATTACATCCATCCATCCATCCATCTGTCCATCAATACTTCAATCCATCTATTATCGATCATTATATCCATCCATACGTCAGTCCATCAATACTTCAATCCATCTATTATCGATCTTTACATCCATCCATCCATCCATCCATCTGTCCATCAATACTTCAATCCATCTATTATCGATCATTACTTCCATCCATCCATCTGTCCATCAATACTTCAATCCATCTATTATCGATCATTACATCCATCCATCCATCTGTCCATCAATACTTCAATCCATCTATTATCGATCTTTACATCCATCCATCTGTCCATCAATACTTCAATCCATATATTATCGATCATTACATCCATCCATCAATACTTCAATCCATCTATTATCGATCTTTACATCCATCCATCTGTCCATCAATACTTCAATCCATCTATTATCGATCATTACATCCATCCATCCATCTGTCCATCAATACTTCAAGCCATCTATTATCGATCATTACATCCATCCATCCATATGTCCATCAATACTTCAATCCATCCATTATCGATCATTACATCCATCCATCCATCCATCTGTCCATCAATACTTCAATCCATCTATTATCGATCATTATATCCATCCATACGTCAGTCCATCAATACTTCAATCCATCTATTATCAATCATTACATCCATCCATCCATCCATCTGTCCATCAATACTTCAATCCATCTATTACCGATTATTACTTCCATCCATCCATCCGTCCATCAATACTTCAATCCATCTATTATCGATCATTACATCCATCCATCCATATGTCCATCAATACTTCAATCCATCTATTATCAATCATTACATCCATCAATCCATCTGTCCATCTATTCATCAATACATCAGTACTTCCTTCCATCCATCCGTCCGTCCATCATCCATCCACCCATCCATCCATCCATCCATCCATCCATCCATCCATCCATCCATCCATCCATCCATCCATCCATCCATCCATCCATCCATCCATCCATCCATCCATCCATCCATCCATCCATCCATCCACCCATCCATCCTTACTTCGTCCATCTGTCCTTCTATTTATGAATACATCAGTACTTCTTTCCGTCCGTCCATCCATCCATCCAACCATCCACGTTACACGTGTGAATGTTTTTTGTTTTTCTTCCAACAGGCTGCTGGAGTTGTTGCCATGGATTCACATCCCGCGGTATTTGGGTATCGCCACCAAATGTCTGTCCTACGCCAAAGCATCGACCGACCCGTTCGTCTACTGCATACTGAGGCAACAGTACCGAAAGGTTCTGGTGACGTTCATCAGCAGGTTGATGGGTAAAGAACACTACTTCCTGTCCACCCACAGTACCACCAGCACACTGGACAGCACCGAGGAAAACTGTGTCGTCGTTAGAATAACCTGAGCCGGACAAACATCTGTTTCCCGTGTTCCGATACAAAAGTCCTTCGAGAAGAAGGTTAAAGGTTAAAGGCTAGAGGCCCTGATAAGGCGAAGCTGCCCATACCTGAACATAAGTGTGTGCCTTGCTCAAGGACTATCTTTTAAGAGGGCTTGGTCACATGACTGTTAGAGCTACAACGTGGTTCACTGGGAGGATTGTCAGGGACAATGTATATCTCCACCCAGGTGGCTCCAGCGTCGTGGGCTTTTAATCCAGAGGGCTGGCCAAGATGGCCTACTCAGGCGTAGCTAAGAATTACTCCGATTCACCGTTAAATTGCATCTCTGTTCTCGGACGTTTGAATCGTGATACGTGTTCTTCGTGTTCCACCAAAAACGTGTACTTTTCATGTCCAGTGCCATACAGTGAAAAGAAGTTTGTGAATGTGTGACCGAATTGTAAGACGACACTTAGTAAACAATAAAATGCACTGCCACTGATGTCAAGGTCTATGAGTCTTTTTTAGTAAAGTATACAGTAAATACGTACCACACGTTTATAACTGAACCCTTAAACTCTTCCATAAGCAGAACAAAACAAAACTGTTTCACAGTATTACAATAGTTACCCAAAACCTAAGATATGAAGATATTAAGGTATACTTAAGGTCAATTTATCAGGTATACTTGAATATAAGTAGTAAGTAAAGTAAGGTATATGGACTGGTAGTGTACTAATCTAATACTAATTTGATACTTATTCACACTCCATTGGAACATTTAAAGTTAACACAAATACTCATCTGTATACTACTACACTCACAGGCTATAGTTAAGTTTACTGAAGTATACTATTCTCTTTCCCTTTCACTCGGTATGTATACTAATACATATTTTGTTATAATACACTACATTTAAAGGTTTTTACAAGCTTCATGGATGTCAATTTGACCACTTCACCACCGTATGTCTATAATCCAATGTTTGAAAATGCATTTGAACAAAACCCCCCAAAAGCCTGTTTTCTGCCACCCATCACCCACTCCCATAATCCTTTGCACAGTTGACTTCTGGATAACCACAATGATACAGTTACCCAGTGAAAAAGTATTATACTGTATTTGAAGTAAATTACACTTGCTAATAATTATATTATTCTACAGTGTAATATCTCAAAAGTAAACTTCAAGTACACTACTTAATTTATTTAGTATAAAATAATGATACTAGTGGTACACTTGGCTATGCTTATATTTGCCAAAGGTATGACGTAACGAAATTTTTTGGGTCTGAAATATGATCCACAAAACAAGCGCTCACCCGGAGATGCTACGAAGACAAAGGAAGTACACCGTGTGTGTGTGTTGCAAGAGATAGTTGTGTCTCTGTGTGTGTGTTCAGTGGGTGGTCATTATCGTAGTTTCAAACGCACTCTGCCACATCACCTACAGCCTCCACGAAGGACATGGCTTTTGCTACTTTCTTGGTGTTTGTGTTCCTTTCCAGAGGCTCCTGGGGCGCCCCGCCACAGACGTGTCACCCCGGAGACGAGTTTTTGGGTAAGAGCCTCTAGAAGTTTGCGTCAACTCAGCGCGTGTGCTTGACCGTGCACGCAGCACGCCACGGAGGCAACGAAGAGTCGCAACAGAGTTGTCACGACCACGTCAGCGACACCGTAGTAACTGACAAGAATGCGGTTATTGTTGTGTTGTTGCAGAGTTGATAAATTAAGACATAAACAACACTTGGGCACCGGGTCTATGTTGGGTTTTACAATGCTGCTCTCTGGCGGTTGTACTTGTATTACATGTATTCTCTTTTGTCATACAGGAAGATGCAGCAACAGCGACTCAGATGCAAAACGTAAGTGAAGCATTTTTTTAAAGTGTATTTTTAAATATAAAATCTATACATTTTGGTCAGCTTTTTATTTGATATGTGGGATATTTACACGTGTCCAGATAGTTCTTTGAGAATCAACACCTAACATTTTCTTTACAAAAAAATCTTATTTTGTATTTAGTAATTTAATTCATTAATTTACTTAACTTTATTATTATTAGTTTGAATCTTAACTTGTCCTTTACAGCGGTTAAAATATAATGGTACGTTTAAAAGAAATAAAATGTTATATTATTTTACAAAATGAACACACAATATTTCTGTAAGCGTCAAAAAAACAAACAACATTAATCATATCATTTCAACAGAAAGCAAACAAATATTTTTTAACTGCAATTGAAATTTTTTCCAAAGTAATTGTAGAGTTTTTATATTAGTGTTAAATAAATGTTTAATTACTTTTTTTTTTAAAGTGTCATATCATAACAAATTTATCTCAAGACACAGACAAAGTTTATCCAAAGATTTACAACTGAAATTAAATCTGTATAACCTTCATACTATAAACTCATAGTTCAAAATAGTTTAACACCTGTATAATGAATATTATTATCACCATCCTGTGCCGCATAATATATAAGAAAAATATAGAAACATAAGTTGAAGTGATGAAACTTTTGAAGTGAATGCTAACAACCCGACTTCTAAAATCTTTAATCATTCTAATTTAATAACAAAGAAATAATATAAAATATGACTCTGAATGACATTCCAATTGGGTTAGCTGTGTTGCAAACTAGCATAGCACTTACACAGTGTCCAACATAGAACTATCACTTAATGTATTAGCTTAAAATTCTAATTTCTAAACAAACTTACCACTTAAACATCAAAGTTATCACCCTAGATGTTTTATATATGTTCTGAAACATGAAACGAATCCTCCAGAATCCAGATGACATGCATATAGAAACTTGTTTACAGCAATCGAAATGGCTCTAGTGACATGCAATTTTATTTGCATTAAGATTCAAATACAAATCCAAGTTTTAATACCTGAAGTCATCTCGTCACTGTATTAAGTCCTCTTCACCTTCACAGCCACCTGCACAGAACTCAACCTGGGCTATTGCAATGACATGGACTACTCTAGGTAAGTTAAGTACAACAGTATCTTTCAAGTCTCTCAACATCAGGACTGATCTGTTTTTTAAAAAAAATCTAGAACTATATTTCCCAACATCCTTGGCCACCGAACTCGCGCGGACGCAGAATCTGGTCCAGAGTACCTCCTTCTAAGCGTCATCCATGGTCTTCTGAACGGTGAATGCTCGCCTGACATCCGCCTGGTCGGCTGCTCTGTGCTGGCGTCGCCTTGTAGGAACGACAAGATGATCAAACCGTGCCGAAGCACCTGCGAGGCACTCAGGAGGGATTGTGGTCACGCTTTCGAGGCCATCGACATGGCCTGGCCATACTTTCTGGACTGTGACCGCTTCTTCGCCAGCGACCGAGAGGGCTGTTTCGACCCTCTGGCAGGACTAAAGGGTAAAAGTAATTTATGCCGTAAACAAGGTAGGTACGTCTCCTTCATCCATTTGTGGTTTTCTATCTTCAGCCAGACAGGAGCAAGCAGTATCCAGCTTCTCCCCCGAGGAACCCAGCACCATCATCCAGTTCACGTACGCCACAAACCCTCAGATGTACAGTTTGCTAAAGAGAACGGCCGCCAAGTGCTCAAACATCGCTCAGGTCTACAGCATTGGTCGCAGCAACGAAGGCAAAGACCTGATGGTTATAGAGTTCAGCAGCAATCCAGGACGCCATGAGCTCTGTGAGTATGGGATCAGCTACTGTGATGACACTTTCATACCGGGGACCTGCGCATCAGGTTATTTCCTGGGTTCGACAGTGTTTCAAAGCCTCACTATGAATTATCGAATCTTCCTCTAGTGGAGCCAGAGGTCAAAGTCATCGGCAACATGCATGGAAACGAAGTCCTGGGCCGCCAGCTGCTGATCTATCTGGCCCAGTACCTGTGCTCAGAGTACCTTCTAGGGAACCAGCGCATCCAGACCATCATCAACAACACCCGCATCCATCTCCTGGCCTCCATGAACCCAGATGGTTATGAGTTGGCAGCATCAGAGGTAGCAGACAGCAGTGACACCGAGCTCACCGAACAGGAAGTAAATATTGTTAAAGATGAGACAAACCACAATGATCTGCCTTTTCACTCCTCCTTCCTTGGATCTGACCGCATGTGAGGAATACAACTCCTGACACTTTACTATTAACAGACTTGTTTTCTTAAACTCATAATCCTACACTAAGTTTACTCAACCAGTTTAATTATAATTCCTCTTTTTTAACTTCCTACCTTCCGTTAAAGGTCGCAGTTGCCTCGGTCAACAGGTGGGGTCACCAGTTCACCTCTTGGTGCTAACAGGTTAAACACTTTCATTTCTTCCTAACAGATATGTGGTCTTGTCTTGATGTTAACAATAACAGAAGTAACAAATATTGGCTGGAAATCTTCTAGCGCTGTCCGACTAACATCCTCAATATTTGCTTCTGATAATCAATGCTTCCTTTGATGACTGAAAATCCATCCCATCATCAGTCAACTGGAGATGTCAAAGCCTAATGAAGCCAGTTTCTTTTTGGAATGATTAACAACAGGGTCACCTGCTGAACGGCTGGACCAACGGACGGACCAACGCCCAGAACATCGACCTGAACCGAAACTTTCCCGACCTGACGTCTGTCTTTTACCTTAATCGGCGCAGCAGACACTTCCGCATCGACCACATCCCGATCCCTGATGCGTACTGGTTTGGAAAGGTAAGACACAGTTTTCAAAACCATCTGGGAAATAAACAATAAATACAGTATTATTTTTAGTTTAGTTTAAGACTAGATGTCTTAACTATTTATAGTAGTCATAGCCTTTCAGTCTAGTCCAGTGTTTAGACAACATTTAGTTTAAAATCCATTTTTATTTGAGTTATAATGACTTTCGTGTCTGGTTTAAGAGACTGGAAATAGTTTCTTAGTCCTGTTTTACTTAAATCAATGGTCATTGCATGAGTACCTGCATGAGAACCAACATTTTTAAAATTAAAGTTTTGTAATAAATCTATCTTCTTATCTATCTGACCTTATTGACTCAAGGATATGGTGCACTCACTCCACTCATGGAATATGTTCTGATTTCAGTTCATACTAAAAATCCACTGAACGTAATGACACTTGCATCGTGGAATGCCTTAATGGGTTCTACTTCATGGTGCTGCGTCCTCCTTTAAAGGGCCACTTGATGGCACTCTCTGATCTGTCTTTAACCCTTGTGTTATCTCTGGGTCAAGGTGACCCGGTGGCCTGAAAACAAATGTATTTAAGGTAAACGACCTCCACCCCTGCATATGTATTTCTGAAGTCAGGGAGGTCAGTCACCTTGATCCAGAGACAACACAAGGCATAAACAACCTTTTATTTGAATTTCATTTTTATCCGTGATCTCTGATCTTGAGGAACATTTTGTGGAAAAGTGTCACTAATCCATCACTACGAATAAACATGTACAATTAGTGGCTTATTGTAACTTCAGAAACACTAAACCAAATCACACAACAAAGGATCTAACGCAGAAAAAACAATAACTACTTGTTCTAAACACAGTCCTTAACAGACACATTTATCTCTGAAGGAGACAAGGTCTCGCTAGTCAACGATAATATAGGTTACTAAACTTTTTTAAATGCAGCTGTGTATTGGCAAGAATCTGACGATATATTAAGTATCACAATACAGAGGCACGAGACGATATATTGTGATACTGTAGGAACAGTTGTGTATTGGTATTGTCGAGTACTTGACTCTGGTGTTGCTGAATTTACTGACCACATGAATCTTGGAAAGTCGTAACTGCTATCATTTGAAACCAAAATAGTCCAATCATCAGCTTTAAAAGCTGCTAAAATCAGCTGTATCCTCTTGTCCTCAGTCATGGCCAGGATCTTGTGGGATTTCATTTTTCCTTTAGAAAGGAGGACGTGATGAATCCCACCATCTAGAGGACGGAGGTTTAATTGGAGCACAAAAATGAACTAATGCTTTGCATGTTAATTGTAGAAAACAAAAACAAAGAAAAAAACAAATCATTTTATTGTATTAACACTTAATTGAAATGAAAACACACAGACAAACTATGATAAAAATTAAATATCATTTGTATGCTTAAAAAATATCACCAAAAAATTGGATACTGTGCTGTCGAACTTGATCCGGTATATTGGTAGAGTATATCAGTGTATCAATATTTTCTCACAACCTTACATTTGACAAAATTTATGAAATTGTCGCATAATAGTACAACCATTACACAATTTAACACAACTTGACAACTACAAACAATCCCCCCCCTACAAAAAAACATAAAAAACTGGTGACAAAAATTGACTTTTTCTTCTGCTGTTCGTGTCTGATGCGCAATCCGTCCTCTAGGTGGCGCCAGAGACCTACGCCGTGATGAAGTGGGTCAGGTCGTTGCCCTTCGTCCAGTCTGCCAGCCTCCATGGAGGTGAGCTGGTCATCTCGTACCCCTTCGACTTCTCCAGACACCCACAAGAGGAGAAGATGCTGTCGCCCACCCCGGACGAGCAGGTGCCGACACATAGGCTCGATAGTCCAGCTTCAATCCAAAACACTAACGCCGACGCCACTTGTCGTAGATCTTCAAGCAGCTCGCTCGCACCTACGCCGACGCGCACGCCTCCATGTCGGACAACGACACGGACAGATGCGGAGCCTCTTTTTACCGAACCAGGGGCATCATCAACGGGGCGCTCTGGTACAGTTTTGCTGGAGGTGAGATGGACTCCTCAGCTTCCATTCACTTGAACCTCTTAATGTTGTTAAAAATGTCGTCCAAGGCATGTCAGACTTCAACTACCTGCACACCAACTGTCTGGAGATCACCGTGGAGCTTGGCTGCGACAAGTTCCCCGCGGAGTCTGAACTCTACCCGGAGTGGAAGAGGAACAAAGAAGCTCTGCTCAGCTTCTTGGAGTCTGTAAGTGTTTTTGTTCTGGATACAATTATTTAATGTGTGTCTTAATGAATGTGCTTTACAGCAGCGAGGGTTTGGGAAAGCAAATAGAAATCCAGATAGCGTATAAATGTAAACATAATTATATTAAAAAAGACTGAAGTAACTGGATAAACTACCAGAATTGCCAGGCCACGAAAACACACGGTTATTTCTGTTAAAACTCTGCAGCGAGAATTCTGACCTGCTAGTAGAAGAACTCACATTTCTCCGATCCTTAAAACTCTTCACTGGCTTCCAGTTTCTTTCAGGATCAACTTTAAAATTCTGGTTCTTAGTTTCAGATCTATTCATGGTCAGGACCAGAGGAGAGAAATCCTTCCAGGCTGTTGCTCCTAAGCTTTGGAACGATCTTCCTCTCCTTCTGTGTTTGATGGATCTACTGACTCCTTCAAGAAACATCTTAAGACGTTTTTATTTGTTCAGGCTTTTCCTTGATTTTCTGGAACACCTGTTGTGTTATCAGTTTTATCTTGGCCTTTAAAGTTTATACTTAATTGAATATTGTTTTGATTGTTAAAGCACTTACTTACTTACTTACTTATATATCATCTTATCTTGGTTATTGTGGTGTATTTGATCTCTACATTTTTCAATACTGCATTTTTATGTTTCTTTACAAATGGCTGCTGCCAACAATGTCACTTTTCTCTCAGTCAGAGGTATATTTCTATCCATCAAAAATAAAAATAAAACAATGTAAATAAATAGAAAACACAGCGACTTGCCACTGAATAAAGCCCAAAAAGAAGAAAGAATTACGAGAAATACCTTATTATTAAAAAAATAAAGTTAATGATAGTGTTTGACAGACAAAATTAGAATAAATAAATAATACATTTAATTATTTATTTTTTTTAATGCATTTTCCATCCAGAAAGCAGCAAAAACCTTTGAGAATAATAAATAAATAAATAAATATATCAGTTTTACTAACAGTTATTTCCACCAAGAAAACGTAATGCATATTTTAAATACGTCAGGTTCGGTCGTTGTCAAACCTATATTAGCCACTAGATGGCGCTACTAAGCTGCGCATATGCGTCTTAGAATCACTTCTGACGTAGAAGCAACAACAGGTCAAGAAAAACAATGTTCTCTCGACAAACAGGTCCATCGCGGGCTGAAAGGAGTCGTGAAGGACGAGAATGGAAACGGGATCAAAGGTGCAACAGTGTCTGTCAGAGGCGTCAGAAAAGACGTCACGACAGGTAAATATCAAGTATTGTCTCGCAGACACGTGTCTCTCCTAATTATAATCATTTATAAAAAAACTTTGTTATTTTTCTTTAAACTATATATTTTTGGTCATTAATTGCATTATTTATTTCAATGTTTATGTTTCCTTTCCTCAAACCCTTTAAAAGAAAACACACACATTTCGTTTTTACTATTTTCTTTTTGACCTAATATGTTATTGTTGATTTAATATTTAATATATTTTGTTTTTTATACCGTTTCTCCATTTCGTTTTTACTCCAGATTTAACTTTGATGCCGATATTACGTTGTGTAGATAAACACTCAACCATTTTAGTTGGAGTAAAAGACAAGATGTATGAAAGCAGAGCTAATGGCTACAAGTCAGATTTTCTATAGACTGATATTAGAATCAGAATCAGAATCAGAAATCCTTTATTTGTCCCGCGAGGGGAAATTCAGTTTAAACAACAGCAAGCGCAATACCTCAAATAAAAAACACCCAGAAATAGAATAATAAAATGAAAAGAAAGATCTAAATAGAATAGAATAAAAATCTGCCCTATATTATATATACACTATCATATTTACAAAAGTAACAAGAAGAAAAACACAAGAAGAAAAGATGCTGTTAAATATTTATCTTGCTGTGTTCTTGTTGTGGAGTCTGATGGCAGCAGGGAGGAAGGACCTGCGGTACCTCTCCCTCACACACCTTGGATAGAGCTCAGGAAGCAGCTGCTGACTAAATCCCAACTTTTCAAAGTCTCATATTTTTTTTTAAATGTATTGACAACGAATTGTCGCAGATAAAGGAGGAAACTTTCCTGAGGTAAGTTCACCAACACATTGATCGTCTCGTCTTCCTCCCCCAGCGGAAGACGGCGACTACTGGCGACTTCTAAACCCCGGCACTCACATCCTGACGGCCACGGCCAGAGGATACTCCAGAGTGAGCAAGCGGGTGCATCTGCCTCACAACATGAACAAAGCTGGACGAGTGGACTTTGTCCTGGAGAAGGTTCGTGAATTGATTTATTATTTAAATATCGTCTTTTAACTTTCCCGCTCCAGGTTCCCGTAGAGCCGGACATCGACGACCACCTCTTCCCCACCGTCGACACCTGGGATCGGTTCGACCCCTACAACCAGTTCGAGCGCTTCGGAGATCCGGATTCAGGCGGGAGAGGACCGGAGCGGGAGGAGAAGCCCTGGTGGTGGAACTACTTCGCCCAGTCGGGCGTCTCCCCTCCAAACTGGCTGCTCAGAAGTATCTAAACACACTGTAGCGACGTTAAGATCCGCTTCATCAGCACCATAAACTGAACCAGAAGGTTTGAAACATAATAGCACTTTTTTATTTTATCTCACCACATGATCAATCACTACTCTTTACAGATAATTTTTAAAAAGCGTTCGATATTTTGTAAAAAAAAAAAAAAAAAGGAAAATTCTGCACGATTTGGTAATAAAGGGAAAAGTTTGGATGTAAAATGATGACTTTTTTTTTATTTTTAAAAGTTATTCTGATGCATTTTCTTTGGAGCACCAGCACCAGAAAGAACGTAAGCAAGTCATTTTTTATTTGTTTTGATAACATCAAAGAAATATAGAAGATATAAAATCATGCTTTTTGCCAACTCAGGAAATAGTTTTTGGTCCAGTTTAGAAAAGAACAGAACCAGAAAAAATAAAATGAAACGTTTAAATTATAATCATATTGATAAATAAATAAATATTTCAAAAGATAAATAGGACAATTGTTCTAGCAAAAACGATATAACGTTATTAAAAATATATAATTTAAATTTAAAAAAAGTAAATACCTCAAAAATAACAAGTACAATTGTTTTAGCAAAACAATTAAATGTTATTGAAAATATAGAGTTTAATAAATACTTTTTAAGAAAAAAACGATTAATAGGACAATTGTTTTAGCAAAGCGATAGAACGTTATTAAATACATAAATCAATTTAATATATAAATATTTCAAAAGATAAAAACAATTGTTTTATATAACACTTTTAGAAAAAAGTTAAATAAAAAGTTTATTCTTGAAACTTAATTACCTATGTTCTTTAATCCATTCAACTGATCTAATCTATTTTTTAAATTAAATCAAAATTGCTAATTGAAACTCAATATTGTGGCGGATCAAAGGATCAATATATGAGAAAATGATGAAGTAATTTATTCTTTTGAACAGACAAAAAGTTTGAGTTTTGCCTGAAATCTTGGTGGTGAATATTGATCTGCTCTCAAACTTCAGGCCAGACTTGTTTGACCATCGTTTAATACAAATATTTTCCTTTAACTTAACGGTAAAATTGTTCATATTTAGTCTAGAATTAACGATTAAAGTACTAGTTATGAATGCAGGGAATGCATCACATTTAATCTGATATTTTGATTCCATAATTGCTCCAATATATTCACTCATTCTTTGTGTTTGTGTGTTTCACGTGTTGTTAAATTGTCTCCAGGATTTGTTCCAAAGTCAGTAAGATCCGCTCGCTTCCTCGCGTGTGACCTCTGACCTTCACGATCCGTCTGCCACGGCGCAAAGTGACCTTTGATTGAACTCATTTGATAAAGCTCAGCGACCGCTCCTAATCTTTGTCGCGAACTGCTGCTCTAGGTGGCGCTCCAGACTGTGACGGGAGTAGACTCGGGTCATAATGAATCAAATTGAGTCAAGAGAGACAAAACCATAGGTTTATACTTATGTCAGAAATGTGATGTAATTATGGATCAACATCTTCATTTAGGATTTTTTTTTTTATTTCTTTTTACCACTTTTTTCTTTATATTTCATTAGGTTGATCATACAGATATATTGAAAACATTATTTAGAGTGTATAAACTTGTGATATTTATAATGGGATTTGAGTCTCTCTCCAAAGTTCTGAAGATAAATACAGAAAAATGGGAGGTTTCCAAAAAAAAATTCCTATTTTATCAACAATATTGACTATTTCATTAGCCAAACAAATAAAATAATATATTAAAACATTTTATGAAACACACACACACACACATATATATGTTAAATATTATTAACTTTTCTGAAAAGCCTTTACACCAAAAAAAAGTTTTTTTTCCAGAATAAATTACTTACTTACTTACACTGCGGAGAAAAGTTTCAAAATAAAAGTATAATTATTGCAGTCATGTGTAGTGGAGTAAAAGTCTCACACAGAGAGTTGAGTACAAGTACAGATACTCAAACCATTGGTGTTCTCAGCCACTGAAGAAAGTCATCACTCCACCTGTTCACCACTTCATCCTGAACTGGTGACCACGTTTGTTGTTTTTGTTTAAATGGCCTGAAGGGAGCTTAAAAAAAAGTGTTTGTGTCTTGTTTCCGAGAAGTTCGACCCCTGACTTGAAGGTGCTGACCCTCGCCACAGCCACTTCACACTTTGACCTTCACTTAACAAATGTCAATAAACCGAGATGCCGGTCCACGTACCAGTCCATCAAACCTGTGTTAAGGGCTACACATAAAAATAATGAACAATAATCTAGATTACTATTGATTATTACTATACAAGATGGACGTCACAGACGAGCAGTACAGAGGTATTTGTATGTTTTTAAGTGTGTTCTTATGGAGGTAGAAACCCATGCGTTGCATTTACAGTTTGCGCCTCAAAAATGCCACATAGGACCCCCACATTTCCGTCCTCAAGGACCCTAATATGACTCTTTTTTTTCCGTTCCTCTCTTGATGTTGTCACTGAATCTTTTCCAAAAGCATTTGTGTTTTAAAAAAATACCTTCTTTCCACCAAGAGCTGGTTCCATGTAACAGAACTGTTGTGACATTTTAAGAGTTGTATCTTTTTTTTTATCCTTTCGCTATAATTTTCCTCAACGTGTTACCAGATGTCTCGTCCTCATGTTCCTGGACTACGGTTCCGTCTGCCAGACTTTCCCAGAGTTCTCTCCTTCTTCTGCCTTCCCCAGTGTGCCATGTAGTCACTTTCAATCCGACTGCATCACTGTCTCCAACTTAACACTTGTTAACACCCTGCATGTATAATAGAAATGCCAAACCACTCTCGTCTCAACTCCACCCAACGTTCACCCTTTTTTTTTTTTTTCGCCTGCCCTTCCTTCCCCCTCTCGTTTCCCGTCAGCCCGACGTTCGTCGGTGAAGCTATCTAGCAGTTCTGCCCCAGGAGTGGAGGCCTGCTCAATGTGGCAGGGATGATTTGTTTGCTTTGCAATTATTTTTCCGTCAGTGGAGACAAATGGATTCATACTGCATAGGTAAACCCGCACAGACAGGGCCGCGCCGAGGAACACGCTAATAGGAACCGCTCGCAGATGGACAAGAGGGACACTCGGTGCATAAAACCACGACTATTATCCCAAGAACACAGTACAATTTGGAACTTGATCAGTGGAAATCCCTGGTTTTCTCCTCATTGACTTTAGGAAATAACTGTGCCCTGTTTACTATCTGATTTTTCACACGTAAAGGTGGGGTATTTGATCGCCAAACTGCTTTTGAATTTAAAACATACCTCCTGTTTTGCAACAAAATGTTCATATTTTGCGACGCTTTAGCTGGCAACTGATGCACATGTATTGCAACACATAAGTTCAAACTATTTGTTCAGCTAAGTATGTGAAGTTATGTGACGTGTTATTTCCGGAGAAACTTTTTTAACCCTTGTGTTATATCTGGGTTAAGGCGACCCGGGGGCCCGAAAATAAACGTGTTTGTGGCATCCCTTGTGTTGTCTCTGGGTCGATGTGAACGACCTTCACCACTGCATATGTATTTCTGGAAGCCAGCAAACTGCGCAAATTCACAGGTTTTATTGCGCTGTTTCGAATTTTCCAGAAATGCAAACCGCGCCATGGTTTTTATCTTTTGTTTATCTGTCGAAACACATTTATCTTGTTTTGCTTGCAATGCCATTGTCCTTTTAATTATTTAATTTTTTACCACTAAGATAAGTAAGATACCCGACTAGAGACAAAGGTTTTTGTTAGATTTTGGCTGATGAGACTGGGCTACGGACTTTCTTTGCTCTCAATTGAACTTTTAATCCATCCGGGATAACCTTTGCAACCGAGCTTGTGTCTCCTTGATTTTTGTACCTTCTGTCTCCCTTTTCCTCTTCATGACCCTGTCTCTTCTTTTCCAACGTCTCTGTTGACTATCCTTGTCCCGCACCCCCTCTTCCCGTTTCCCTCCCCTTCCTTCCCTTCCTTTATACGAAGGGCAGGTTCAAGGGTCACCAATTACTGGGAATAGGCTGAGAAAGTTGTATGGGCTCTGCCCTCGGGGCTGCCATGTTGGATTACCGTCAGTGGGATCGCAGGTACACAGCAGCTACTGGCTGCCGGCACAACAAGCACAAGCTCGGCTCCAGTACCGGGCTCTGCAGCCTCCGCCAGGTTCAAACACTCCTCATGCCTGAGCGGCTGGCTGGCTCCGAGTCAGGCCACCTCTACTGACCTGCTAGGCAGAACTAATATGAATGTCTAGACTTGATGGGAACTTTACCTAATCGTGTACGTTGGTGAACGGTATGTGTGGTGGCGGCTTCCTCCCAAATCACCCAAACTTTGAATAAACTGTACTTTCTTGTAATTTTATATAAGCACATTTCTGGTCCTTACCTCTTAAGTGGAGTATTACCAGAACATATTTCCAGAACAATGGCTTTAACAGACTTAACGTTGGCCTTTTAAAAGCTTTAACCTCCACAACCAGAGAGCCCATCACTTCTATCCGTAGGTCACAATGAAGCTGTTCAGCCAATTGGATTTGAAACGGCTACTGAGTTTGATTCAGATTGTTCAGCCAAACCCTTGGTAATTGCAAAAACAGCACTTGGTTCACTAATAATGGGTGCGTGTCATCTTCAATCTCCCAGGCTGCCTGTCCGTCCATGCCAGAGAGGCAGCAATTACAGACCCGGGCCCTCCACTGGACCTGCGCACAGTAAGAGCAGAGGAACAGTTAACTGTGTGTCGGGGCATAAGGTTGAGGAGTCCAACTGAAAGGAAAGTGTGTTATGGCAGACCATAAGAGAAAGAATAAAAGAAGAATTTTAAACACATTTTTCTTTAACTTTAATGCAAAGACTTTAAACGCTCTCCTCTAGGAAATCTCAAAGCAGTGAGAAGACGCCATGTTCCGGAATGGTCAATCTTTTCAACCCCGAGATCCTAAACATCCTGCCAAGAAAACAAATCTCACACAAATGGTTACTACTAAGTGTAGGTACACACATTTGGGTACATGTCACTGTCCCGGGGTTTAGGCAAATTGAAATCTTGACCTGGGAAAATGGTGTCACAACATGATCTGAAGCTTGTATTCCATGCATTTGTGTCTTCTTGTTTGGACTATTGTTACAGTTTATTTTTGTGTCTAAACACGAAGGAGCTGTCTTGTCTGCAGTTAATACAAAACTCTGCAGCCAGAATTTTGATCTCCTCTAGTAGAAGAACTCACATTTCCCCGATCCTTAGAACTCTTCAATGGATGCAAGTTTCTTTCAGGATCAATTTTAAAATTCTGGTTCTTACTTTCAGATCTATTCATGGTCAGGCTCCTCCTTACATCTGTGATCTGAGTCAGTCTTACACCTCAGCTCGGGCTCTGAGGTCCGTGGATCAGAATCTACTGATGGTTCCTGAACACGGTTCTGGACCAGAGGAGAGAAATCCTTCCAGGCTGTTGCTCCTAAGCTTTGGAACAATCTTCATCTCTCTCTGTGTTTGATGATCTACTGACTCCTTCAATAAACATCTTAAGACATTCTTATTTGTGCAGGCCTTTTCCTAATTATCTGTGTTTGTCTTATGTTGTCTTGGCCTTTTAGAGTTTTTAAATTTGTAGGTATTTTTAAATTTGTTTTGATTGTTCCAGCGCCTTGTGGCCCTAGTCTAGAAAGGCCCTTTACAAATGACTTTTACTCACTTACTTAAAATGATCTTAACAGGTAATTATATGAAGTAGTAGATACTTGTGCTGGATACAACTATTTATATCTTGCAAGGAAACGGTAGCAGAAGCAGGGTTGCTACCAGGAATACTCACTCGCTGAGATATGCAGTGGTATTGCACCAAATGTATTTTAATTTCTTCCTCCAAATGTGTTTGAGGCTTATTAGGAAAGCTAAGAACTAGTGGGCAACAGTGCTCCACTTCCTTTACCCAACACTCCCATGGTTAACCATCCATGATCCCGACAAAGACCATCACGAGGATTTACTAAAACATCCACTGATCTTTCCTGTAACGCCACTATTGTTTTATTTGATTTTCTCTGCAGAGGCATGACGAACTCACGTCAAAGTGGACAATGGAACCGAGTCAGGACTTGACCCCAAAACTAATTTGCCAGCTTAAGTTCTATTCAGCAAGTGGCATTTTCAGTTTGTTTGGCCCTCGTTCTGCTTCCTCTCTGTTTGTTGTGGTTTCCCCTTCCCTTCCTTTGCACCGGGAAAGCAGGATATAAAGATTAAATCCAACTTTCACACAAGCTTCAAACCATTCAACCTCATAAGACATTATTTTGTGTCACCCTCTTATTTTGCCCTGTGTTTAGCTCGGACAGTATCTGCTTTTGATTTAGGTGTCGCCTGTGACTGTAGTAGAATCGCACCACAACACTCAGTGTCTGGTTGCGGCGGGGTCAAAGGCCAGATTGGAATAGCCGTTAGCATCAGGAAAATGTGTGAAATTGGACACAGCTATCCACCATTTGTGTGTGATTACGCTGAGTTCCTCAGGCAAACGCTGTCCGCACCTCTCAGACAGTTGGGAAGTGGAAGTGTCTCATATATCAAATTGGCCTTTTAAAAGCAAATGTATGAATCTAAACACATGCGCTACATTCATTTGCCTTTATAATTCCAAAGAAGAGAAGGAGAAGAAAAGGAACATTAATCCTGAGCTGGATTGTCGTCTAGGTTTACATTTTTGTGTTGAGTCTGTTCATCAACAAGAACTTTTATGCTGTCAGACTCTATCTGTTGTGGTTGATATGTCATTCTAATCCTTGAAACCGTGAATGTTAACATGTCAAGGTAAGATTCACCAGGATCCTTTGTGTCCCGGACAGATGCTGGATCAAGGACATACTGTATAAATACAATTTTGTTGTTTGAGAGGTTGTTAAAAAACACAAAGGTCTATCATTTTAAAGATTATAATCCAAACCCTGCATTACTAACCCCAACCCTAACCCTAATCCTAACACAATCGAGTTATGAGTCTCTCATTTAGTTATTGATGGCTTAAATAGATTAATTGTATTCTCTTACAACTGAGTCCTTCCTGGAGGTAACAAAGTCCTTTTGATCCTCATCACTGTTACCTTTTTTACCAACGAATAACTTGATGAACTTGATAACTTGAAAAAAGATTTATTCCTTATACAAATCATCCAGTCAAAAGGCAAAACTTGAAAAATAGTCTCTGCAAGTGATGACGTGGACATGCAAATGAAATAAGTTTAACTTTAAGTTGATTTTGGGCAAACCATACTTGAAAGAAGCTCATGCGGGCAGCATTAAATAACTTGGCAAGGATATATTTGCCCCTTCAGGCCTTCAGTTTGACACATATGGTGAAATAATCTTATTTTCTAGGCAAAAAACCAACTTGTCTGGTTTTAGTCCTTCTTTTTTTTTGTGTTGAAAATAGTAAAATAAAAGAAATGTCAAAAACAATTTATGGTTCATGTCAATGTTTCTACTTCCTGTTTTACTTTCCCCCAAATCTGCAAGGTATTGCAGACAGAATCTTGCTGACATGTATGATCTCTTTTGAGTGCAATATTTTTGTACCACACCGTGTGTCGGCTATCATTCTCTACTCCCCTCGGCCCTCGACCATTTTTTTGGTTTATTTATTTATTTGCTGAAAGTAAAATGTGATTCAATTAGGCGCCTGTGAGCCCGAGGCCTCCGCTGCTCCCGTTCTCTCGGAGCTCTCTGCTTTATTCCATATGCAACGCTGATAAGTAGACCATGCAATATTACTATCACACATGAGTAACAAAAACACAACACCCATTTGTCTGGATGAGAGACAATCGCCTGCAAGGAATCATGTTGCAGAAGTGGTCCGTTAACACTTCTCACCCAGAGCTTTCTATGAAATAAAATAGAAATACACTCTATGATGTCGTTATTAAAGGGGGCTGTGCAGAAGGAGTGTGTTTTTGTTTTCAGCGGTTGACATTGGTAGTCAACTCTCTTTAACCATGCTTTAATGGTTTCCTCTGTTTGTGAATCGTCACTTGAGCCATAATCAGAACTGATGTGTGGAAGTGGATGTGCATTCTGGTGGAAGACACTGACAGGACCATGATAACTCACTAAGCAGACACTGAGATCAGATGCCTGGTTCACTCCAAAGCTGGGCTTTGTGGGTATTTTTTCCACGGGGGAGAATGGCAGAAGAACACTTAAAAAGTCAGCGAGAGAGGAAAGAGAATGAGGAAAAGCCCTGAAGGCAAATGGCAGGGAACATCAGTGCCGTTAGACGGAGCTACTTAAGCTGTCATTCTAGGATACGTGAACGCATCAGCGAGCACAAGACTCGGCATCAGTGAGCACACATGCAGAGACAACCTCGCGGAATAAAGTGGAACTCAAGCCCAGTCTCTCACTGAAAGTAATCCAATAATACGTTGGAAAAACAACAATGATGACAGGTTAGCTAGTAACGAATTCACAATCTACTTGACTTCGCAAAATATTGCGACCAAATGACACCCATTTAGATGAACGGTTCATCGTAAAGGTGAACAGCAGTTTAGTCGGAGAGACTCTTTCCTTCTGAACCTGGAGGTGCAGAGATCCAGAATGGTTGGGAGGTTATTTCCGGGACCATTTCGGTTCGCCTTGTCATTTCTGTCCTGTCACTTCCTACGTGATGACGTTGCATTCCGCAAACACAAAATTCATTTTAAAAGCTTTTTTATTAGGGAACGAAACTTCAACTGATCTATCAGATGACACTTTATACCAAGATTAAAAGTTTATATTAGCAAAATGACGCATGTGTCTTTCACCCCAACGGAATGTGTCGGGGCTACAAATGACGCAGATTTATTTGGTGGTGTCTGTTAGTCATTTGAATGTTTATGTTGCATTTTATGGTTAAAATCGGGTTATTTTAGTCAAACACGGTTCAGCAAATCAACGACATCGTCACATGTAGGACACATTCCACTGGGGTGAAAGTCTTGTGCGTCATCAGACCAGGAAGTGACGGACGGACGGATGCTTGGAAAATGATCCGATTGACAAAGATGGTCTTTTTATTGAAATAAATCTTTATTGTTTGGTACAAAGTGTCCTTAAATCGCTAAGTTTCATTTTTGATCACTCATAAAAAGTTTTTTAAAATAACTGGACTGAAATGACAGGGCGGAACGAAATAGTACTTATTCCATGTTTCATGAAGCTACCATGAAACATGGAGGTGCAGGAGCCGAGGACACCAAAAAGTGGTGGAAGATTGACAGGAATGTGCTAACAAGACAGATAAACGTTGTAGGTCACCATTCTGCATTCAGACCGTTAAGTTTTACCAAAACTTCCCCAGTAGCAAAAGAGATGGTGGTGGTAGTTATGGTCTAATGAAGGTTCATGAAGCAGTGTCATTATTCTCAGAGTCCACTAGATGGTCTCTGCACTATTTTCCTTTGTTTTGAACAACTGTTCTAATGAAACATCATTTTTAAACTGATGGCGCCACCTACTGACCTCTAAACCACATGACACTGCTTCATGAAGCTTCATCAGCCCATCTCTAGGTGGTGGTAAGTAAGGACACCACAGGAGTACTTGCATAATCATGGACACAGAGCAAAGCAAAGCCTTCAAGGGGAAAGTATTGGCTTAATGGCTGAGCGTATAGTTATGAACGATGCATCCCACCAATGCTATGTCTATGCTAATGCTACAGCTTGAGTTTCTATCTAAGCAGTTGTACTTTAGCAGTGTGAACAGGAGGGGGCTTAGCCCCGAGGAAAGCCTGTATTTAATGGATGTGTAGTGGCTCAGGCATTTCCTGGAGATACTGTAAATCTCTTCCGTCATGGTGGTAAAAAGAAAGTCTCCCAGAACTCTGAAGCTCAATCAGAACACGTGTTCTGACTCGGACTAAGAGGCGTGAACACATTTCTCGTGTGCTATCCTCTTTACATTGGCTTCCAGTAGAATTTAGAATATCATTAAAAATCCTTCTTTTAACCTACAACGCTTAACACTGCTGAGCACCAACATACATCACAGATCTATTCCAGTTATATCAGCCTTGTATACTCTCTTTTATTGTCACTGTATCCTTCCTGGTCTGGTTCTGCTCAAGGTTTCTGCCTTCTAAAAGTCCATCTAAAAGTTTTCCCTCACCAATTTTGTGATGCACTGGGATGCGTTTTTCTTTTCTCCAATCTATTCTAAGTTGAAGGTTAAGTGTCTTGAGATAACTTTTTTAAGGTATGACTCTTTAAATAAAAATTTAATTTGACCGTTAGCAAGGACTTCCAGTAAGAAGGAAGGAGTTATTGCAAAAAAAACCCCCAAACATAATTAACTGTTTATTATACAATTCAATCCCTCCCATGTTGCTACTTGATGTCCCTGCACCATTCTCTCTTTGCGATTGATGGATCTACTGACTCCTTTAAGAAACATCTTAAGACGTTTTTATTTGTTCAGGCTTTTCCTTGATTTTCTGGAACTCCTGTTGTGTTATCAGTTTTATCTTGACCTTTAAAGTATATACTTTATTGAGTATTGTTTTGATTGTTTAAGCGCTTTGTGACCCTGGTCTGGAAAAGCGCTATACAAATAAAAATTACTTACTTACTTACTTACATTCTAACCACAGAAGCTAAGCAATGGGCGCCATTTACAGTATGAAACTCTAGCTTTCAATGTATTGGCTCATGTGCATCTTTTGTATTTTATGTAAGATAAAATGGGTCTTGACTAGCTGTGGATGGTAAATGATTCTAGAAAGCGTCAAGAAATTATCATCAGGGCTTCTTAAAACGGTCAGTTATTGCTAACTTAATGCTAAGTTAATGCTAATAATGCATTTTTTCCCCCTTCACACAATGCGCACTGTACTTAAGAACGATTATTTAGTACACTTTGCAGTACCTAGTCAGCTCAAATGGTGTTAATTCGGCAGACAATTTGGGTTTGTCAGAGTTGATTAGATCCATGAATGCGTAAGCAGGCACTCTAGGGTAACATGTGGTGGTGTCACATTGAGCCAATGACCACGGCTCGCAAACTGGCTGATGTGTTAGGACAGGGAGAATGGAGCAGATAGAGACGATGATGATGCTTGAATTCTCTCACACTAGCAGATTTTATCTCCCCCCACCTTCGTTACTATTTCATCACACTTTTGCTGTATTTCCAATTTGTAGCCGAAGCTGAATGGGAATTGTAACGCGCGGAAATCCATAGATGATTATTATGCGTGAAAATCAGATTTAAAAAAAGGTTAAATTTAACTAGCCGGGGTGTAAGGTTGGATCAAATCCCTGATGTAAG
Source organism: Callionymus lyra (assembly GCF_982586985.1). Lineage (NCBI taxonomy): Eukaryota > Metazoa > Chordata > Actinopteri > Syngnathiformes > Callionymidae > Callionymus > Callionymus lyra. The sequence continues at coordinate 34,338,057 of NC_141818.1, forward strand.
GAGGAGCCTGACCATGAATAGATGTGAAAGTAAAAAACAGAGTTTTAAAATTGATCCTAAAAGAAACTGACGAGAATAGATTTAAAGATCGGAGAAATGTGAGTTCTTCTACAAGAGCGGGTCAGAATTCTCGCTAGCGCTCTATAAATGCTAATTTCTTACTTACTTAGTAATTGGTCAGTGTCAATATAGGAATTTATCTGTTTTTTTTACTGCACATGCACAGAACGATAACTACTGTTCTATTCAAGACGGTTTAGACGGAATCTTGAGACGGAGTGTTGCGCTCATGAAGCTTCATCAGCGTCGTCATGTTAAAAGCTCAATAGATGCTGCTTTCGTTAAGAAAATCGAATTTATGTTTCATTACAATAGTTCCAAGGAGACATAAAGATAGAGAAGCGCGTCAAGTCATAGACTGAAAATAAAGAATTTACCAATAAAACCTAATCTAATGTCTTATTTCTCTTTGCGCTTGATGGAGTCTACTGACTCTTTTAAGAAACATTTTAAGATTTGTTCAGGCTTTTCCTTGATTTTCTGGAACTCCTGTTGTGTTATCAGTTTTATCTTGACCTTTAAAGTATATACTTTATTGAATATTGTTTTGATTGTTTAAGCGCTTTGTGACCCTGGTCTGAAAAAGCGCTATACAAATAAAAATTACATACTTACTTACTTAATTATTAGTTATTATTAATTATTGTCTAAACAAAGCAACAGATTACAGATTAAAATAATCCCAACCCTTAGTCGACTTGAGGGTGAGTAGAAAATGAGTGAAGCTTTAGGTGAACTATCACTTTAAGTCACTTGGATAGGAAATAAGAGGCGCACCGGGGGAAATTAGCGTAGCTTAGCGTAGCCTTCCGCGGCTATTGAAGAAGACCACGTTTGGCTTACCACAAAGTTAATATTAGCTTAGCATTTATGTCGGGCGTACAGGGGGCTTAATCATGCTGCTGGGCTGTCAGAACGCATAAGCACATGCTTCCAATGCTCTCTTTGGAGTAATAATCCTGGGTCGCGGCGGGCGATGACCTCATGGGCTGGACCGGTGCCGGTGGGAGGATCGGGCGAGCCGTGAGCGTCCAGCAGGCCAATCACTCGGACGTCTGTCCGTGTGCGAGTCGTCGTCCCGCCACATACGAGACAGGAGACGATTGAACTTTAGCAAAATGCTTCGGTATCAAAAAATCTGGTCGTTTTCCTCGCAGACGATGATGAAGACGGTGAGTGTGTCGCCCCCCCCCCGGGAGACGAGAGCGATGATATTTCAATCCTCTCCACGCCACTTCTCGTTAGCGCCGCGCAATCCCCGCTCGTGGCCACGAGATAAACGAAAAGGTTAACCTGTCACTTTGAGCGCGCATTACACGCCTGCGACCCGAACGCGAACGAAGGTGAAAGATTTACGTGATCTGGCAAGATCGCGAGCGCTCAATTGACCGTCGGCCATCGTGGTGCAAAAGGGGGCGTGGCTTTGATTTTGAGGTTAAACAAACACCCAATTGTTCAGCGGAGGATAAACAAGCATCTCTTGATTGTGTTTTCTGCACTAACAGGCAGGAAACTCTGGTGAGCCTTTTTTTTTTTATAGGATAAAAAACAACACAATTTATCTTCAACGGTCCAGAGCCACAGTGTATTCCTGACAGAACAGAATGAAATAAAAGGCTATAATCTTGTTTAACTTTGTTTATCATCCAACATGACTTTTATGTTTTGTCTTTGACCATTTTTTTAAGCTCATCAAATGAATTTCTCACCCGAACTTTAGTAAGTTTCCTCCCACAGTCTAAACTCCCACCGGGGCAAACTGGACCAGACTTTCTCTTTTTTTATTACATTTGTTTTTAAATTTTCCTCTTCTATTTTTTGAGCCCTTTGGTTTAACAAACTACGTCACATCTCCATTGAGGCGGAGAGACTTTTAAAACTAAAAGAAATAAGGTGGACTTTACCAACAAAGTTACAGAGGTTTGTGTGGCGAAGAGCAGGTGCATGGACTTTATCTACAGATTAGATTAAGACCAAAAACGGTTTTAATTTCAATCGAATAAAAAATACTATATAATATAAAAAAACAAACATTTTGGCCTTAAATAAAATATTATTTGTTTTTCTCACGCTTATATTGACCTATTTAATTCTCAATATTTTTCTTTTCACCATAATAAACATTGTTCCTGTTTTGCATAAATCTAGCCAATCACGGAAGGCCTGACGCAATATTAACCAATCAGAAGCAACAAAGGCGGGTCTATCTGTCAATACAGCTCCACTTGTCTAACGCCGTCGCTCTGGATTCTTCAGTCTTGGGATAAACTTAAATCTAGAGAGTTCTTGCTAAACTTTACAGAAAATTCCCCAAGAAATGATTAATTAAATCATATATTTTTTATTTGTGTGAAGAATGGTGATGAGATTTGAAATAACCAGTTGTCAAATGAATAAGTTTCCATTTTTGGTTTATATACCTAAATATGACACTAAAGGAGTCAGTTCTTCACCAACAATAAACCTCAAGTCACTGAGTGATGGTCTGATGAAGCTTCATGATGCAGTGTCATTATCTTCAGAGTCCACTAGATGGCAGTCTCTGCACTATTTTTCTTTGTTTTGAAATACAAATTACTTATTTACTTACTTACAACTGTTCTAATGAGACAACATTTTTAATCCGATGGCGCCACCTACTGACCTCCAATTATCCGCAAAGAATTAAAATCTTAATGAAAGTTGTAAAAGTCGAAATTTCTAAGCGTTTACATTTTTTTACCAGAACTTTTATTGTTTTTGCATCAGTCTACCCAATTCTAAGCCTATAATAAAAACATTTAAATGATATAATTCCATGAAATAATGATGTAATTTGATGAATTTGATAAGTATTATTTCAACGCTCCCGATATCGCTGACGATGGCTCCGCCCCCTCAGTGGCAGGTACGACATCGACTTTATTCAGATGTAAATCAAGATAAAGAAACCTTGAAAGGGTGACTTAATCCATATGGAAAATATGTATTTGTGGTATCCCTTGTGTTGTCTCTGGATCAAGGTGACCCGGTGGAAAACAAAATGTATTTGTGGTATCCCTTGTTTTGTCTGTGGGTCAAGGTGAACGACCTCCATATGTATGTACATATATACATATGTATTTATGGAAGATCTGGTTGTTCATATTGACCCAGAGACAACACAAGGGATACCACAAACACATTGTTTTCAGGCCTTTGGGTCACCTTGACCCAGAGACGGTCACACAGGGGTTCGATGCTTGAATGCATTAAGTGTAAAATGTAATCTATAAAAATAACAAAGAATGAACAAAATAAAACCAATGCAAAATAAAATTAAACTTAAAATTACATCCAAATTGAATACGTGTGTGTGTGTTTGTGTGTGTGTGTGTGTGTGTGTGTGTGTGTGTGTGTGTGTGTGTGTGTGTGTGTGTGTGTGTGTGTGTGTGTGTGTGTGTGTGTGTGTGTGTGTTGGAGCCCGTGCACGTGTGTGTCCGTCCTCTCGCCATGAGAAACCGGCCTTCCAGCTGAGTTCACAGATCCGAAGTGGAGCTAATCTGGTTTTACCTTTCGCCCCAAAAACAACACGGGAGTAATCCAGGAACAGCTGAAATCAACCATGAAACCTGTGATGGCGGCGAAACTAGTTGGGGTCAAGGAGCACATCAGGAGGAAACCTGGAGAAAACAGTCGGACATTGAACTAATCGCCAAAGTCAGATGGGAATGGAACCTTTTTCGAATAAATCAGTGGAAAGCGGTTTTGTTGTTTACAGATTCCCTGATAATTCCTCGATGTGTTTTGTGTTTTAATAATCATTTACGAGCTTAATAATCATTTATCAGATCTGAGAACTTAAAACAAATCACAAATCTTCTAACACCATCATTTTCTTAACCATAAAC